>NC_092153.1:26434407-26750352 GCF_045791955.1 Oncorhynchus clarkii lewisi
AATATCAAAGACTTGTTCTTATTCTGTCGGTATCGATAGTCTAAGAGTTTAACCACATGGTATGGTTAAAATGATTCAGCAATGGTCTACACCTTTAGCCCTCTTGTAATTGAGGTAAGGTTGATCTGGTGATAATTTCTCAAAGTTGGGTTTTATTCAGAATGGCAGAAGAGGGCTGTCCCAGGATGTCTGACCCTAACTGGGCTCAGGGGCGGTCCTCTGATTTAGTTCAAATCAAAAGGGAATTGTATTTTTCTTCATTAAACAGTCCACAATCATATTACACCATTATACAAACAGTATCATCCCCACTCATTCATCTTATACAACAATTAGATATAAACCTCATATCTGAGGCTATTATATAAACAGCGTTATGGTAATGTAGCCACACCGTCTCTCTTGAGCTTCCCAAGTTGTGACAAACGCACCAGTTCGTAGCTGGATTCTTCACCGATCTTTTACACTTTTACACTATGGAACATGAAATTTGTTCGTACCTCAAGTTTAGTGAGGTGGAAGGATTTCCTTTGTCCTCTGTGAAAGTTTACCCTCTTTCTAATACTGTGTGTCCATGAGGTCTTCTCAGGAATTTACGACCTCTGACCTAAGCAGTCTGGTTGTAGAAGCAGAGAGCGGGGGATGGTGCTCGCTGTACTCAAAGAGGGCAACGTCATGACACATGCATGCATGCACACACACACACACACACAACCCCCCACACACATCCACACACTTCAACTTTCTCACTCATCATTATTCACAATTCACTCAGGATTATCTGTAATCATGGTAGCATCCACATTAATGTAGAAGTGTTTAGAAACATTATATTCTTATTTACAATAAAAATTAAATTGACCATTAACTTCAATTGGGCAAAAAAATAACGCTGAAACACAACTAAAATGAACTGAAAATGCATCCAACAAATGTGTAGTCACAAGCTTGACATAGTGATTGAGTGCTTGGAATATTGGACTTCAGGCTATTGAAACGACCAAGCATTATCAATAGCATGTGTTTTATTCTTTAACCCCAGGTTGAGCTGAGACAGAATTTCTCTCTCTCTCTCTCTCGCTCTCTCTCTCTCAGACAAGATTAACATTGATTTGCTTGTCAATCGAACACCCTTCTCTCAAGTCCCTGATCCGATACAGTCCATTCCCAAATCAGTGAGCCTCATTGAAAACAGCCCAGTTAAATGGGAGACCCATGCTAGACACAGAGACATCAAAAGAGCAAATCAGCAACATACTAAGTAGTTGAGATAATGCATGTTTAATCTCCTTTATCATTTCAATTTCAAAGACTTGGAGAAGAAGAAAGGTTGAGAGAAATATGGGGGGAGGAAACTCATGCTCCCTTGTGCACACAAACATATGGCAATAGACAAAAATGCACGCACACGCACACACACACACACACAATTGAACAACTTCATTTTTTGATCATGCAGTGTAATTGACTGTAATCAATCACCAAAAAATCTACCTAAATTAAATTTATTTCTGAAGGTCGTCTGAACAATGATGAGTTTGCAAAGGCTACAACTCCGTTTGCATTTAAAAGTTGATTAAATTTTAAAGGGTGAGGAAAGGACAGGTGTAGCTGATGGGTATCAGCCTCAAAAGACTCTTCACTGGCGACGTTTTCTTTTCAGCCGGCCAATCAGAAGAGGAGGAGGACACCCTGCTGAGTTGACCCCTATCCACCAACCAATCAGCGGGAGGCCAGCGCTCTGCCACTTCCTCCTCTATCGCTCGCTTTGATGATAATGTCGGAGTCGGAGATGGAAGGGTACGCTAGACTAGCAACACTGTCTGCATGATAATGTCAATGCTAATACGAATCAAAAACATCGTAGCCGTATCACGGCTTACTCTATTATAGACCAACTCTGTGCTGACTGACAAACTGACTGATGCAATGATTCCCCCCTCAACTAAACTTCTAAACATATTTTTACACGACTAGTTGGCTGAATCTATAGTTTCATATATAATTCTGAGGCTTGGGGAAAATTATACACACTTTGGGACAAGCTGTGTTACAGACCGAGTAAAACACACAAATGACTACACTTCAAAGTCCAGAAGGACCTTGTATTCATGTTACTTGGGGCCTTACTTAGGGCCTTACTTTGGGTGTTTCTTTCTTTAGTGTTTCCCTTATTGTCTCCTAAGATCTAGTTCACTTCTTAGGGCACGAGTGACTATACATCAAATTCCATTAGGACAACAAATACTGTAGTATCTATGCTTCTTAGGAGGGCCTTTCTTTGGGCTCTTTAGAGGGGTTTCCTTCCCTCCGTTCTACGTAGTGTTCCCCTCCTTAGGGCTAATAGGTTAGTCTTAGTCTTTCCTCCCTCTTAGATAATTCCCACTGGGTACACCACCTTTTTTTTGTGGATGATTGGGGAATTTCACATTGATAAGTGAGATTACAACCTATATTCCACCTCTCAAAAAGTTAATTGAATTTCCAATGTGTTCTCACTATGCTTTCAACCATCTAAAAGCACATCCACATTCCAAAATTGAATAATGTCAGATTTTTGGTTTAGTTGTCACCTAAATGTACACCACTGCACTTTCAACCGTTTAAAAGCACAGCAAAGTTCAAATGGGTATACCAGGTCAGACATTTTGTTAATTTATACAACAGATGAATGTGATATCACTGTGCAAATGACCTGTATTGCAGTTGAGATTACATTACATGATCAATGCCAATCGAGAATCTGAGTAGAGTATTACAGCGATTGTGAAGATCCCCCACAGACCTGCGATGAGCTATGCACGCTATATTGAACATTCAGGTTTTAAATGATTACATGACAAAATGTTTATAGTAAAAAAATTATGAGTGGTGGTTCTGTTTTTGCAAGGATAGCACTTTGAGAATAAAGTCAACATTTTAGGGAATAAAGAGCCAATATTTTGAGAATATTAATTTTCACAAAGTCTGCTGCCTCAGTTTGTATGATGGCAATTTGCAAATACTCCAGAAAGTTATGAAGAGTGATCAGATGAATTGCAATTAATTGCAAAGTCCCTTTTTACCATGCAAATGCACTGAATCCCTAAAAAACATTTCCACTGCATTTCAGCCCTGCCACAAAAGGACCAGCTGATATCATGTCAGCGATTCTCTTGTTAACACAGGTGTGAGTGTTGACGAGGACAAGGCTGGAGATCACTCTGTCATGCTGATTGGGTTCAAATAACAGACTGGAAGCTTCAAAAGGAGGGTGGTGCTTTGAATCATTGTTCTTCCTCTGTCAACAATGGTTACCTGCAAGGAAACACGTGCCGTCATCGTTGCTTTGCATAAAAAGGGCTTCACAGGCAAGGATATTGCCGCCAGTAAGATTGCACCTAAATTAACCATTTATCGGATCATCAAGATCGTCAAGGAGAGCAGTTCAATTGTTGTGAAGAAGGCTTCAGGGTGCCCAAGAAAGTCCAGCAAGTGCCCGGACCGTCTTGTAAAGTTGATTCAGCTGCAGGATCGGGGCACCACCAGTACAGAGCTTGCTCAGGAATGGCATCAGGCAGGTGTGAGTGCATCTGCAAGCACAGTGAGGCGAAGAATTTTGGAGGATGGTGTGGTGTCAAGAAGGGCAGCAAAGAAGCCACTTCTCTCCAGGAAAAACATCAGGGACAGACTGATATTCTGCAAAAGGTACAGGGATTGGACTGCTGAGGACTAGGGTAAAGTATTTTTCTCTGATGAATCCCATTTTTGATTGTTTGGGGCATCCGGAAAAAAAGATTGTCAGGAGAAGAAAAGGTGAGCGCTACCATCAGTCCTGTGTCATGCCAACAGTAAAGCTTCCTGAGACCATTCATGTGTGTGATAACTAAGTGGCTCGGGGAACAAAACATAGATATTTTGGGTCCATGGCCTGGAAATTCCCCAGACCTTAATCCCATTGAGAATTTGTGGTCAGCCTCCCGGGTGGCGCAGTGGTTAAGGGCGCTGTACTGCAGCGCCAGCTGTGCCATCAGAGTCCCTGGGTTCGCGCCCAGGCTCTGTCGTAACCGGCTGCGACCGGAGGTCCGTGGGGCGACGCACAATTGGCCTAGTGCCGTCCGGGTTAGGGAGGGCTTGGTCGGTAGGGATGTCCCTGTCTCATCGCCCACCAGCGACTCCTGTGGCGGGCCGGGCGCAGTGCGCGCTAGCCAAGGTTGCCAGGTGCACAGTGTAGCCTCCGACACATTGGTGCGGCTGGCTTCCGGGTTGGATGCGTGCTGTGTTAAGAAGCAGTGCGGCTGGTTGGGTTGTGTATCGGAGGACGCATGACATTCAACCTTCGTCTCTCCCGAGCCCGTACGGGAGTTGTAGCGATGAGACAAGATAGTAGCTACTACAACAATTGGATACCACGAAATTGGGGAGAAAAAGGGGTAACAATTAGAAAAGAAGAAGAAAAAAAAAGAGAATTTGTGGTCAATCCTCAAGAGACGGGTGGACAAACAAAAACCCACAAATTCTGACAAACTCCAAGCATTGATTATGCAAGAATGGGCTGCCATCAGTCAGGATGTGGCCCAGAAGTTATTTGACAGCATGCCAGGGTAGATGGCAGAGGTCTTGAAAAAGAAGGGTCAACACTGCAAGAACGCGTCTCCTTCCTGAGCAGTATCACGGCTGCGTGGTCCCATGGTGTTTATACATGCGTACTATTGTTTGTACAGATGAACGACGTTCAGGATGAAGGTGAAGAGCCAGAGAGAGTAGTGAAATAATTCATGGTTAAAGCACTGCAGATCACAGGCTACACTGTCGACCAAATTAAACCTAAAACACGTACATCGTTTTGGACAGATAGAACAGCGATTGCATCCTTTAAAGACAGAGTAGTGGTTAAAAACCCAGGCAAAAGACTCAAAGTACTGTTTCCACTCTCAATGAAATAATAATTTATAACGATAAATAAAGAAATTATAATTACACTATAATATTCAAGTTAGGGAATGTTGTAAAATAATTTGTTTTCCATTTTTATTTATAGTATTTATAAACAGACCAAATATAGGACAATAACAGTCACCCTATCATCCTACCCAACCACACCCCTCTCACAAACACACCCGTACGTTTATTATTTCATAAACGTACGGGTGTGTTTGTGAGAGGGGTGTGGTTGTGTAGGATGATAGGGTGACTGTTTGATTGGAAAAGTGTGATGAGTTAAATGAGTGAGTAAGGAAAATGGTTGCAAATGCCAGAGCCCATGTGTGTCTGCAAGCAGGAGTTGTGACAGAGCGAGTCTTCACTCTTGCACAGATAGGGGATATACACTTCAGTTCAAAAGTTTGGGGTCACTTAGAAATGTCCTTGTTTTTGAAAGAAAAGTACATTTAAAAAAATCCATAAAAATAACATCAAATTGATCAGAAATACAGTGTAGACATTGTAAATGTTGTAAATGACTATTGAAGCTGTAAATATCTATGGAATATCTACATAGGCGTACAGAGGTCCATTATCAGCAACCATCACTCCTGTGTTCCAATGGCACGTTGTGTTAGATGTTGTGTATCATATTAAAAGACTAATTGATCATTCTTAAGCTATTTTGCAATTATGCTAGCACAGCTGAAAACTGTTGTCCTGACGGTAGTGTATACAGTGGGGCAAAAAGGTATTTAGTCAGCCACCAATTGTGCAAGTTCTCCCACTTAAAAAGATGAGAGGCCTGTAATTTTACTTATTTTCCACCATAATTTGCAAATAAATTCATAAAAAATCCTACAATGTGATTTTCTGGATTGTTTTTCCTCATCTTGTCTGTCATAGTTGAAGTGTACCTATGATGAAAATTACAGGCCTCTCATCTTTTTTAAGTGGGAGAACTTGCACAATTGGTGGCTGACTAAATACTTTTTTGTCCCACTGTATATGTAAAATAATACACACAGTACCAATCAAAACTTTGGACAAAAAAACTAATTCAAGTGTTTTTCTTTATTTTTACTATTTTATACATTGTTGAATAATAGTGAAGACATCACATCTATGAAATAACACATATGAAATCATGAAGTAACCAAAAAAGTGTTAAACGAGTATTTTATATTTGAGATTCTTCAAAGTAGCCACCCTTTGCCTTGATGACAGCTTTGCACAGTCTTGGCATTCTATAAATGAGCACATTTCAATTAATAGTTGTGCCTTGTCAAAAGTTAATTTGGAGAATTTATTTCCTTCTTAATACGTTTGAACCAATCAGTTGTGTATTGACAAGGTAGGGATGGTATACAGAAAATAGCCCTTATTATTAAGTCCTTATTATGGCACAAAGAGCTCAAATAAACAAAGAGAAATTACAGTCCATCATTACTTTAAGACATGAAGGTCAGTCAATCCGTAAAATTTGGAGAACTTTGAAAGAGCTTAAGAACTTTGAAATTGCCGTCCAAATAAATGCCTTAAAGAGTTCAAGTAACACACATCTCAACATCAACCTTTCAGAAGAGACTGTGAGGCCTCCATGGTCATATTGCTGCAAAGACCAGTACTAAAGGATACCAATAATAATAACATAAACAGTAGACATTAGAGCAAAGGACTTTAGAACGGCGGAAATCTGCCCTTTGGTCTGACCACATTTGAGATTTTTGGTTCCAACCGCTGTGTCTTTGTGAGAAGCACAGTAGGTGAACGAATGATCTACGCATTTGTGGTTCCCACCGTGAAGCATGGAGGAGGAGGTGTGATGGTGCTTTGCTGGTGACAATGTCAGTGATTTATTTAGAATTCAAGGCACACTTAACCAGCATGGCTACCACAGCATTTTTCAGTGATATGCCATCCCATCTGGTTTGTGCTTAGTGGGACTATCATTTTGTTTTTCAACAGGACAATGACCCAACATACCTCCAGGCTGTGTAAGTGCTATTTGATCAAGAAGGAGAGTGATGGAGTGCTGCATCATGATGGCCTTGCCTCCACAATCACCCGACCTCAACCCAATTGAGATGGTTTGGGATGAGTTGGACAGCAGAGTGAAGGAAAAGCAACCAACAAGTGTTCAGCATATGTGGGAACTCCTTAAAGACTGTTGGAAAAGCATTCCAGGTGAAGCTGGTTGAGAGAATGCCAAGACTGCGCAAAGCGGTTATGAAGGCAAAGGGTGGCTACTTTGAAGAATTTCAAATATATTTTGATTTGTTTAACACTTTTTTGGTTACTACATGTTTCCATATGTGTTATTTCATAGTTCTGATGTCTTCACCATTATTCTACAATGTAGAAAATAGTAAAAATAGAGAAAAACCCTGGAATGAGTGGGTGTGTACAAACTTTTGACTGGTAATGTATATGTTTACAAAACATATGGGGGATTGGAAATTATACACACAATTACACTGATAGAAGCCACGATATATCTGCAATATTAAAGCTGATCACCACCCTGAAAAAAGAAATGCCTACAAATAATAATTCACTTGATGACTTTTTTCAAATTAAATGCATTTCCCACATAGATGCCACGTCACAATAAGTTGACAAATTATGTTGAAACAACGTTGATTCAACCAGTTTGTGCCGAGTGGGTTACTTTGAGTTTTTCCTTCTCTCAGTCGGACACACTCTATAGTGATGGCGGCGGTGGACTGTCCCACCTCCGTAGCCGGATAGCGGGTGTCATGTTGCCGGGCGGATAATAGGACTCGCCTCATTGAGCAAGCTTATTGGATCTTCCTCACAACTATAAGTGGTGCTCTAAATTGAACGCAATCCGTGTTTTTTTTTGCCGAGTGCATTCATTACATTAGGTGGGAATAGCTAGATAGCCGAGACAATATTGTGGGTGCTCATGCATAACCTGTGCTTATAGCTCGCGAGAGATCACATTTCAATCACTCCCGAAACGCTCTCAGGTGGCTCGCGTTCCTGGCTTCTCTGGGGCCTTGCTGAGAACAAATTAGGTAATTAAAAATGACAACCTTTTGCTTTTTGGGCTACAAAACCCGGAGCTGGCGCTAATTGAAATCTTTAAATCACAGAAATAGTGTGAGTATGTGGTGGCAGCCAAACTGACCATCATTAAGTAGCTCTATAATGAGCCTGTCTAGATTGGTGAGTCTGTTCTTTCTCTCAAACTATGCCGATCTGAGGTGAATGCTCAGAGCTTATGTTCAACACAGTACAATTCGGTGACTCCACAGTTCTGTTGGCGTCACTGCCTTTGTAGCGGTGGTGGTTTGAAACTACACTTGCGTGATGAGTAACCTTGCTTGAGACCTGAACTTGCCCTGGCCCCCCAATATCTTGCCCAGGCCTCACCTCAGTTGGCTAATAGTCTTGTAACACGCAGGAGGCCTAGATTCAAACCACTGTCCATCACACTTCCACCTACACCACAGGATGCTGCTGAGGGGAGAACGGCTCATAATAATGTCCGGAATGGAGTAAATGGAATGGCATCAAACACAAGGAAACCATGTGCTTGATGTATTTGATACCATTCCACAAATTCTGCTCAAGCTATTACCAAGAGCCCGTCCTCCACAATTAAGGTGACACCAACCTCCTGTGACCAACACAATAAACACAATTCATTCTGAATCAATAACTCGATTCTTACACACCAGGTATGATTCTTTTTGTGTCAATAACTCAAAAGAGAACCTGAATTGAATCAGATCAGAGATTTCCGCCACTATTGACAATTTAATCCCCGCCGCCGGAGACAGACGTTCCTGCTTTGTGAGAGACCAAGTGTCTCCGGACCGATAAGCGTTTCATTTTGCCTGTGGTCCTGGGGTGCGATGGTTTGGGAGCTGGCAACCCTGTGTCAGCGCTGTAACTGTGGAGTGTAGGAAGGGAGAATGATTCTGTCTCACTAGGTGACTCTATTCTCACCCTGAGAGGAGCAACAATTCTGTATGCCACCGATCGATACACCCCAGTGCCTGGCCTAAGGGAGCCTTTACACTGTGGCTCTGTATGGGGCTTCTCATCCTTAACAACACTGCTGTATGGCTGCTATTGTAGAAGGGACCACTGTATATGGTCGGATAAGATTTTGATATGTGCAAAACGAGAGCAGGTAGTCGTACTGTTTGCTACGCTAGTCTTCATAAGTCTGCTCTGAGATCAGGCCTGGCTGCTACTGTGAGAGGAAAAATATGTCTGGCTAGGTTATGTTTTAATGATTCTGATTTGTTGAGCTTGATCCTTCAGAGAACCAAGGTTACTTATATAACTGAGCGTTTTGGATATGATCGTCAAGGGGAGAGTAGGTTTGCTATGCTAGCTAGGTGGCTAACTCTTCGTTCACCACTGCATATGACTGGACAGGTATTAGCTACAGTGGAAGCTGTAGCTACTCACCATTCACCACCATCTCGATGTCAACAAAGTCGATCTCGCCGCGGGCCTCCACTCGCGCTTCGCAGCGGTACACGCCCTCGTCCGCCTTGGTCACCTTGTGGATCTGCAGGTTGTTGTTGGGCAGCACCTGGAACCTGCCTTCACAGGAGAGAGGGCAGAAGAGAAATAGAGGTTGGGTGGGGGGGGGGGGGGGGGGGGGTGTAGAGATAGAGAGTGACAAGGGGAGCGATAGAGAGAGATATAGGGGGATGGAGCATGAGAAAGAAAGACAGAAAGAAAGGTTGAAAGAGAGGGGTAGAGAGTTAGAAAGAGACGGGAAATATGGAAAGAAAGATCAAAGGAAAACGATAAAAAGGAAAGAAAAGAAAGGAAGTCTCATGACTCCAGTCACATACTTGCTATCAACTAATATTTTCATAAACCTTTTCCACTTTTAGCTTTTTAAAATAAAGTTAGAAGTGAGATAACTACTTCAGTAATTAGGTCTGCAGTTCACAAAAAGTTTCCCATCCGGTATTGTTGTCACTGGCAGATAAGTGAGAACCCTATCTCTCTCTGTCAAGCGCAAAGGTATTTATAACCTTGTCCCGTAATTAGCATGGAATAAAAAAAAAACACACTGCTATCTCTACCTTTAATCATTACCGTACGGCAAGGGGAGATAGGCCTTCCCTTCGACGCACTTTGAAATTCAATTAACAAACCTGACTACATTCAAAGATTTCAAAAAATCCTTTTCCTAATCAGCCCAGGAAGTCTGTCTATGTGATGGGTGGATGAGGGGGAAAGTGTAGGAGGAGGAAAAGTAATGATTGGGTGACAGAGTATTGGTAAACAAGTCTGAACCTGTAAATTAACTTCTGTCCATCATGAACGAGCCATGAATGTTTCCAATAGTCGAAGATAGATTTCATTTCTTCTCCATTCTTTCTCAGCCCCAAGAAGTGTTCCAATAATCTAAGATACATTACTTTCCCTCTCCTATCTTTCTAGCCCCCGACCGCGTTCTTGTCACGCCCTGATCTGTTTCACCTGTCCTTGTGCTGGTCTCCACCACCCTCCAGGTGTCGCCCATCTTCCCCACTTATCCCCTGTTTTCTGTCTGTCTGTGTCAGTTCGTTTTGTTTGTTCAAGTCAGCCAGCGTTTTGTCTCAGCTCCTGCTTTTCCCCAGTCTCTCTTTATCCTTGCCCTCCTGGTTTTGACCCTTGTCTGTCCTGACTCTGAGCCTGCCTGCCGTCCTGTTCTCCTACTCTGAATTACCGACCTCTGCCTGACCTGACCCTGCCTGCCGTCCTGTACCTTTGCCCCACTACTCTGGATCGACCCCTGCCTGCCTTGACCTGTCGTTTGCCTGCCCCTGCTGTTGTAATAAACGTTGTTACTTCAACACTGTCTGCACTTGGGTCTTACCTGAAACCTGATAGTTCTAATAGACTAAAACACCTTTCGCTTCTCCTTTCTAAGCCATAGGATGTGTTCCAATCGAAAACCCTGGTCTTTCCTTCTCCTTTCCTCTTTAGTTACAGGATGTGTTCCAATAGTATACAACACTTTGTTTCCTTTCCTTTTAGGAGCAATGATCTGAAAGAACTAATTTCATGAAGAAAAAGTAAAGTAGAGAATAATTTCCTGTGTTGTCACTTATAGTGTCAGTGTTCAAGACAGATGGAAAATCCCTATTCATATCCCCACATACTGTATGTCAACAACATAACCACACAAAAAAATAAGTGAAAAAATAATACAAAATAAATCAAGTAAAAATGAATAAATAAAAATAATACTATTCAGTAGCCATGAAGAAAGGAAGATGTGATTTCCATAGATCTCAACAACATGGCAGCGAGCATCAGACCGCCGACTGAGATTTGCATCCTCTACTCTCCCTCTTCTAGGCAGACTCGTTAACATGTTTTATTGTCCAACAATATGTTTCATGAAATCACATGCTGTGGCTTTTATTGTTAGAACTTGCTATTTATAGCGTCAAACTCCTGACAGAATCTGGGGAATACATTTTTCATAACATTGGTTTGTTTACATCCCAAAAGGCACCCTATTCCCTACATACTGCACTGTTTGAACAGGGCCCATACGTTCCACAGTAAGTGCATTTATTCAACTGATATGTCTCCAAACGGTGGGTGAAGCAATCTGTCACGTAAACTGAGTTCATTTCAAGTTAAATATTTTGATGCGCTAGCAAACCGTTAATTGGATTCTGAAATCAAGGATAATGTAATTATCAGCTGCTTCATTAAAAAGCAGAACTGTAAAATACCATCAAAGAGAGGGCCCATTACAAATAAATAAAACGTGGATCAAACGTATCCAATGACACGTTCACATGAAAAGTATTTCTATGTGGTCTGTACTGCTCAATAGATCACTTTTCAAGAGTCAAGTCATGTTGCTATTATAGTAGCTGCAGTATGCACTTTACAAAAGTTAGGCTTTAATTGACCTACTGGTAATTAGGTACTTATTTTAACAAGCAAATAAGGTTTACCAGCACATCAACAGAGGCAGCATGTATCAAATGACCATACGCAGACTTACTGTAGTGCTCTTCTGTGATCTCCATGCTCTTGAAGCCCTTTTGGTAGAACCAAGAGACCGCGGGTGCCGGCGAGGCGATGACATCACACACCACCTCTGCCGCCTCGCCGTGGCGGAACTCCTGGGGGGACCTCACGTCGCGGAATGTCAGCTTCTCTGTCACATAGGAAATGAGGCAGCAGGAAGTGAAGTCACATTAGAGACACATCTTTCCCGGGAGAGGGTTACGTCACAACATTCGCGCAAGTATACCATTTAGAATGCACGGCCAATACATTGCCTCAGTCTAAGTAGTAGGCCAGGGTGGACTTTGGAACAGAGCCCGAGTTTGGGAAACGCTGCAGATGAGTAGAGAGTAAACTTCATTCTATAGCACAAACTGTTTTGCATATTGTCTATGGTTCAACACCACTGAGACAACTCGGATTATGTGTGTGGTCCAAAATAGTCCCATAAACATTCCCACAGCACATGGAATGAATCCTCCCGCCCCGAAAGTTCTGTTTGTAATCAAATGATTGATTCAACTTGTGCCGGTTTAAAGCTGTGGCACCTGTCTGACAAGCCCTGGCAGGTGGTTGATAGATTTCACCTGGGGAAAGCTGACTTGGAACCTGCGTTTCTCTTCTCTTAGAAAACACTCCACCACCCTCTCAGTGTGCTGGCTAGTTTCGTCGACTTGAGTGCGCGTGCGTGGCACGTAGAGTGTGTAACACCACCGGGTTATACACTGTGTGTGGCAAAATTAAAGTGTGCATAAATCACGTGCATGGCCCTATTTATTTCAGTCCCTTCCACTAGATCACTGCAACCTCGCACATTAGCATTTTGCAATGTGATTTATGTCAGGCGGCTCTCCAAAACGTGCTTTTCTCTCCTCGCCGCTCTTTAACGTGCCTTGCATCCTCCTGACTCTGAATGTGAGATTCAACCCTCATCTGCTGGTTTCATTCCACGGCACGTTTTAGAGCTGTTTGTGTATACATTTTGTTTTTCATTTTCTCAATCCGTCGCTTGGTCTCTCTCTCTCTCTCTCTCTCTCTCTCTCTCCATCTCATTCCCTCACCCCTTCTCTTGTGCTCTGTCAGTCCCTTAAATTCCCTTACCCTCCTCTCTCTCCTTCTCTCACCACCTCACTCTCAAATTCACTCACCCCTCTCTCTCCAGCTTTCTCTCTCTCTCGCCATCCATTTAATTCCCTCACTTCCCCTCTCTCTCTCATTCCCTCTCCCTCACACCCCCCTCCCCCCTCTCTCCTTCCCCCAGTTCTCTCCCTGGGATTCAAACACGTTGTTGTACTTGTTTTCATTTCCCGTATCCTTTGTCGTTACCCTGCTCGACAAGAAAATCAGTAAGAAAAACAAATCCTCTCGTGTAACAGTCTACCGCTCGCTTGACACTGTCAAATTGGTAACACAGTGAGAATTTCTCTTCAGTCATTGCCCACATAGCTGCAAGGGCAACTGTCAAAGTGGGGTGACAAGACAATTTTCTTGGAGCTCCCTCAGGTGGGACATCGACTGCCTCCACTGTCTCCTATCTGAAGTGGATCTCTGTTGGCCGGTGCTGGAAACTCTATACCTGTCAATTACTCAGCAGTGCAGATAATTATAGTCTTTCATCCGTAAGCTATAATAAAGCTATAATTTGAGTTTGAATATGGATAGCTTTCGTCAGGTTGTGAGTTGTTATGCACGAACACATAATAATGTCAAGACGTGTGCACGTGTGTGTGCGGAATGTCACAACTCACAAAATGGTCATGTACAGGACATTTAAAGTGGCTTCCATTTTTTTTAGAACATGTGGTGTTTATCACAAGAAGATCATGTTGGGTATCGCCTCAGATGGGTGCTGGGTACTTTACACGCCTGCTCAAGCCCTTCAGGTGACCATCTCCATGTTACTTCTCATACTTACTGAACACACAGAGCTGAACGGTGGCTGACTGACGTTGTCATGGATACGGCTGCCAAGCTGTGGTGGTGCGTGAGAGAGGAGGTCAGAGGAGGTAGGGGGACTTGTGGAGCGGGTGTGAAAGGTAAGTGCACTCCAGAGGGGGGGGGGGGGGGGGGGGTGTGCGTGGAGGCATGCGTGGGCATGCCTGTGTGCATATGTACATACAAACACAGTACACACACACCACACCGGTGATCCAAATCAAGCGTCTGCCAGATGGCTACCAGCGGCAGAACTCCTCTGTGTATCACGTCCCATTAACGGCCACAGAAGATTCCCTCTCCCATACGATTAGAGCCTGCCTCCGTTGCCTACACACATTCAGTACTATCCATCACACACACCGCCAGACCCAGCGAACATTCATTACACTCTTTAATGGGCAAGTGGGTACGGCGGTGCAATGGAATGTAAATATGGTGTATCTTTATGATCTAACAGGGGAGACGGCGATGTATTCAACTCATGTCTTTGTATGTCTGAAGGACCCTACAGAGGCTGGAATGGATACAGAGGGAATGCAGAGAATGTGGTGTGTGTGTTCTTCTATGTTACATATGCATGCAAGTGACACTCACGGTACATCTCCAGCACCATGGTGGCCTCTTGTGTCTGTCCCTGGGCGTCGGTGGTCTGGCAGCGGTAGATGCCCGCGTCCTCCACTACCGCGTTGTAGATGGTCAGCCTGGAGCTGTCCTCCCCGGTGTGCAGGGCCACACGCTGGGAAGACACGATGCGCTCCCCCTGGGGGTTAAACCACTCCAACTTCACCGGCTCGCCGATCACTGGGGAGGGAGAGAGAACTGTATAAAGAACCAAGCCGTAGACTCTGGAGCAGTATTTCCCAAACCTCCCCTTGAGTACCCTATCATTAGTTCCACTTATATATCCATAAGCACACCTGAAATAAATGGTAGGCTAATCAGCTCTTTTTCAACATGGGAAAGTTATGCTTCTTTGAAATGTGTTATCCCACTTTGGGAAAACTCAAACGTTTTCAAAATGTATGGACATAAAAATATATTTTTGCAATTCACAGCGTTACCATCGAGTTTTGCTTAAAAATAATAAGGTCAACAGTTCTGAAGCACCGTAAGCTTTGCTCACAGGTTAGGTTCTTTCTTGTATATTATCGCCCAGCCAAAATAACATTTAAAAAAACTGCTTGATTTACATAAAATTGGACTAATTATAGTTGCTACATTTGTTTTCCAAACTGTCGCTACCATAGCAACCATCTGCAGTTAGTACGTTTCCGTTTCCACGCTAGTGTAGACCTACAACAGACCTGTAACATAATATTATTTGTTGTTCCAGTGCTAGTAGTTTTTTTCCGACATTCTTTTTATGAAGTTGCAGTTACGTTTTTAATATGAGTGCTGGACCAAGCAGCAAGAAACCGAAAATCTACCACTTTCACAGTGAGTGGGAGGAAGATCATTTTTGAAACACATAACCTGTCATTATGAAAATCACTGTATTCAAACCTGTGTAGATCAGTCAATTCTTAACATAAATACTTTAAACTCAGGATTCTGTAAGAGCATACCCCAAGAAAGATATGTGTTTACTTATAGCTGTGCCAACCGGAAGTGCCTTTAATTGGATCACACTGTCTGTTTTGAAGGGTTAAAAAAGTCAGATCTTTCCAAAACTTCATATGTGTGATTAGGCAACCCCCATGAACTGTAAATCAGTCATTTCTCCCATAAATTAAAAAAACAACAACTAAATCACACACACACAGCTTGGAAGGAGGGACACATTGTGGTGCGTAGAGACATACACTGCCTGCATTAGTTAACCTTGTTCGAACTATTAAAGAACCGTCAGACCAAAACTTTAGAATCCTGTTCTAAACCTCAGGTCGATAGTGCGTGGTGAGTTACCTGGCTATAGAAGGTTCACGGACCGAGAAACAGCCTTGTACATTTGCAATAACTTCAATTCATTTTTGCATCACGAAAATGACGACATTTAGAAATGTCCCAGAGTCACAAGACTAGGTGCATTGTGACCGCATCGGCCCATATAGACGGACCCCAATGTTTCTGTCCGATAGCTCATTCAAGGACCCCGTAGCAAGGCATGGAAAAAAGTGGATTTTCAGCGCCAATTAGGGTCTTGCTCGGGCACCAAATGACCTATCGAGCCGAAACTTGGGATTCGGGGTCGCCTCAGCTAGGCCTACACATAACATCAGAACTGGACCCGCAGCTAGAACGTAACTACGTGTTTTACGTTTTTATTATGGTTTGAACAGAAGGCGTTGTGAATTTTGGGCCAGCTCTGAAGTATGTGATAGTTGGCTACTAAACGAGTTGGAAAAAATGGGTTTGGTGTCAGTTTGTATCAGTTTGGTGTCAGAATGATATCTAATTGACTGATGGACGGTGACTTGCTGGTGACTATTGTCCATTTGCAATATGCTTAAACAGTGAGGTACCATCACCATCACAAATGCACGTGCATTTGCAATATGATTTAATAGTGAAAAAAAAAACACCAAATGGACATGATGAAATCAACACAACGAGCGATGGAAAGGAACAACTATCACTGCCCGGCCATCCCGAGTTCATCAGGCCAGTCAATTTTGCATTTCTGCAGGATTTTTGAGCATGTCAAATTTGTGATGGTACATGGCAAATGGACATAACATCCTGATTTGGCATTTTCAAATCTTTCTTATTGCATTTGGACATTTGTTATGGCATTTGGCCAAAAAAAGTGACTTTTGACTTTCTATGAAATCATATTACAAATGGACAAAACATACGCTTTATCCACAAGTAAAAAAAAAACTATTATGATAATAAAAGTTGACAAAAGTATATTCTACAGTTCTTACACATGATTAATTGACAAAAAACGAAATAATTTCAAAAAACGGTCCAGAAAGCACTTTAAGGGTGTGTGAAGTTTTTTTTGTTTTTTTTTTAAAACTTTTGACTTCCTATGAAATCATATTGCAAATGGACAAAACATATGCCTTATGCACAAGTTTAAAAAAATAAAAAATTATAATAATAAAATTGGACAAAAGTATATTCATACAGTTCTTACAAAAAAAATCGAAAGAATTTCGAAAAACGGTCCAGAAAGCACTGTAAGGGGTTGCTATGTTTTTGAATTTTTTTTCACTTTTTAAAAATGTTACTTTTGGATGTTGACTTGTATTGCATTTGCAATATAAAAAACCAGGGTGGAGCGCACACGCCACCTGTTGGATTTTTAAAGTGTTACACCTGGCATTTGCCATATGGCATTTGCAATCAACTTTGAACAAAACAACGCCAAATTGAGTGGTAGTACACCGTGTATATGGTTTGTCCAGTGCCAATGACTTCCCATTCATTTTTGTCCATTTCAGGGGGGTGTTCCCTTACATACACTTAGGTTGGAGTCATTAAAACTCGTTTGTCAACCAGTCCTCAAATTTCTTGTTACAAAACTATAGCTTTGGTAAGTCGGTCAGGACATCTACTTTGTGCATCACACAAGTAATTTCTCAAACAATTGTTTACAGACAGATTATTTCACTTATAATTCACTGTATCACAATTCCAGTGGGTCAGAAGTTTACATACACTAAGTTGACTGGGCCTATAAACAGCTTTGAAAATTACAGAAAATGATGGGCTAATTGACATCATTTGAGTCAATTGGAGGTGTACCTGTAGATGTATTTCAAGGCCTACCTTCAAACTCAGTGCATATTTACTTGACATCATGGGAAAATCAAAAGAAATCAACCAAGACCTCAGAAAAAAAATTGTAGACTTCCACAAGTCTGGTTAATCCTCGGGGGCAATTTCCAAACGCCTGAAGGTACCACGTTTATCTGTACAAACAATAGTACGCAAGTATAAACACCATGGGACCACGCAGTCATAATACCGCTCAGGAAGGTGATGCGTTCTGTCTCCTAGAGATGAACATACTTTGGTGTGAAAAGTGCAAATCAATCCCAGAGCAATAGCAAAGGACCTTGTGAAGATGCTGTAGTAAACAGGTACAAAAGTTTCTAAATCCACAGTAAAACGAGTTCTATATCTACATAACCTGAAAGGCCGTTCAGCAAGGAAGAAGCCACTGCTCCAAAACCGCCATAAAAAAGCCAGACTACGGTTTGCATCTGCACATGGGGACAAAGATCGTACTTTTTGAAGAAATGTCCTCTTGTGTGATGAAACAAGAATAGAACTGTTTGGCCATAATGACCATCGTTATGTTTGGAAGAAAAATTGGAGGACGCTTGCAACCCGAAGATCACCATCCCAACCGTGAAGCACTGGGGTGGCAGCATCATGTTGTGGGGGTGCTTTGTTGTAGGAGGAACTGTTGCACTTCACAAAATAGATGGCATTATGAGGAAAGAAAATGATGTGGAAATATTGATGCAACATCTCAAGACATCAGTCAAGAAGTTAAAGCTTGGTCGCAAATGGGTCTTCCAAATGGACAATGACCCCAAGCATACTTCCCAAGTTTGGTAAAATGGCTTAAGGACAACAAAGTCAAGGTATTGGAGTGGCCCTCACAAAGCCCTGAGCTCAATCCTTTAGAAAATGTGTGGGCAGAACTGAAAAAGTGTGTGCGAGCAAGGAGGCCTACATACCTGACTCAGTTACACCAGCACTGTCAGGAGGAACTTATTGTGGGAAGCTTGTGGAAGGCTACCTGAAACATTGACCCAAATTAACCAATTTAAAGGCAATGCTACCAAATACTAATTGAGTGTATGTAAACTTCTGACCCACTGGGAATGTGATAAAAGAAAGAACATTTGAAATAAATCATTCTCTACTGTTATTCTGACATCTCACATTCTTAAAAACAAAGTGGTGATCCTCACTGACCTAAAACAGGACATTTTACTAGGATTAAATGTTAGGAATTGTGAAAAACTGAGTTTAAATGTATTTGGGTAAGGTGTATGTAAACTTCTGACTTCAACTGTATTTACTATGGCCATCGAAATGTTAGCTATTAAAATCAGATCCAACAATAATATCAAGGGATTAGAAATACAGGGCTTAAAAACATTAGGTTTCATTGTACGCTGATGATTCATGTTATTTTAAATCCACAACTTGGATCCCTCCACAGCCTCAGAGGATCTAGACCATTTTTCTAACCTCTGGATTACAACCAAATTATTATAAAATGTACTATATTACATATTGGATCATAAAAAAATACTACTTTTACTTTACTGTGTAGTTCACCAATAAAAGGGTCTGATGGTGATGTAGAATAAAAAAATTAATGATCTCACTCCAATACATTTTAGGAGAAAGGTAGCAAAAATAGATAAGATCTTGCTGCCATGGAAAGGTAAAAACCTTTCTAATTGTGGAAAAATCACCATGATTAAGGCTTTAGTAATATCCTAGTTTCCCTATTTGCTTATGGTCTTGACTACACTTAGCGAAAAGTTTTTTTATTATATGAGAAAAAAATATTCAATTTTATTTGGAATTGCAAGCAAGACAAAATTAAACGGGCCTATTTTTATAATTAATATGAATTTGGAGGGCAGAAATGATTAAATATTAAAGCATTAGAACTCTCACTAAAGGCTTCAGTCATGCAAAAGTTATATTTAAATCCAAACTGATTCTCTAGCAAATTAGTAAAAGCGTCTCAACCTATGTTCAAGAAAGGCCTTTTTTTCCCTTTATTCAGATTACAACCTCTCATCTCCAGAGTATCGTCATTTTTAAAACAAGCCACAGAAAGTTGTTTGCAATTTCAATTTAATCCATCAAAAAAGAAAGAAGGAACAAATAATACAACAAATATTGTGGTTAAACTCAAATATACTAAATTCTAACTGATAAAATAGGTATAATCTTTGTAAAATATATCATAATACGACTGGTGGAGTTGTCAAACATGCAGCTAACCATAATTACAGCTACAACTAATTGCAGCATAACCACAAATATGGAAGAGGAAAGTAGAAGGGGGAAAAGTAAGGAACTTGTCTGTCGGCTCTGCATTAAAGTCCATAATTGGTTAAAGAAAATTGTGAGAAATAAAAAAAGTATACCAGTTTCATTTAAGGACCCAAAAATTGGCAGCCGTCCCATATATTTTGACGTACCAATTCCATGGCACATGGTGTATGAACTGATATGCAAAACCATGCTGGATTCAAAACTTATTAAACAGAATTCTTGCAACCAACAGAATGTTATTTACATGGGGGATACAACCTTCCCAGCTCTGCAGATTTTGCTGCGGAGAAGCAGAATCATTAGATACTTTATTTTGGTACTGTCCATATGTAGCTTGCTTTTGGTCACAGATCCAGGAATGGCTGAAGAATTGCAACATTTACCTGGAGCTAACCCTGCAGATAGCACAACTAGAGGAAGGACAAGAGTTAAAAATAAACATAATAAATCTATTGTAAAAAAAAGATGTATAAAGTATGTATAAGCTGGATATACAGGCATAAGCGTTGCTGTTTACTAGTTTGCTCCAATTGTGGGAGGGGTGATAGGGTTGGAAAGTAATAAAATAAATATATAAAAAAGATGTGTATGAACACTGCCGTTCAAAAGTTTGCAGTCACTTAGAAATGTCCTTGTTTTTAAAAGAAAATTACATTTGTGTCCATTAAAATAACATCCAATTGATCAGAAATACAGTGTAGACATTTTAAAGGTGGAGCTGGAAACGACTGAATTGCAATGGAATATCTACATAGACGTAGAGAGGACCATTATCAGCAACCATCACTCCTGTGTTCCAACGGAACGATGTGTTAGCTAATCCAAGTGTATCATTATGAAAGGCCAATTGATCATTAGAAAACACTTTTGTAATTATGTTAGCATAGCTGAAAAATGTTGTGCTGATAAAGAAGCAAATAAAACTGACCTTGTTTAGACTAGTTAAGTATCTGGAGTGTTAGCATTTGTGGGTTCGATTACAGGTTCAAAATCGCCAGAAACAAAGGACTTTCTTCTGAAACTGAGTCTATTCTTGTTCTGAGAAAGTCTACTCCATGCAAGAAATTACCAATAAATTGAAGATCTCGTACAACGCTGTGTACTACTCCCTTCATCGAACAGCACAAACTGTCTCTAACCAGAATAGAAAGAGTGGGAGGCCGCGGTACACAACCAAGCAAGAGGACAAATACATTAGTGTGTACAGTTTGAGAAACGATGCCTCACAAGTCCTCAACTGGCTGCTTCATTAAATAGTACCCGCAAAACACCAGTCTCAACGTCAACAGTGAAGAGGTGACTCCGGGATGCTGGCCTCTGTCCAGTCTGTGTTCTTTTGCCCATCTTAATCTTTTATTGACCAGTCAGATGTGTTTTTTTCTTCGCAACTCTGCCTCTGACACCACCTGGTATAAAGGTCCTGGATGGAAGGAAGATCGGCCCAGTACATCACTGGGGCCATACGCACTACCCTCTGTAGTGCCTTGCGGTCGGAGGCCGAGCAGTTGCCATACCAGGCAGTGATGCAACCAGTTAGGTGGAGCTGTTGAACTGTTTGAGAATCTAACCAAATGCCAAATCTTTTCAGTCTCCTCAGGGGGAATAGGTTTTGTTTAGCCCTCTTCACAACTGTCTTGGTGCTCTTGGAAAATGTTAGTTTGTTGGTGATGTGGACACCAAGAAACTTGAAGCTCTCAACCTGCTCCACTACAGCCCTGTCGATGAGAATGGGAATGGGGGCCTGCTCGGTCCTCCTTTTCCTGTAGTCCACAATCATCTCCTTTGTCTTGATTACGTTGAGGTAGAGGTTGTTGTCCTGGCACTGGTCTCTGACCTCCTCCCTATAAGCTGTCTCGTTGTTGTTGGTGATCAGCCCTACCAATGTTCTGTCATCGGCAAACTTAATGATGGTGTTCGAGTCGTGCCTGGCCATGCAGTCATGAGTGAACAGGGAGTACAGGAGGGGACTGAGCACACAACCCTGAGGGGCCCGTGTGTTGAGAATCAGCGTGGTGGATGTGTTGTTACCTACTTTTACCACCAGAGGGCGGATGTGGGTCTAGGGTTTCTGGGATAATGGTGTTGATGTGATCCATGACCAGCCTTTCAAAGCACTTCATGTTACAGATGTTAGTGCTATGGGTTGGTAGTCATTTAGGCAGGTTACCTTAGTGTTCTTGGGCACAAGGACTATGGTGGTCTGCTTGAAACATGTTGGTATTACAGACTCAGACAGGGAGAGGTTGAAAATGTCAGTGAAGACACTTGCCAGTTGGGCAGTGCATGCTCAGTGTTCACGTCCTGGCAATCTGTCTGGCCCTGCAGCCTTGTGAATGTTGATCTCTTTCAAGGTCTTACTCACATAAGCTAGAGAGCGTGGTCACAACGTAATGCGGAACAGCTGATGCTCTCATGCATGCTGCAGTGTTACTTGCCTAGAAGACAGCATAAGTAATTCAGCTCGTCTTGTAGGCTCGTGTCACTGGGCAGCATGCAGCTGTGCTTCCCTTTGTAGTCTGTAATAATTTGGAAGCCTTGCCACATCCAATCAGCGTCGGAGCCAGTGTAGTACGATTCAATCTTAGTCCTGTATTGACACTTTGCCTGTTTGATGATTCGTCAGAGGGTGAATTTTGGCCCATTCCTCCTGACAGAGCTAGTGCAACTGAGCAACTGAGTTGTAAGCAGCCTTTCTCACACACGCTTTTTCAGTTCTGCCCACAAATGTTCTATAGGATTGAGGTCAGGGCTTTGTGATGGACACTCCAATACCTTGACTTGTCCTTAAGTCATTTTGCCACAATTTTGGAAGTATGCTTGGTGTCATTGTCAATTTGGAAGACCCATTGCGACCAAGCTTTAACTGATATCTTGAGATGTTGCTTCAATATATCCACATAATTTTCCTACCTCATGATGACATCTATTTTGTGAAGTGCACCAGTCCTTCCGACAGCAAAGCACCCCACAACATGATGCTGCCACCCCTGTGCTTCACGGTTGGAATGCTGTTCTTTGGCTTGGAAGCCTCCCCATGTTTCATTCAAACATAACGATGGTCATTATGGCCAAACAGTTCTATTCTTGTTTCATCAGACTAGAGGACATTTCTCCAAATAGTACGATCTTCGTCCCCATGTACAGTTGCAAACCATAGCCTGGCTTTTTTATGGCGGTTTTGGAGCAGTGGCTTCTTCCTTGATGAGCGGCCTTTCAGGTTTTGTCGATATAGGACTCATTTTACTGTGGATATAGATACTTTTGTACCCATTTGTTTCCTCAAGCATCTTCACAATGCACTTTGCTGTTGTTGGGTATTGATTTGCACTTTTTGCACCAAAGTACGTTAATCTCTAAGAGGCAGAACGAGTCTCCTTCCTGAGCAGTATGACGGCTGCGTGGTCCCATGGTGTTAATACTTGCGAACTATTGTTTGTACAGATGAACATGGCACCTTCAGGCATTTGGAAATTGGAAATTGCTCCCAAGGATGAACCAAACCCTTAACCTAACCCTTGTGGAGGTTTTGATTTTCCCATGATGTCAAGCAAAGAGGCACTGAGTTTGAAGGTAGGCCTTGAAATACATCCACAGGTACACCTCCAATTGACTCAAATGATGTCAATTAGCCTATCAGAAGCTTCTAAAGCCATGACATCATTTTCTGGAATTTTCCAAGCTGTTTATAAGGCATAGTCAACTTATTGTATGTAAACGTCTGACCAACTGGAATTGTGATACAGTGAATTATAAATTAAATAATCTGTCTGTAAACAATTGTTGGAAAAATGACTTGCGTCATGCACAAAGTAGATGTCCTAACCGACATGCCAAAACTATAGTTTGTTAACAAGACATTTGTGGAGTGGTTGAAAAACGAGTTTCAACGACTCCAACCTAAGTGTATGTAAACTTCCGACTACAACTGTACATGTACAGAATACCTTAAGTATCCTGTAACCCGCACACTGACTCGGTACCGTTTGCTCCTGTATATAGCCTTGTTATTGTTATTCTTATTGTGTTACTTTTTATTATTACTTTTTATTTTAGTCTACTTGGTAAATATTTTCTTCTTCTTGAACTGCACTGTTGGATAAGGGCTTGTAAGGAAGCATTTCACGGTAAAGTCTAAACTTGTTGTAGTCGGCGCATGTGACAAATAACATTTGATTTAATTTGGTTTGATTCGACTTACAGTTGACCGCGGCAGCTCTAGCAGGGGAACATTTTTATGAACTGACTTGTTGCGAAGGTGGTATCCTATGAGGGTGCCACGTTTAAAGTCACTAAGCTCTTCAGTAAGGTCATTCTACTGCCAATGTTTGTCAATGAGATTGCATGGCGGTGTGCTTGATTTTATACACCTGTTAGCAACAGGTGTGGCTGAAATATCCGAATCCCCTAATTTTAAGGTGTGTCCACATACTTTTGTTTACAGTCGAGGCCAAATGTTTTGAGAATAACACAAATATTAATGTTCAAAGTTTGCTGCTTCAGTGTCTTTAGATATTTTTGTCAGATGTTGCTATGGAATACTGAAGTATAATTATTTTATTGAAAATTAACAATTACATGAAGTTGATGCAAAGAGTCAATATTTGCAGTGTTGATCCTTCTTTTTCAAGACCTCTGCAATCTGCCCTGGCATGCAGTCAATTAACTTCTGGGCCACATCCTGACTGATGGCAGCCCATTCTTGCATAATCAATGCTTGGAGTTTGTCAGAATTTGTGGGTTTTTGTTTGTCCACCCGCCTCTTAAGGATTGACCACAAGTTCTCAATGGGATTAAGGTCTGGGGAGTTTCCTGGCCATGGACCCAAAATATCTATGTTTTGTTCCCCGAGCCACTTAGTTATCACTTTTGCCTTATGGCAAGGTGCTCCATCATGCTGGAAAATGCATCATTCGTCATCAAACTGTTCCTGGATGGTTGGGAGAAGTTATTCTTGGAGGATGTGTTGGTACCATTCTTTATTCATGGCTGTGTTCTTAGTCAGAATTGTGAGTGAGCCCACACCCTTGGCTGAGAAGCAACCCCACACATGAATGGTCTCAGGATGCTTTACTGTTGGCATGACACAGGACTGATGGTAGCGCTCACCTTTTCTTCTCCGGACAAGCTTTTTTCCGGATGCCCAAAACAATCGGAAAGGGGATTCATCAGAGAAAATGACTTTGCCCCAGTCCTCAACAGTCCAATCCCTGTACCTTTTGCAGAATATCAGTCTGTCCCTGATGTTTTTCCTGGAGGGAAGTGGCTTCTTTGCTGCCCTTCTTCACACCATGCCATCCTCCAAAAGTATTTGCCTCACTGTGCATGCAGATGCATTCACACCTGCCTGCTGCCATTCCTGAGCAAGTTATGTACTGGTGGTGCCCCGATCCCGCAGCCGAATCAACTTTAGGAGACGGTCCTGGCGCTTGCTGGACTTTCTTGGGCGCCCTTAAGCCTTCATCACAACAATTGAACCGCTCTCCTTGAAGTTCTTGATAATCCGATAAATGGTTGATTTAGGTGCAATCTTACTGGCAGCAATATCCTTGCCTGTGAAGCCCTTTTTGTACAAAGCAATGATGATGGCACGTGTTTCCTTGCAGGTAACCATGTTGACAGAGGAAGAACAATGATTCCAAGAACCACCCTCCTTTTGAAGCTTCCAGTCTGTTATTTGAACTCAATCAGCATGATAGTGATCTCCAGCCTTGTCCTCGTCAACACTCACACCTGTGTTAAAGAGAGAATCACTGACATGTCAGCTGGTCCTTTTGTGGCAGGGCTGAATTGCAGTGGAAATGTTTTTTGTGTGATTCAGTTCATTTTGCATGGCAAAGAGGGACTTTGCAATTAATTGCAATTAATCTAATCACTCTTCATAACATTCTGGAGTATATGCAAATTGCCATCATACAAACTGAGGCAGCAGACTTAAAAATTAATTAATATATTTTTGTGTCATTCTCAAAACTTTTGGCCACGACTGTATATAGTGCTTGTGTGTGTAGTGTGATATCACATATAGCAAAAAGGAAAGACGTGTAAGGATGAGGATATCAGTACAACAACAACCATTTCTGACAGTGGGTCAGAAGTGACAATGTTTTCCCTTAATTTCTATTTAAATCTGTCAACTCATGAGCTACCATTTCCATACTCATAGCCGCATCTGGCAATATATATTCATACGTATTCACTGACCTGCAAAGTGGCATAACTTTTCATATATTAGTGAATTACATACAACTATCAAGATATCAATATTTAAATTGTCATCTAACAGTAAACATTAAAGCTTCACTGTGTAACTATGTCTGTACAAGTGTTTATGGACACCCCCTCTGGCAATATTTTTTCTAGATTTGGCGCTTCAACATCCACCCTGAGACTTTGTGGCTGTATTAGCCCATATTGTGGCTGTGGTAACTAGTGACAACCCAAGTCTGGAAATTTGAGACCAGATTGAAGACAACTCGATTCCATTTTAGTAACAATGTGTTCAGAAAAAGTAATAATAATAATATTGTTATACACCGGCTATAATTCTCGTTTTTAGATTGTAATAACAAATACTCACGTTAGCAATGTCAAGGAGTCATGGCTAGACGGTTGTGGAGAGGCTGGCTGAGATGAAGGTAAGTAAATCAGGCTAAACAGGCTAAATTGCAAGAGCTGTCCTTTGAAGAAACGGGTGAGTTGGTGAAGCTGGCCACTTCCCCGTCTACCTGGATTTATTTTTTTACATCACAATCAGTTGTGTTGTTACAAGGTAGGGGTGGTATACAGAAGATAGCCCTATTTGGAAAAATACCATGTCCATAATATGTCAAGAACAGCTCAAATGAGTGCAGTCGCAAAAACCATCAAGTCCTATGATGAAACTGTCTCTCATGAGGACCGCCACAGGAAAAGAAGATCCAGAGTTACCTCTGCTGCAGAGGATAAATTCATTAGAGTTAACTGCACCTCAAATTGCAGCCCAAATAAATGCTTCACAGAGTTCAAGTAACAGACACATCTCAACTGTTCAGAGGAGACTGCGTGAAATCAGGCCTTCATGGTCAGACTGCTGCAAAGAAACCACTACTAAAGGACACCAATAATAAGAAGAGACTTGCTTGGGACAAGAAACACGAGCAATGGACATTAGACCGGTGGAAATCTGTCCCATGGTCTGTTGAGTCCAAATTTGAGATTTTTGGTTTCAACCGCAGTGTCTTTGTGGGACACAGAGTAGGATGATCCCCATTAGTGTATTTCCCACCATGAAGCATAGAGGAGTAGGTGTGATGGTGTGGGGGTGTTTTGCTGGTGACACTGTCAGCGATTTATTTAGAATTCAAAGCACACTTAACCAGCATGGCTACTGCAGCATTCTGCACTTCTCAGTTCCTATGCTTCCTGGCTGATGTTTTGGTCACTTTTGAATGCTGGCGGTGCTTTCACTCTAGTGGTAGCATGAGACGGAGTCTACAACCCACACAAGTGGCTCAGGTAGTGCAGCTCATCCAGGATGGCGCATTAATGCGAGCTGTGGCAAGAAGGTTTGCTGTGTCTGTCAGCGTAGTGTCCAGAGCACGGAGGCGCTACCAGGAGACAGGCCAGTACATCAGGAGACGTGGAGGAGGCCGTAGGAGGGCAACAACCCAGCAGCAGGACTGCTACCTCCGCCTTTGTGCAAGGAGGAGCAGGAGGAGCACTTACAGAGCCTGCAAAATGACCTCCAGCAGGCCACAAATGTGCATGTGTCTGCTCAAACGGTCAGAAACAGACTCCATGAGGGTGGTATGAGGGCCCGACGTCCACAGGTGGGAGTTGTGCTTACAGCCCAACACCGTGCAGGACGTTTGGCATTAGCCAGATAACACCAAGATTGGCAAATTCACCAGGTTCACACTGAGCACATATGACAGACGTGACAGTCTGGAGACGCCGTGGAGAACATTCTGCTGCCTGCAACATCCTCCAGCATGACCGGTTTGGCGGTGGGTCAGTCATGGGGTTGGGTGGCATTTCTTTGGGGGGGTCGCACAGCCCTCCATGTGCTCGCCAGAGGTAGCTTGACTGCCATTAGGTACCAAGATTAGATTCTCAGACCCCTTGTGAGACCATATGCTGGTGCGGTTGGCCCTGGGTTCCTCCTAATGCAAGACAATGCTAGACCTCATGTGGCTGGAGTGTGTCAGCAGTTCCTGCAAGAGGAAGGCGTTGATGCTATGGACTGGCCCGCCCATTCCCCAGACCTGAATCCAATTGAGCACATCTGGGACATCATGTCTCGCTCCATCCACCAACGTCACGTTGCACCACAGACTGTCCAGGAGTTGGCGGATGCTTTAGTCCAGGTCTGGGAAGAGATCCCTCAGGAGACAATCCGCCACCTCATCAGGAGCATGCCCAGGCATTGTAGGGAGGTCATACAGGCACGTGGAGGCCACACACACTACTGAGCCTCATTTTGACTTGTTTTAAGGACATTACATCAAAGTTGGATCAGCCTGTAGTGTGGTTTTCCACTTTAATTTTTGTGTGACTCCAAATCCAGACCTCCATGGGTTGATAATTTTTGTGTGATTTTGTTGTCAGCACATTCAACTATGTAAAGAAAAAAGTATTTAATAAGAATATTTCATTCATTCAGATCTAGGATGTGTTATTTTAGTGTTCCCTTTATTTTTTTGAGCAGTGTAGTTTGATTTGTTTAACACTTTTTTGGTTACCAAATGATTCAATGTGTTATTTCATAGTTTGTGTCTTCACAATTATTCTACAACGTAGAAAATAGTAAAAAGAAAGAAAAACCCTTGTCCAAACTTTTGACTGGTACTGTCAGTTTTCAATGCCTAGACCATTCAACGTTGAGAACATAATATTGCAGCCTCTTTTAGCTGAAATATATTATATTTAGTGAGTGTTTTTTTTCCATTGAATTTCATTACTATCCGTGCTTAACTGTCGTGTTAACATACTAAGGACACCTTCCTAACATTCCTTCCTAATATTGAGTTGCACCCCCCCCCCTTTTTGCCCTCTGAACAGCCTCAATTCGATTGGGTCATGGACTCGACAAGGTGTCCAGCGTTCCACTGTGATGCTGGCCCATGTTAACTCCATGCTTCCCACGGTTGTTTCAAGTTGGCTGGATGTCCTTTGGGTGGTGGTGGACCGTTATTGATACATATGGGAAACTGTTGAACATTGTCTCCTGACCCCTCCTGTCTCAGCCTCCAGTATTTATGCAGCAGTAGTTTATGTGTCGGGGGGGCTAGGGTCAGTTTGTTATATCTGGAGTACTTCTCCTGTCCTATTCGGTGTCCTGTGTGAATCTAAGTGTGCGTTCTCTAATTCTCTCCTTCTCTCTTTCTTTCTCTCGGAGGACCTGAGCCCTAGGACCATGCCCCAGGACTACCTGACATGATGACTCCTTGCTGTCCCCAGTCCACCTGGCCGTGCTGCTGCTCCAGTTTCAACTGTTCTGCCTTATTATTATTCGACCACGCTGGTCATTTATGAACATTTGAACATCTTGGCCATGTTCTGTTATAATCTCCACCCGGCACAGCCAGAAGGGGACTGGCCACCCCACATATGCTCTCTCTAATTCTCTCTTTCTTTATCTCTCTCAGAGGACCTGAGCCCTAGGACCATGCCCCAGGACTACCTGACATAATGACTCCTTGCTGTCCCCAGTCCACCTGACCGTGCTGCTGCTCCAGTTTCAACTGTTCTGCCTTATTATTATTCAACCATGCTGGTCATTTATGAACATTTGAACATCTTGGCCATCGTGCTTCTACACCTGCATTGCTTGCTGCTTGTGGTTTTAGGCTGGGTTTCTGTACAGCACTTTGAGATATCAGCTGATGTACGAAGGGCTATATAAATAAATTTGATTTGATTTGATTTGAACATGAAAAACTCTGCGGTGTTGCAGTTCTTGACACCAACCGGTGCATCTGGCACCGGGTTCAAAGGCACTCAAACCTTTCTTCTTGACCATTCACCCTCTCAAGGGCACACAATTCATCTCTCAAGGCTTAAAAATCATTCTTTAACCTGTCCCCTCCCCTTCATCCAAACTGATTTGAAGTGGATTTAACAAGTGACGTCATTAAAGGGTCATAGCTTTCACCTGGATTCACCTGTTCAGTCTGTCATAGAAAGTGCAGGTGTTCTTAATGTTTTGTATACTCGGTGTATGTTGAAAATATAACATCAATAACATGTACTATATCTAATAAATTGTCATTTTGGGGGTTTTACGTCGTACAAATCTTTTTCACAACCGATAGGTAAACTAACACGTACATGTTGTCCTTCGCGTTCTCCACGGCTGGACGGTGGTTACAAAGGTTAGAGTCAAGTGCTGTCAGTAGGGTTCCAGTGTCATAGACTGGAGGAGCGAAAGCAAACTGCATACATGAGTAACGTTTTCTTAAATAATTTTTAAAAATGTCCCCTTTATTTAACCAGGTAGGCCAGTTGAGAACAAGTTCTCATTGACAACTGCGACCTGGCCAAGATAAAGCAAAGCAGTGCGACACAAACAACACAGTTACACATGGAATAAACAAAACATACATGTGATTCTAGAAGGATTACAGCTCAGATCTAGACCTAGATAAAGGTTGGCCTACTCCAGTCCTCAGGGGCCTGATTAGTGTCACATTTTTGCCTCGGCCCCAGGGTACACACCTGACTCCAATAATCAACAAATCATTATCTTCATTTTAGAATGCAATTAGTTTAATCAGCTGTGTTTGCTTGGAATGGGGGAAAAGTATGACAGCACTACGACCCCAGGGGACTGGAGTTGCCAATCCCTAACCTGGATAGACAACAAATCAAACATGCCCCATCAATCCTAATCTGGATTACGATTATACCATTTAACATTCTGCAATGGCAGAATTGCCTTTGATGACCATCAGTCTTAGATTTCCAGGGTAAATACATACAGTTTAGGATGAAGGGAGTAAGTATTTTTTCACTATTGGATAAGAAGGTCATTTGGCAGAATGAAGAACTAATGTTTCCAATCATTCAAAATTAATTTCATTTTATAGTTTTATACACTCAATACATGTGTATCTTTTGGGCTAGGTTTGTCTACATCTCAACCACACAGCTCAAATTGGCAATAGCAGTAATCTGTGTGTGTAACGTCTGCTTCCAACTCACACTCTCATACACGTAGATCCCCTGAACGCAGCTCACTTTCCAGCCCACACTTTCACACACAAAGTATATCCCCCTGAACGCAGCTCACTCTCCAGATCCCAATCACCCAAATTCTGATCACCCTTTCACACACCTGTATGTCATTATCACACACTATTTAGTTCAGTTCTTCGCACCCCATCATTGTGAGGTATTGTTTGTTTTTGACACACTTCTCTTTGGAGCGCTGTGTTTCCAGTAATGTACTCCTCCCATGTATGATAGTTTTTGCCTGCCTCACTAACGATGCCTTTTACCTATTCCCTGCCTGTACCTTAGCCTACTGGATTTCCTGTTACTCACCTATTGCCTGATCTCCCGGACAACGTTACTAGCCTTTTCCCTGCCTGTACTGTTACCCTTTTGGAGCCCTGTGTATGACCTGCAGCCTGCCCCCATCTACCGACCTCCTCCTGTGGTCCTTTACATGAAACACCGGATGCGACCCTGCGCTTGAACCCAGCTCTCTTTCTCCCTCGTGTTCATTACACTGTGCAGTAGGCTAATATTGGGATAGTACCTATGTAATCAATACTCAAAGCAAATCCTAGGTAGTTAATTTTCCTAAACAGCATAGCTACATGGATGCCTAAATTCTGCTCCAATACTTGACAATGATGGGGCTGGAGTTGATGTCGATTTATTCCTTTCATGACTGAAAAATATTATTTCAGGTTCAAAGCTTTGACATCAAGTAATGAAGCCCAGTTCAGATCCAACAGCCGACATGAGACAAGACATACTAGCCAGTTTTTGAATGTTGTGTTGTACAACAGCTGACTGAAGAAAGGGGATTCAGTTGGCGCCGTTTAAAAGGTAACTCTTCCAATGATTTGATGGACACTTTTAAACAAAGTGGCCACGTGCTGTAGCAAGGTATTGTAGAAAACAAGTGTCATGCACACATGCACCAGAAAAAGAGTACATTGACTTAGTTTTCTCCACTGTGTGAACGCGGATCTGAGGTTTACTCTCATCTTGGCCCGGGCTCTATCGCTTACCCTTTACACCCGTCTGCTTTCTAAAGTTTTGGTTCTTTGGCTTAGAGTACATATCTTAATTTGAGCCAGTTCTCTACAGCAGGATAATAATCCTGCAGCAACAAGAAATGTGAATTATTATGTGGATTATTTTTCACAAGGGATAATTAACCCTGAAATTTCAAAGTGGAAATAAAAATTTCAGAAGACTTTTTAAACCTTGAATACACTGCAAATGTAGCATGTCCCCTGCAACAGGAAGATCAAATTAAGATCCTATATCTGTAACAAACTCACCCCATTCCGTATAAATGTGCGTAACCGCGACATTCAAATGAGGCTGCAATGAAAACAAATGGGACTGTATTGGCACTTGGGTGCCAATTGCATTTTTTTGCACATCATTACTGCGTGCCATCATGACACTCAAAAGCCGGAACAGCTGTTGTTCACTTGTGAGGCTAATGTTAGCGCAGCCCTAAATCCCTCTTCAAATTCGACACAAACCTTCAAGCAGGTATGTGATGAGACATTACATAAACTCTTTATGTTTTATTTACATTTTAAAGATGATTTGTTCGACAAATCGGGTGAAAAAAAACATATTTCCCCCTTTCAAGATCACTTAGTAGCCTTCGCTCCCCACCCAACATTTTTATAAAGATCCGACGGAGCTCATTGCCTTCTTGAATTGTGCAGAGATGGGCATCATGAAGGTCTCGTCAATCATTTTGTTGGAAAGGGGAGAAATTGTGCTTTACATTGGTATTGATATTACAGTTGATCTGGAAGAATTACGTTTTTTTGGGCGCAAAAATAAGGTCAATTGTACGGACCAAGGCGATGTACAAAAGTGAGTGAGTTTACGTTAGCTGCTGCTGCGTCAGGTCGTTTGCCCCTCGAATCAACCATGTCTGTCAGCTAACTAGCTCCGCTAGGAAAGTGTTAACATGAGCTCAACTAGCTAGCTATCATACCGCTACACGTTAGAGCTGTGGCACTGCCTCCTAACATTAATCAAGACTGCCTGAGAGCCGGTGTGCTCATTAGCTGATTATGCTTATCTAATGAACACACCGGCTCTCAGGCAGGCTAGATTAATGTTAGAATAAACTATTGCACAATACTGTTACTGTTGTGTCACATTGGATGACCACTAGCAACTTAGAGCTTTTGAGCCTAAAACCTCCCAAAAAGTTACATATTGCAGGTTTATTCTAGCATTAATCTAATACCAAACTTTCTTTAATGCATTTTCAAATAGATTTTAAATGATCAAATACGTACTGTACGCAGACAAGGATAAACAGAATAGGCACATATCTCAAAGGCGTGCCACTGTTATGGTACTGTTTATAATTACAGTTAAATGCTTCTCTGCAGGGTAGAGGAACCAATATAGTAAGGCTGAAATGAAGTGGCTATTGCACTCCTTTGAGATGTGTATTATTGTGTGGATGTGCCCCTTGATGGGTGGGTACTAAAATTAGACATCTACTCGTCACACACATACGCACGCACGCGCAAACACACACGTCTTGACTGTAATTGATTCAGCTTTACTGGGAGAGGCCAGGCGAGTCGGGAGATGTGTATGTAGTGGCATATAGTATGTGTTGCACAGTGGAGGGTGCTACAGTGGCTTGCGAAAGTATTCACCCCCCTGGCATTTTTCCTATTTTGTTGCCTTACAACCTGGAATTAAAATAGCTTTTGAGGGGGGGGGGGGGGGTGTATCATTTGATTTACACAACATGCCTACCACTTTGAAGATGCAAAACATTTTTAATTGTGAATTTTTAAAAACAAAAATACAGAACTTGAGCGTGTATAACTGGTCACCACAGATTCTCAATTGGATTGAGGTCTGGGCTTTGACTAGGCCATTCCAATATATTTAAATGTTTCTCTTTAAACCACTCAAGTGTTGCTTTAGCAGTATGCTTAGGGTCATTGTCCTGCTGGAAGGTGAACCTCCGTCCCAGTCTGACATTTCTGGAAGACAAACAGGTTTCCCTCAAGAATTTCCTTGTATTTAGCGGCATCCATCATTCCTTCAATTCTGACCAGTTTCCCAGTCCCTGCCGATGAATAACATCCCCACAGCATGATGCTGCCACCACCATGCTTCACTGTGGGGATGGTGTTCTCGGGCTGGCTGATGAGGTGATGGGTTTGCACCAGACATAGCGTTTTCCTTGACGGCCAAACAGCTCAATTTTAGTCTCATCTGACCAGAGTACCTTCTTCCATATGTTTGGGGAGTCTCCCACATGCCTTTTGGCGAACACCAAACGTGTTTGCAGGTTTTCTTCTTTAAGCAATGGCTTTTTTTCTGGCCACTCTTCTGTAAACCCCAGCTCTGTGGAGTGTAGGCTTAAAGTGGTCCTATGGAGAGATACTCCAATCTCCGCTGTGGAGCTTTGCAGCACCTTCAGGGTTATCTTTGGTCTCTTTGTTGCGTCTCTGATTAATGCCCTCCTTGCCTGGTCTGTAATTGTTGGTTGGAGGCCCTCTCTTGGCAAGTTTGTTGTGGTGCATATTCTTTAAATTTTTTAATAATTGATTTAATGGTGCTCCGTGGGATGTTCAACGTTTCAGATATTTTTGTATAACCCAACCCACTACTTCTCCACTACTTTGTTCCGGACCTGTTTGGAGAGCTCCTCGGTCTTCATGGTGTTGCTTGCTTGGTGTTGCCCCTTGCTTTGTGGTGTGGCAGACTCTGGGGCCTTTCAGAACAGGTTTATATATACTGAGATCATGTGACAGATCATATGACACTTAGATTGCACACAGGTGGACTTTACTTAACTAATTATGTGACTTCTGAAGGTAATTGGTTGCACCAGATCTTATTTAGGGGCTTCATAGCAAAGGGGGTGATTTCATATGCATGCACCACTCTTCTGTTTTTTAAATTTATTTTGTTATTTTTTTCATTTCACTTCACCAATTTTGACTATTAAAAAATATTTTTAAATTGCAGGTTGTTATCCAACAGAATAGGAAAAACGCCAAGGGAGTTGAATACTTTTGCAAGGCACTGTAAGTGGAGGACGGCTCATAGTAATGTCCGGAACGGCGCAAATGGAATGGCATCAAACACACGGAAACCATGGGTATCAAATACGATACCATTCCACTGATTCCGCTCTAGCCATTACCATAAGCCCGTCCTCCCCAATTAAGGTGCCACCAACCTCCTGTGGTGTAGCAGAAACGAGAAAAAGTGTGTGTGTGTGTGATGAGAAAGAATATGTATAGTAGTGGGACTGTGTGTGTGTGTGTGTGTGTGAGAGAGAGGTGGCAGACCTGAGGTGATGTTGAGGCTCAGTAATGAACATGTTTAGTGGAGAGAGAGACAGGGGGAACTCTAGGAAAACCATTTACAATCGGTGACATGTTCTCTCTCTCTCATAAGGCATGGACAAATGAGTTTAAGGGTGAAATAGAGGGCAGCTTAGGATCCCAGTAATACTCTATTATATTACAGTATTACATCCTTTGTGAAAGCATGAAGGTATATATGCATTCCAAATGCACCGAGTTGGTTAATTGCAATTTTTCATTAGATATAATTAGATTACTTTGATTATTTGTGTTTTTGTATAGATGTGTGTGTCCCTGTGTGTGTACATGTGTGCTTATATGCACCCATATTTTTGTTTAAGGAAATATCTATAAATCAGTAACCATAGAGCATATCCCATACACACTTACTGTATATCTCTATCATCTTTCTATCCTCACATATAAAATATATGTCTTTGATACGATTAGACCATTAGAGAACTGTTCCTGCCCTTTCACGGTTGGTGACACAGTGGAGTCTTCTGAGGTTTTTCCCAGAATGCCTCAGTGTCTGGGTTTCAGCGGGGCACATGTTTAGGGACCACTCCGCACACACCACACAAGGTTGGTGGCATCTTAATTGGGGAGGACGGGCTTATGGTAATAGCTAGAGCGGAATTAGTGGAATGATATAAAATACGTCAAAAAATTGGTTTCTACGTTCGTTCTGTTCCAGCCATTATTATGAGCTGTCCTCCCCTCTAGTGACACACACGCACGCACACAGATACATGCACACACCCTCAGAGAATACTTCAGGGCACTGGGAGTCATCCATAGAGTCAACAAACATGAGACAATTACTGCTCCTTCAGTGGTTCTCTTTCTCGCTCTCTCTCTCTGCCTAACAAACTCCTCGCTCTTACGCTGTATGTGTGAGTGCGTGCTTGTTTATGTATGCTTGTACACTGTATCCATGCAGGTGTGTGTATGTATGAACTGCCTTGGCTGTGAAAGGAGAACTGAGAGGTCACTGCACCCCCTGGCAATAAATTGATCCTCAGTCATTGAGGCCAGTGGAGGAGGGATATGCTATAAAGCTTCCATTCTCCAGCATATTGTCTGCAGAAGGATCTGTAACGCTAACATGAGGTGCAGGGATTGTCTGAAGGCTGGGACATTGGTAAAACACGACACGAGGGTTGTTCTATTTGTATGTCTCTGGGAGAGGTATTCACCTGAAGTAAAACCTATTTTGACATGTCATGTGGTTAAAGTGGAACTCGAGCCAGAGTGGAGCACAGAGAGGCACCGCTTAGCAATGACATCTGATTAAACACTGACAGAACTCTATACTACTATTTTTAATAGTGAAAAATTGCAAGCAAATAAACCGTGCAGTTTGCTGAATGTGTTTAACGATACTTGTGGGGACCAGAGGTCCTGACAAGAATAGTAAACGGAAATGTTTTGACCAACTGGGGACATTATGTTAGTCCCCACAAGGTCAAATTCTAAGGGGTTAGGGTTAAGGTTAAGATTTATAATTAGTGTCCGGGCTATAATTAGCTTTAGGGATAGGTTTAGGGAAAATAGGATATTGGGGCTGAATTGTGGGTTCCCGCAAGGTTAGTTATAGAAGACTGTGTGTGTGTGTGTGTGTGCGTGTGTGCGTGTGTTTGTTTTAAGGTTAAGGTTAGGGAAAATAGGATTTTGAATGGGACTGAAAATGTGTCCCCACATGGTTAGTTATTGTAGACTGTGTGTATGTGTGTGTGTGTGTGCATCTATTTTCTCATCACCCTTTCTCCCCATTCTCCAACCCACCCATCTCTCTCTCCCATCCCTCTTCTCTGATCCTCCCCATTTATCCCCCACTTCCACCCCATCCTTCTCCCCTTGCCTTTCTTCCCAACACCTTTCTCATCCCATCCTTCTCCCTGCCCCACACCTTACTGTTCCTATGCTCTTCTCTCCTTACCATGTTTCTCTTCCCCACCCTTCTCACTCCATCTTTCTCCCTGCCACTCTCCTCACCCCTATCTCCCTCCAGCCACCACCCTATGTCCCTATTCTCTCTGTCCATAAGCTCTCCTCACAATCTCCACCCCACCCCACCCCTCACTCCCCCAACCACCCTCAAACCCTCAGCCATTCCTTCTCCCTGCCCCTTTCCTCCCTGTCCCTCTGCTGTTAGCTCCATGCTGCTCTGTGCTAGCAGGGAAAAACAGGGACCCCAACTCACGCCCTGACCAAACTAACACAAAGACATAATAAAGGAACTAAGGTCAGAACGTGACAGGTTTGCATTGCAAATGAGGGCATAAACTGGGTCAAGACGCCATCAGAGTAAGTAGACCTTTATGTAATAAAATAAAGTTTAAGTAAAAATCCTTTACAGAGCTGCAGGCACTTGGCTTGGGGCCCGTGGCACATAGACCCCCCCAAACAGAGGCGGATAGGGCAGGATCTGCAACAGGGTGGGATGAGCAAGGGGTTGGGTGAAGGCTGGGGGATTGGGGAGAGGTTGGAAACCATTGGTTGGGAGGGATGGTTATGTGTGGGATGGGAGGCAACCATGTCACCCAAACAACAGTTCCATCCACCTCCATCCAACCTATTGCCCATCTCACCCTGCATCCAGGATGACATATCCACATTTACATTCGATATAACACCCAAACAAGCATGTTCTGTTCACCACAGCCATCTTACCCGTGCATTTGAAGAACTTGGACTCTCCCACACTTAGCTCCACCTTGTTCAAGGATATGGACACCTGCAGAACAGCTGTGAGGAGAGAGAGAAAGAGAAAAAAGATAAGCATATACACATAAGAAAACTCACAAAGAGAAAATAGGATAATAAGAGAAACTTTTGTTAACATGGTGGGTGGGAGGGAAGCGGTGACTGGCTTTCAAAAGTTGGCGCTGTTACAACCTGACCGGTCGGGAGTAGGCTACTAAGTGACTGCGAGTGAAGAGCAAAACAATCCTAAACATTGATTTATCGAGACCAGTCCCCATGCTTGTCTCAGAGCGGTGCTGAAATAGTTGAGAACACACGGGTAAGCTATTGCTTCAAATCCTATTATAACAATTGGATGACTTTGGGTGTTCCAGTAGGCAACAATTTGTTGCCTTCATTAGCCTACTTTATTCTTAAAAGAACTCCAGCACAGAGAAGAGAAAGGAGCCTTAAATAATGAAACAATTAAGCGATTGAATTCACAAATGCATTTGACTATTTTTAATAATGGCCATCAACCAAAAACACATCTACCGTGGGATTCCATTTCCAGCGAGACTATTCAAGCCATTGACTCACTGATGGTTGAAGATGACAAGCGATCGGCAAAGGCAATTTGGAATCTGATGGCATCCCCGCACAAAATCAACTTCGCTCTAATCACAGTCAGAAGGCAGTTGAAGAAATTTATGGAAAGGCTTTGCAAGACATATATATATATATATATATATATATATATATATATTATACAGTGGCTTGCGAAAGTATTCACCCCCCTTGGCATGTTTCCTATTTTCTTTGCCTTACACCCTGGAATTAAAATATAGTTGTTTGTATCATTTGATTTACACAACATGACTACCACTTTGAAGATGCAAAATCATATTTTATTGTGAAACAAACATCTTAAGAGTGCATAACGAGTCACCCTTTGCATCAATTACAGCTGCAAGTATTTTGGGGTATGCCTCTATAAGCTTGGCACATTTAGCCACTGGGATTTTCCCCCCATTCTTCAAGGAATAACTGCTCCAGCTTCTTCAAGTTGGATGGGTTCTTAAGTCATACCACAGATTCTCAATTGGATTGAGGTCTGGGCTTTTTCTAGGCTATTCCAAGACATCTCATTAACCACTCAAGTGTTGCTTTAGCAGTAGGGTTAGGGTCATTGAACTGCTGGAAGGTGAACCTTCATCCCAGTCTCAAATCTCTGGAAGACTTAAACAGGTTTCCCTCAAGAATTTCCCTGTATTTAGCACCATCCATCATTCCTTCAATTCTGACTAGTTTCCCAGTCCCTGCGATAAAAAAACATTCCCACATGGTGTTCTCTGGGTGATGAGAAGTGTTGGGTTTGGTCTCATCTAAACAGAGTACCTTCTTCCATATGTTTGGAGAGTCTCCCACATGCTTTGTGGCAAACACCAAACATGTTTGCTTATTTTTTTCTGGCCACTCTTCCGTAAAGCCCAGCTTTGTGGCGTGTACGGCCTAAAGTGGTCCTATGGATAGATGCTCCACAGCGGAGATTGGAGTTTTGCAGCACCTTCAGGGTTATCTTTGTTGCCTCTGTGATGAATGCCCTCCTTGCCTGGTCCGTGAGTTTTGGTGGGCGACCCTCTCTTGGCAGGTTTGTTGTGTTGCAATATTCTTTACATTTCTTAATAATGGATTTAAATGGTTCTCCGTGGGATGTTCAAAGTTTCTGATATTTTTTTATAACCCAACCCTGATCAGTACTTCTCCACAACTTTGTCCCTGACCTGTTTGGAGAGCTCCTTGGTCTTCATGGTGCCGCTTGCTTGGTGGTGCCCCTTCTTTAGTGGCATGGCAGACTCTGGGGCCTTTCAGGACAGGTGTATATATACTGAGGTCATGTGACAGATCATGTGACACTTAAATAAAAGTCCACCTGTGTGCAATCTAACTAATTATGTGACTTCTGAATGTAATTGATTGCACCATATCTTATTCAAGGGCTTCATAGCAAAGTTATTTTTTTCATTTCACTTCATCAATTTTGACTACTTTGTGTATGTTCATTACATGAAATCCCCCCAAAAATCAATTTAAATTACAGGTTGTAACAGGGTGAGTACTTTTGCATGGCACTGTATATATAGCTTTGTTTCCCCCATAGTAATTCATTATGGATCTATTAATATATTTAAACTCCCTCAACACGGCAAGAGTCTGTTGTCCTGCTGATAGTCGAAATAAACATCTGCATTTTGAAAGAGTATTTTCATCATGATTTTATAAACGAAAGCATAAATATGTTGATGAAGAAATACTGTGCAGTATATGTTTTACCCGACATTTTGCGGTTGCATGATGCTTGAAGAAATTTCTCGCCAGGGACCAGGCCAATATTTGATTTTTGATGGGAAGTTTAGCTATTTACAAAGGAAACGGTACATCAAATATTGCATCCTACACCTCACGGACATTTCACTGTTGCCTCCTTTTTCAGGTATTATGGCTCGAGATATCTTTGAGGAAGAAATCATCAAGAGATATGCAGGACCCTACGTCAGAGAGGTGTTTCTGGGACCATATCATTTCTTTCAAGGTAGGATGATAGCAATATGTTGATATGTGTAGAACTATTTACATGTATATTTCATAGTATTGCACCTAATGTTGACTAATGTTGACTAAATGTATATTTTTCTTCTCCAAATGCAGGCAATGACCCAACACACACTGCCGCTGTAACGGTTTTCGTCCTCCTCTTCTGAGGAAGAGTAAGAAGGATCGGACCAATACGCAGAGTAAGTGGTAAGTGTTTGTCATATTTTTGAGATAAAACTGACCACGACACAAAATGAAAACGAACCAGTTCCGTGTGGAAAAACACAGACACAGAAAATAATCACCCACAACCAAAATGGGGGAAAACAGGTATGATTCTCAATCAGAGACAGCGATCGACAGCTGCCTCTGATTGAGAACCACACCAGGCCAAACACAGAAATGCAACATAGAAAAAAGAACATAGACTACCCACCCCAACTCACGCCCTGACCAAACTAACACAAAGACATAATAAAGGAACTAAGGTCAGAACGTGACAGCCGCCATGGTTTGCATTGCAAATGAGGGCATAAACTGGGTCAAGACGCCATCAGAGAAAGTAGACCTTTATGTAATAAAATAAAGTTAAAGTGAAAATAAATAAAAGACCTGCAACACTTTTAACAGCACATTACTCAACACTAGTGAGACTCATGTCCCCTACGGTAGACCTATATATATATATTTCTCTACATGTAGGTCTCCTGATTTAAACCTGATCAAACTTGTTTGGCATCAACTGAAAACGTTCATCCATAACACTGCCAAGCCTACAAGCAAAGATGAACTGGTGAAGGCCATCAAGACATTTTGGCTTGAGAAATTGACGATACAACAATGCAACAAATACATTGATCAAATACATTGATCATCTCAGATTTTACCCGTGGTCGTGGAGCTGTGAGTAAGTGCAACTAAAATATAGTTGAAATAATACATTGCAAGTTGGGGGGGGGGGGGGGGGGGTTTCACACAAACAGTAGCCAGGCTATTATTTACCATTTTGTAAATAAATAGACGTATGAAGAGTATATTGTCCTGCTAATTGCCCATCATGGAAACATTGTTTGCATGATGGGCTACATCTGCTACAGTACATTTATGACAAGTGTTGGTAAACATGTTTTCAAAATGCCTCTGGCTGTCCATCACTAATGTAAATAAAAACACAGCACCTTAATAAAAATGCACATAATGCTTGTTTTACATTCTTCATTGTAAACAACATGTCACAAATAATTCAACACACCACATTTTTCGTGACGGAAAATCTGGTCTGTGAGAATATCTAAGGGGATTTGTTTATAATTATAATGCAGGGTTACTTATAATAATAATAATAATCGTTGGATAACAGATTGGCTCTCGGAACTCATTAAGAGGCGGCTTCTATCTTCAATATAATCATTCATTCAGAATGTTAAACCAGAATACAGTGGATTATAATAAAGGGAAAATTGCGTGTCAATTCATAAAGCATGTGCCATGGAATCGGTACATCAAAAATCTCTTCCCAACTATTTTGCAATCTATATGGCACAGCTGTCAATTTTTTGGTCCTTAAATTAAACTGGTATATATTTTTATTTATCAGGGCCAACAGACAAGTTCCTTATTTTTATTTATGTTTTTACTTTATGGGATCGGTGTCCCCACCACGGGACGGTTGAGCTAACGTGCACTAATGTGAATAGCATGACGCTGTAAGTAACAAGAACATTTCCCAGGACATAGACATGTCTTATAGGGGCAGAAAACTTCAATTATTGTTAATCTAACTGCACTGTCCAATTTACAGTAGCTATTACAGTGGACAAATGCCATGCTGTTTTTTGTGGAGAGTGCACAACAACAAAAAACTTTTAACACGGAAACTGGTTTGATACATTCACCTCTGAAGGTAAATAATGTACTTATATTTTGTAATCCTGCTCTGATTTGTCATCCTGAGGGTTCCAGATATAAAATGTAGAATAGTTTTGTTTCATAAAATACATTTTTAGATTCAAATGTAGGAACTGGGTTCTACAGTTTGACCCCTTGCTGTGTCTGCCCCCACAATCTAGATGTGTGAAGGTTAGTGTATTTTCTGTAGGGAAGCTAATTATCCATCATTTATGACATTCCTGGGAGTGTGTAAACTGATTTTTTTAAATTACCATATCATTTCTGTATATTCTCTATAGGTATGTACTTGAAAATGCATCAATTGACCAATTCGGCACATTTGGGCAGACCTGATACAAACAATTTAACAGTAATGCAATGACTCATTGGATCAGTCTAAAACTTTGCACAAACACTGCCGCCATCTAGACTTCTAAGATCCAGATCTAATGTGTTGTATCTCCTACATTCATTTCACATTTCCACAAACTTCAAAGTGTTTCCTTTCAAATGATATCAAGTATATGCATATCCTTGCTTCAAGTCCTGAGCTACAGGCAGTTGGGTATGTCATTTTAGGTGATTTTTTTTTTAAAGGGTGTGATCCTTTGATCTGAAATTGTAACCAACTTAATATGACTTGTTTAAAAAATAATGATATTTTGGAGATGATTTAGTTTCAAATAACCAAAAGTGAATGACTGTAATCTGAATAAAGGGAAAAAGGCCATTCTTGACAATGGGGTGAGACATTCTTACTAATTTCTAAATAAAGCCAGTTTGTTATTTAGAACAATTTCTTTATAGAGGGAGAGAAACCAGCCTATTTTTCAAAAGTCGTCAGTTCACATGTCAAGTTAAATTCCCCCATTGTATTTACCCAAGTTCTCTCTTAACTCCAGGACCACCGACAGTTTTTGTTGGTGTTGCCTGATGTAGGACTCTAGTGCCAGAGGAGACTCTCAGACTGAAAACACCTCAATTTAGGAAAAGATAGTCCATTTGTGCCACAGTTTAGACTACCGATAGATCAGGGTTTTACTCCCCATTGTGATAGTGTGGTACAATGACAGAATGCCACCATCTACCACTAACGGTCGTGGCATCAGCTCATAACCTTTTAAGGAAGAGCCACTGTACCATTCTATGACGCTCGTATACTTCAAATTATGCATCACAAGAGGCCTAATCCTACGCCTTTCCCAATTTGCTCAGAGACTGCTACTACAACACAATCGGGTATCATGCTGAGGTTCACATAGGATGAAGGACTAGGTAATGAGTGGAGTTGCGACAAACACTTCCTTTTACCATATAAAAGCTTGAAATCACACACACAATTCGAATGTAGATGTTCGGCTGCACATCATTGCAAGTTAAACTTAAGTGCCTTGCTTGCAGCTTACCCCTTCCTGAGCCAAGGTTGCATCCCAAATGGAACCCTATTCTCCTTATAGTGCACTTCTTTTGACCATAGGCCTGTGAGCTGGTCCCATGGGCCCTTGTCAAACGTAGTGCACTAAATAGGGAATAGGGTGTCACAGCGGCAGCCAGAGAAGAATAGCGTGAATCTAGTTAGGGATGACACCAAAGGCAGTGGAGGAGAAAGCACCTTTAATCTTCTCTCTCTCTCCGTCTGGCTATCCTTTGATTATCAGTTTGTGTTTATGTTCTGTAGATGTGCACACACACACACACACACACGCACACACACGTGCATGTACACACACACACACACACACACACACACACACACACATACACATACACATACACATACACACACACTAAGGAATTTGCTGTGACAGAGAGCTGCCTATAGATGGCAGTAGGTGAACACTACTGTAATGTCACCACTTTGCTGCATGCCTGGTAATACACATCTCTATCGCAAGGATTGTGATTTATCTATACTGAACAAAAAAATTAACACAACATGCAACAATTTCAAAGATTTTACTGAGTTACAGTTCATATAAGGAAATCAGTCAATTGAAATAAATTCATTAGGCCCTAATCTATGGATTTCAAATGACTGGGCAGTGGCACAGCCAATCAGAATGTTTTTCCCAACAAAAGGGCTTCATTATTGACATAAACACTCCTCAGCACCTCCTCCCACCCCCGCTCAGACGATCCCGCAGATGAAGAAGCCGGATGTGGAGGTCCTGGGCTGGAGTGGTTACTCGGGGTCTGCGGTTGTGAGGCCGGTTGGATGTACTGCCAAAATCTCTAAAACGATGTTGGGAGGTAGCTTATAGTAGAGAAATTAACATTCAATTCTCTGGCAACAGCTCTGGTGGACATTCCTGCAGTCAGCATGCCAATTGCACACTCCCTCAAAACATGAGACATCTGTGGCATTGTATTGTGTGACAGAACTGCACATTTTAAAGTGGCCTTTTAAACTGCACCTGTGTAATAATAATGCTGATTAATTAGCTTATTGATATGTCACACCTGTCAGATGGATTATATTGGAAAAGGAGAAATGCTCACTAAATAAATACGCTTTTTGTGTGTACGGAAAATTATTATTTCAGCTTGTGAAACATGTGACCAACACTTTACATGTTGGGTTTATGTTCTTGTTCAGTCTATATCCTCCAACTGTCCATTCTCCCTGTTCACACGCAAACACACACACACACACACACACACACACACATATATATATATATATATATATATATATATATAATAAATATATAACCCTCTGGCCCCAAACCCGCACAATGTCCCATCCCCAGGGTAGCACTATATTACAGTTGCCAGTTATGTCCTCTCATCTCAGCTCTGCCCCACTTACTCCTCTTCCCTGTGACACGGAGCTCCAGCTGTGCCCGGTGCCCCTGCTCTCAGAGGTAACAAGTCTACCGTCTGCCATACCTTACAGTCGTGCCGTCTGGCTGATTAACGAGCAGGAGACACATATGCACGTACGCAGATACACAGACGCGCGCAAACAGGCTCTGGCCCGATGCGCACCCACACACACAGAATCCACTTCATCGCCACTGCATCATTAACTACCAGCCGATACCTGTTTACAAGCAAAAACTTAAAACAGGAAGTACCAGTGATGCTTTCAATACGAAAGTGGTCCAATGAAGAGGATGCAAAGCTACAAGATTGTTTAACACATCAGTCACCGGCTTCATTAACCCTTTGACGCGTATGATCACATACAGTTGAAGTCGGAAGTTAACATACACCTTAGCCAAATACATTTCAACTCAGTTTTTCAATTCCTGACATTTAATCCTAGTAAAAATGCCCTGTCTTAGGTCAGTTAGGATCAACACTTGATTTTAAGAATGTGAAATGTCAGAATAATAGTAGAGAGAATGATTTATTTGAGCTTTTATTTCTTTCATCACATTCCCAGTGGGTCATACATTTACATACACTCAGTATTTGGTAGCATTGCCTTTAAATTGATAAACTTGGGTCAAACGTCTCGTGTCGCCTTCCACAAGCTTCCCACAAGAAGTTGGGTGTATCTTAGCCTATTCCTCCTGACAGAGCTGGTGTAACTGAGTCAGGTTGGTAGGCCTCCTTGCTCGTGTAACAGTATAGCTTCCGTCCCTCTCCTCGCCCCAACCTGGGCTCGAACCAGGGACCCTCTGCACACATCAGCCACAGTTACTCACGAAGCATCGTGACCCATTGTGCCACAAAAGCCATGGCCCTTGCAGAGCAAGGGGAACAACTACTTTTAGGTCTCAGAGCGAGTGACGTCACCAACTGAAACACTATTTGCGAGCACCACCGCTAACTAGCTAGCCATTTCACATCGGCCACACTCGCACACGCTTTTTCAGTTCTGCCCACAAATGTTCTATAGGATTGAGGTCAGGGCTTTGTGATGGCCACTCCAATACCTTGACTTTGTTGTCTTTATGCCATTTTGCCACAACTTTGGAAGTATGCTTGGGGTCATTGTCCATTTGGAAAACCCATTTAGGACCAAGCTTTAACTTCCTGGCTGATGTCTTGAGATGTTGCTTCAATATATCTACATAATCTTCCCTCCTCATGATGCCATCTATTTTGTGAAGTGCACCAGTCCCTCATGCAGCAAAGCACCCCAACAACATGATGCTGCCACCCCCGTGCTTCACGGTTAGGATGGTGTTCTTCAGATTGCAAGCCTCCCCCTTTTCCTCCAAACATAACGATGGTCATTATGGCCAAACAGTTATATTTGTGTTTCATCAGACCAGAGGACATTTCTCCAAAAAGTACAATCTTTGTCCCCATGTGCAGTTACAAACCGTAGTCTGGCTTTTTTATGGCGTTTTGGAGCAGTGGCTTCTTCCTTTCTGAGCGGTCATTCAGGTTATATAGATATAGGACTCGTTTTACTGTGGATATAGATACTTTTGTAGCTGTTTCCTCCAGCATCTTCACAAGGTCCTTTGCTGTTGTTCAGGGATTGATTTGCACTTTCGCACCAAAGTACATTCATCCCTAGGAGACAGAACGCGTCTCCTTCCTGAGTGGTATGATGGCTGCGTGGTCCCATGGTGTTTATACTTGCTATTGTACTATTGTTTGTACAGATGAACGTGGTACCTTCAGGCGTTTGGAAATTGCTCCAAAGGATGAACCAGACTTGGAGATCTACAATTATTTTCTGAAGTCTAGGCTGATTCTTTTGATTTTCCCATGATGTCAAGCAAAGAGGCACTGAGTTTGATGGTAGGCCTTGAAATACATCCACAGGTACACCTCCAATTGACGCAAATGATGTCAATTAGCCTATCAGAAGCTTCCAAAGCCATGACATAATTTTCTGGATTTTTCCAAGCTGTTTAAAGGCACAGTCAACTTAGTGTATGTAAAATTCTGACCCACTGAAATTGTGATACAGTGAATCATAAGTAAAATAATATGTCTGTAAACAATTGTTGGAAAAATTACTTATGTCATGCACAAAGTAATGTCCTAACCAACTTGCCAAAACTATAGTTTTGTTAACAAGAAATTTGGGGAGTGGTTGAAAAACAAGTTTTAATAAATGACTCCAACCTAAGTGTATGTAAACTTCCGACTTCAACTGTATTTATGATCATTGTTGAGTGGTCCCTGCAGGGTACCATTTCAAATATGTAATTGGAACAGTAGCAACAAAACGTATGACCAACTTGTTTAAACATCATTGTTGCCTGAAAAGCATCTAAACAATGCTTTGTATTCATGGAAAATATAGGTCTTCAGAACTTCATCATCCAAGCATCACACGGAACACATCCACTGCCAAAATAATTCTATAAACCAGTTTAAATAACAGGCTGCGCTGATAAGAAAAAATGTCAGCGACATAACAGCTAGACTAGTTTACAATGTACCGCATCTCTGGTGAGCACAAGGGAGAAATGTAATATTGTTTAGAAAGAGATATGTGTCAGCTAAGCTAATCGCGGCTACATTCTTTATGATGGCAGCCATGTTTGTTCATGTTTGGAAAGGAAAAACTCCCTAACCGCAGAATGCCATTCACTATTAAACACAAATAAACAAAGTCAAAGATGGCTGGGCCCACTGCCCGAATACATATTTTGGCCACTTTCAGAATATTACAAATCTTCAATGTGCTTGTTACAGTGTAAACAAGAACCGGAGCACATGACTTGACAAGTCGTTTACATTTTCTGATGACTCACAAAGCAAATAAAATGTTTTGACCTCAAATACTAGCATACTGCCTAGTCGTAGCGCGAAAGCTAAACAGTGTTGCCAGATTTGGGTGAAAACATTTTAAGGGGGTTTGCAGTTCGTAATACTTGAATTTTATACAAATGCAACCACGTTTTAGAAGGAGATCAACAGCTGGTCCATCCACATAACAGTCCGCACATAGATGATGCAGAAGCATAAACCTATATAAGCGTGTCTAGCTCCATAGTTTACGATAACCCATATCTACAACCTCACCTTACTCATGCCACAGTCTCTGCACACAATATCGCTGATGACTCACACACATTCATTCAATTTGATTCGATTCGATCTGCTCATCCGCACAAACTACCTCACTTTGTTGCTTGCATGACTTGGATCCACCCTGTTCTAACTCTCCTCTGTCCCGACCAGGCTAAAACCTATCCCAGCCATAATACTCACCACGTGTGATAATTGCTAAATATATTTTTTGCTTGGAGGCGAGGCAGGCATCTGTCTGTAGGCTACATGTCCAGTGGGGATAAAACGTTGATATGAACCAAAAGTATTTATAACGTCAGCGTTTACCTTCGCCATGGTTGGTATATGTAACATATGCTGATACCCCGCTCTCACTTTGTTTCTTCGCAACTATTGTGACAGACACACCAGACTTAGCACCACAGGTTTCCTCCCCCTGTCTCACATGAGCAGACCCTCAGACAGGCGAATACCAAAGCCTCTTTGGGGCGACAGGTAGCCTAGTGGTTAGAGCATTGGGCCAGTAACCGAAAGGTTATGCCATGGATTACAGGCAACATCCGCACTGAGCTAAAGGCTAAAGCTGTCACTTTCAATGAGCGGGACACTAATCCGGAAGCTTGTAAAGAATCCCACTACGCCTCTGACGAAACACCAAAACAGGCAAAGCGTCAATACTGTACCAAGGTCAAATCCTACTACACCGGCTCTGACACTCGTCGGATATGGCAGGGCTTGCAAACTATCACAGATTACAAAGGGAAACTCAGCCGCGAACTGTCCAGTGACGTTAGCCTACCAGATGAGCTAAATACCTTCTATACACGCTTCAGAGGCTAGCGACGCTGAACTATGCATGAGAGCACCAGCTGTTCTGGATGTGTTATCACTCTCTCCGTAGCTGATGTGAGTAAGACTTTTACCCTTTTACTGCAGTGGGCTAAATCATGGTCAAACAGAGTGTTTCTTTGTAGTCTTAAACAAATCTACTTTCAAACAAAAATATACACGTCACACATATGGTTTTGGGCTTTAAAAAAAGAAGACACTTGCACCATGTCAGATATACAGTTGAAATGTATTACATTTTGAGTTTGCAATCCAATATTACACTTTATATACATCACAGAAGACTGAAATATAACAAAACCGTTTGACACAGAAACACCAGATTTTCAGTGGGTGGATTATCAGGACACATACTCAGAGCATGTGCTCACCAGCTGGCAAGTGACATTTTCAACCCTGACCACCATTGTCCCCGTGTCCAAGAACGCCAAGGTAAATGACTATTTCCCCGTAACAGCTTCAACCACTAAGCTTTAAGATGGCTAAATAGTTAATTAAATAGTTAACCACACGGAATATCTGCATCGACCCTTATTGTAATTATCTCTTTTGCCTAATCACATACACTGATGTTACTGTTTATTATCTATCTCATTATGTACATACTGTATCTACCTCATATTACCTGGTACCCCTGCACATATACTCTGCACTGGTACTCATTGTGTATTTATTCCTTGTGTTATTCTTTTTCTATTTATTTTCTCTCTGCATTGTTGGGAAGGGCCTGTAAGTAAGCATTTTACTGTTGGTCTACACCAGCTGTTCATGAAGCATGTGACAAATAACACTTGTGGGTGTTGATTCAATATATATATATATACAGTGCCTTGCGAAAGTATTCGGCCCCCTTGAACTTTGCGACCTTTTGCCACATTTCAGGCTTCAAACATAAAGATATAAAACTGTATTTTTTTGTGAAGAATCAACAACAAGTGGGACACAATCATGAAGTGGAATGACATTTATTGGATATTTCAAACTTTTTTAACAAATCAAAAACTGAAAAATTGGGCGTGCAAAATTATTCAGCCCCTTTACTTTCAGTGCAGCAAACTCTCTCCAGAAGTTCAGTGAGGATCTCTGAATGATCCAATGTTGACCTAAATGACTAATGATGATAAATACAATCCACCTGTGTGTAATCAAGTCTCCGTATAAATGCACCTGCACTGTGATAGTCTCAGAGGTCCGTTAAAAGCGCAGAGAGCATCATGAAGAACAAGGAACACACCAGGCAGGTCCGAGATACTGTTGTGAAGAAGTTTAAAGCCGGATTTGGATACAAAAAGATTTCCCAAGCTTTAAACATCCCAAGGAGCACTGTGCAAGCGATAATATTGAAATGAAGGAGTATCAGACCACTGCAAATCTACCAAGACCTGGCCGTCCCTCTAAACTTTCAGCTCATACAAGGAGAAGACTGATCAGAGATGCAGCCAAGAGGCCCATGATCACTCTGGATGAACTGCAGAGATCTACAGCTGAGGTGGGAGACTCTGTCCATAGGACAACAATCAGTCATATATTGCACAATTCTGGCCTTTATGGAAGAGTGGCAAGAAGAAAGACATTTCTTAAAGATATCCATAAAAAGTGTTGTTTAAAGTTTGCCACAAGCCACCTGGGAGACACACCAAACATGTGGAAGAAGGTGCTCTGGTCAGATGAAACCAAAATTGAACTTTTTGGCAACAATGCAAAACGTTATGTTTGGCGTAAAAGCAACACAGCTCATCACACTGAACACACCATCCCCACTGTCAAACATGGTTTGGGCCTGCTTTTCTTCAGCAGGAACAGGGAAGATGGTTAAAATTGATGGGAAGATGGATGGAGCCAAATACAGGACCATTCTGGAAGAAAACCTGATGGAGTCTGCAAAAGACCTGAGACTGGGACGGAGATTTGTCTTACAACAAGACAATGATCCAAAACATAATAACACAAAATCTACAATGGAATGGTTCAAAAATAAACATATCCAGGTGTTAGAATGGCCAAGTCAAAGTCCAGACTTGAATCCAATCGAGAATCTGTGGAAAGAACTGAAAACTGCTGTTCACAAATGCTCTCCATCCAACCTCACTGAGCTCGAGCTGTTTTGCAAGGAGGAATGGGAAAAAATGTCAGTCTCTCGATGTGCAAAACTGATAGAGACATACCCCAAGCGACTTACAGCTGTAATCGCAGCAAAAGGTGGCGCTACAAAGTATTAACTTAAGGGGGCTGAATAATTTTGCACGCCCAATTTTTCAGTTTTTGATTTGTTAAAAAAGTTTGAAATATCCAATAAATGTCGTTCCACTTCATGATTGTGTCCTCTTGTTGTTGATTCTTCACAAAAAAATACAGTTTTATATCTTTATGTTTGAAGCCTGAAATGTGGCAAAGGGTCGCAAAGTTCAAGGGGGCCGAATACTTTCGCAAGGCACTGTATATTTTCCTCTATCATTGTCTTTTATTTCAAATTATGTCAGTCAAGCTACATGGATTTGTACCCATTTAGGATATTCAGAATGTTATGAAAACCGACATTGTCTGGCAGTGTCACTTTTGCAATCATCTTCTACTATCATCCCAAATTATAATTGTTGCCAAACCCTCCACAACAAGGAACTGTGCAATCCTCACACAATGGAATGTGAACACATACAAGTACTATTTAATTCATAAGAAGGCCCAATCAACAGGCCAATATAAAAGACCTCAAGCTGCTAAGTCAATCACATACTCCCCCACTCATCTCTCCCTCTTTCCTCAAACAATAGAATAACCCAGATCTCCCACTTCCCCCCCAGTCATAACCCCTTGAGATTTAATTCCTCAACACACCATTGTGTTTGCATGTCACCTCACAGCCTGTGGTCACGCAGTTGAGGAACTTACCCAGAATGTACTTTACTTTCCTTTCCTCTGACGCTGTACAGTAGCTCTGTGTCGAGGGGGCTGCCTGGTGTGTGTGGGTGTGTGTATGTGCGTGTTGTACACCAGCTATGTGATGTCAAAAGGGGGGCGCCTGGAACGCCTTCAAGTCCTCTGTGAAATCACAGGGAATTACAACTGAGCAGTCTCTTTCAGTCTCGCCTCGGGGCACATTTGCACTGTGTGCTCAATTACTGCTAATACACACGCTCTACGCAGGGGTGTTTGTTTAGAATGCCAAGCAATGGAAGTAACGGAGCCTGTTACAGAATGGGACTACTGTAGGAATATAATGCAAAACAAATCCTATGCAATATATTGGGCGGTCGATTGGGCACCCTTGTCAATCAATTAATGTACTGGTAGGGAAGAAAGAGAGCAGGTGACTGATGCTCGGACACATCTGTCTGCCCATCCATCCATCCATCTCACTCCTCGTCCCGTCACCATGGCATCCATTCCTCTGGACACGACAGTGGTGGCTCTTGTCACCAAACCATGTCCAATCGTCCTGACATATCAGCTCATGTACGGTCCCAGGCAGAACGAGCTCTCTTTCCTTCCCTCTCGCGCCATCCCTCGATGCATTGCTCACCCACTGCTTTTCCCAATTTCCCTCTCCTTTCTTTAAGCCTCTTATACCGCACGCTGGCCTCGTGGAGATGGAGAGAGAGAGACCAGCCTCTATTTGCTTGGTCTACGATAAATGGACTCATACGCACACAAGCGCGCGAGCATAGACCCACAGACAGACACACACGCGCAAGCACAAACACACACAGGGCTGTCTAGCCTTTTGGGGGCCCTAAGCAAAACGTGTAAATTAATCCCTGCAATTCAAAACATTTTGTTATGACTTATGCCATGTTAATATGATATCTAAGTGATAATGATTTACAATATCAGGTTAGGGCCCCTGGTATAATCTACAGTACTATTCTTAACTATCAATAGCACAGTGCATTCGGGAAAGTATTCAGACCCCTTGACTTTTTCCACATTTTGTAACAAACATTTTGTCACAAACATTTTGTCACAAAAAAAATAATAATCTAAAATCAATCTACACACAATACCCCATTATGACAAAGCAAAAACGTTTGGCACATTTATAAAAAATACAAAACTGAAATATTACATTTACATAAGTATTCAGACCCTTTACTCAGTACTTTGTTGAAGCACCTTTGGCAGCGATTACAGCCTTGAGTCTCCCTGGGTATGATGCTACAAGCTTGGTACACCTTTATTTGGAGAGTTTCTCCCATTCTTGTCTGCAAATCCTCTCTAGCTCTGCCAGGTTGGATGGGGAGCATCGCTGCACAGCTATTTTCAAGTCTCTCCAGATATGTTCGATCAGGTTCAAGTCTGGGCTCTGGCTGGTCCACTCAAGGACATTCAGAGACTTGTTCCGAAGCCACTCCTGCATTGTCTTGGCTGTGTGCTTAGGGTTGTTGTCCTGTTGGAAGGTGAACCTTCGCCCCAGTCTGAAGTCAATAGCGCTCTGGAGCAGGTTTTCAACAAGGATCTCTGTACTTTTCTCCGTTCATCTTTCCCTCGATCCTGACTAGTATCCCAGTCACTGCCGTTGAAAACATCCCCACAGCATGATGCTGGTTTCCTCTGAAACATGACGCTTGGCATTCAGGCAAAATAGTTCAATCTGGGTTTCATCAAACTGGAGAATACTGTTTCTCATGGTCTGAGAGTCTTTAGGTGCCTTTTGGAAAAGTCCAAGCGGTCTGTCATGTGCCTTTTACTGAGGAGTGGCTTCTGTCTGGCCACTCTAACATAAAGGCCTGGTTGGTGGAGTGCTGCATAGATGCTGGTTCTTCTGGAAGGTTCTCCCATCTCAACATAGGAATTCCGGAGCTCTGTCTGGGTGACCATCGGGTTCTTGGTCACCTCCCTGACAAAAGCCCTTGTCCCCCAATTGCTCAGTTTGGGTTAGGGTTAGTCTTCCAAACTTCTTCCATTTAAGAATGATGGAGGCCACTGTGTTATTGGGGACCTTCAATGCTGCAGACATTTCTTGGTACCCTTCCCAGGTCTGTGCCTTGACACAATTCCGTCTCGGAGCTCTACTGACTAATTCCTCTAATTCCTTTGACCTCATGGCTTGGTTTTTGCTCTGACATGCACTGTCAACTACGAGACCTTATATAGTCAGGTGTGTGCCTACCAAATCATATCCAATCAATTGAATTTACCACAGATGGACTCCAATCAAGTTGTAGAAACATCTCAATGATGATCACTGGAAACATGATGCTCCAGAGCTCAAGTCCGAGTCTCATAGCAAAGTGTCTGAATACTTATGTGTTTAAGGTATCTGTTTTACATTTTTTATAAATTTGCAAACATTTTAAAAACCTGTTTTTGCCTCATCATTATGGGTTAGTGTGGGTAGATTGATGAGGATTATTTTAATTTTAACTCATTTTAGAATCAATCAATCAAATGTATTTATAAAGCCCTTCTTACATCAGCTGATATCTCAAAGTGCTGTACAGAAACCCAGCCTAAAACCCCAAACAGCAAGCAATGCAGGTGTAGAAGCACAGTGGCTAGGAAAAACTCCCTAGAAAGGCCAGAACCTAGGAAGCAACCTAGAGAGGAACCAGGCTATGAGGGGTGGCCAGTCCTCTTCTGGCTGTGCCGGGTGGAGATTATAACAGGGCCAAGATGTTCAAATGTTCATAGATGACCAGCAGGGTTAAATAATAATAATAATCAATCACAGGTAGGACGTCTGATGAACAGGTCAGGGTTCCATAGCCACAGAAACTGGAGCAGCAGCACTGCCAGGTGTTGTTACGTGACAGAATAAGGCTGTGTCGTAATACAATGTGGAGAAAGCCAAGGGGTCTGACTTCTTTCCGAATGCACTGTTAGTTGAGACCCTGGCTGAGTTTCTTTGGTTGGAGGCACCCTAGTGGCAGAGGGCCCAAAGCGACCACTTAAGTCGCTTATGCCTGGAACTGGCACACACACACACACACACACACACACACACACACACACACACACACACACACACACACACACACACACACACTTCACGGTCCAGTAACATACTGTGGATGTCGGATTACTTTCTGAACATTCTGAGTTTAATATTCAAGGAGAGTATCACTCCCTTTGTCCATAGTTATGGTGTGGGTCAATTGACATGCTTTGTCTGAGAGGCCCCATATATCCAAGTGCATGTGGTTGCTGTGTGTGTATGGCTGCCCTTCAAAATGCTATCTGTCTCTATTTGGAGGTTTTAATCCTGGAGCGTGACCTTGGGTTACCAGCTCCGGACAATAAACTGTCTTTCACCGCACACACACACACACAAACAACAACTAGAGAAATTAACACTTCAACAAACAGTCAATTGTCCTTGAAGAGAACAAATGTATGTCCACAGAAACACACACAAGCAACAAACACTCCAACAGTTAATGTCTTTGAACAACGTCCACCAAACTTCACAGTGGGAATACAGCATTTGCAGTCATACATGGAAGCATTTTGCCATTGATTCAGTCAATCTTGATGAATAGATGTGCAACAGGTCAAGTACATGTCATGGTTCCACCTGTCACCAGAGGACTTCCCCAGGACATTGTCTTGGATCGTGGGCCCCAGTTCATCGCACAGTATTGGAAAGCCTTCTGCTCCCTGTTGGGGGAGTCAGTGAGTCTTTCCTCGGCATTCCACCCACAGACGGAGCGGGCCAACGAGGAGCTGGAGAAGTTCCTCCACTGTTTTTTCTCCACCCAGGCCAGCAACTGGAGCAAGTTCCTTGTCTGGGCGGAGTATGTTCACAACTCACTGCCAAACCCGTCCACTGAACTGTCGCCGTTCGAGTGCCCGTTCGGGTTTGCACCCAGAAATGTTCTGTAAGCACGAAAAGCTTATTTCTCTCAAATGTAATGAGCATTTCTCCTTTGCCAAGATAAGAGTGTATCCAATATGGCGTAGCAGTGAAGACGTGTTTGTTTGTCCTCTCGTGTACTTTTGTATTTTTCGTATTTTTTGTATATATATTTCAATTTATTTTCAATCTCTTTTAGATTTTTAATTCGATTATACCTTCCGGTAACCTGCCTCACCCAATGTGATACGGAATCGCTATTATTTTCAAATTTAGAACACATTCAAGAACCTCCAGAAGCTAACCAGCTAATTAGCTACAAGCTATTTAGTCATTGTTAGCCACTGCTAGCAGCTTTTACCTTCTGCACAGATACCAGTTCAGTTTTTAGCCTGGATAATACTCGCTAGTCTACCAGTATCGGACTGTCTCTCCACAACAACGCCGGATTCCTGCCGTAATCCCTGGACCACTACTTCTGATCTTCACAGCTAGCTAGCTATCTAGCTAGCTCACAGCTAGCTTGCACTCACCGTGGCACCCAGTACCGAAGCTATTCCTGAGGCCCACCTCCCGGCCTACTCAGCTGTTCACCCGAACCCCACTCATACACGGCTAGAGACCAATACTCCACCGGATCCTTGCTGTAAACTCTGGACCTCGGCACTGGATCACCGTTGCTACCGATTGGCTATAGTGGCTAACGCCACTGCCACGAAGCTAACACCAGTTAGCCGTGAGCCATCCCAGCGCATCTCCCGGCTAGCGAACTAAATTCTACAATACCTCTTTCGCCATCTGGCTTGGATTCTCTGTCGACACGGCGCCCCGCCGCACCACCACAACTGGTCTGCCGACGAATACTCCATCCGCTGTGCCTTCAACCGGCCTCTGTCGGAGCAGACGCTCCTACTAGCCCCGGGCTACTAACATTAAACGCTGTGTCGCTAGCGTAGTGACGGCTCCCCTGTTCCATCTACTGCTGCCCCCTGGACACTATGATCACTTGGCTACATAGCTGATGCCTGCTGGACTGTCCATTAATCACGGTACTCCATTCTGTTAATTTATCTTTTATCTGTCGGCCCCAGCCGTGAACTCAGGCTCTCTGTGTAGTTAATCCAACCCTCTCTGCCTAGTCATCGCCATTTTACCTGCTGTTGTTGTGTTAGCTAATTAGCAGTTGTTGTCTCACCTGTTGTTTTAGCTAGCTCTCCCATTCAACACCTGCGATTACTTTATGCCTCGCTCTACGTCTCTCTCAAATGTCAATATGCCTTGTATACTGTTGTCCAGGTTAGTTATCATTGTTTTAGTTTACAATGGAGCCCCTAGTTCCACTCTTCATACCTCTGATACCTCCTTTGTCCCATCTCCCACACATGTGGTGACCTCACCCATTACAACCAGCATGTCCAGAGATACAACCTCTCTTATCATCACCCAGTGCCTGGGCTTACCTCCGCTGTACCCGCACCCCACCATACCCCTGTCTGCGCATTATGCCCTGAATATACTCTACCACGCCCAGTAATCTGCTCCTTTTATTCTTTGTCCCCAACGCTCTAGGCGACCAGTTTTGATAGCCTTTAGCCACACCCGCATCCTACTCCTCCTCTGTTCCACTGGTGATGTGGAGGTAAACCCAGGCCCTGCATGTCCCCACCCTCATTTGTTGACATCTGTGATCGAAAAAGCCTTGGTTTCATGCATGTCAACATCAGAAGCCTCCTCCCTAAGTTTGTTTTACTCACTGCTCTAACACACTCTGCCAACCCGGATGTCCTTGCCGTGTCTGAATCCTGGCTTAGGAAGGCCACCAAAAATTCTGAGATTTCCATACCCAACTATAACATTTTCCGTCAAGATAGAACTGCCAAAAGGGGAGGAGTTGCAGTCCACTGCAGAGATAGCCTGCAAAGTAATGTTATACTTTCCAGGTCCATACCCAAACAGTTCGAACTTCTAATTTAAAAAATGAATCTCTCCAGAAATAAGTCTCTCACTGTTGCCACCTGCTACCGACCCCCCTCAGCTCCCAGCTGTGCCCTGGACACCATTTGTGAATTAATCGCCCCCCCATCTAGCTTCAGAGTTTGTTCTGTTAGGTGACCTAAACTGGGATATGCTCGGGCCGACTCTTTTCTCTGTATATATCAATGATGTTGCTCTTGCTGCGGGCGATTCCCTAATCCACCTCTACGCAGACGACACCATTCTGTATACTTCTGGCCCTTCCTTGGACACTGTGCTATCTAACCTCCAAATGAGCTTCAATGCCATACAACACTCCTTCCGTGGCCTCCAACTGCTCTTAAACACTAGTAAAACCAAATGCATGCTTTTCAACCGTTCACTGCCTGCACCCGCACGCCCGACTACCATCACCACCCTGGATGGTTCCAACCTAGAATATGTGGACATCTATAAGTACCTATGTGTCTGGCTAGTCTGTAAACTCTCCTTCCAGACTCATATCAAACATCTCCAATCTAAATTCAAATCTAGAGTCGGCTTTCTATTCCGCAACAAAGCCTCCTTCACTCACGTCGCCAAACTTACCCTAGTAAAACTGACCTTCCCACCGATCCTCAACATCGACAAAGTAATCTACAAAATAGCACCTTATACCACCCACCACTGCGAACTGTATGCTCTAGTCGGCTGGCCCTCTTGTTAACAAACTATAGTTTTGGCAAGTCGGTTAGGACATCTACTTTCAGCATCACACAAGTCATTTTTCCCACAATTGCTTACAGACAGACTATTTAACTTATAATTCATTGTATCACAATTCCAGTGGGTCAGAAGTTTACATACACTAAGTTGACTGGGCCTTTACAAATTCCAGAAAATGATGGCAAGGCTTTAGAAGCTTCTGATAGGATAATTTACATACTTTTAGTCAATTGGAGGTGTACCTGTGGATGTATTTCAAGGCCTACCTTCAAACTCAGTGCCTCTTTGCTTGACATCATTGGAAAATCTAAAGAAATTAGCCAGGTCCTCTGAAAAACAATTTGTAGACCTCGACAATTTCCAAATGCCTGAAGGTACCATGTTCATCTGTACAAACAATAGTACGCAAGTATAAACACCATCAGACCCTGCAGCCGTCATACCGCTCAGGAAGGAGACGTGTTCTGTCTCCTAGAGATGAACGTACTTTGGTGCGAAAAGTGCAAATCAATCCCAGAACAACAGCAAAGGACCTTGTCAATATGCTGGAGGAAACAGGTACAAAAGCATCTATATCCATAGTAAAACTGGTCCTATATCGACATAACCTGAAAGGCCGCTCAGCAAGGAAGAAGCCACTGCTCCAAAATCCCCATAAAAAAATTGACTATGGTTTGCAACTGCACATGGGGACAAAGATCGTACTTTTTGGAGAAATGTCCTCTGGTCTGATGAAAAAAATATATAACTGTTTGGCCAAAATGACCATCGTTATGATTGGAGGAAAAGGGGGAGGCTTGAAAACCGAAGAACACCATCCCAACCGTGAAGCACGGGGTGGCAGCATCATGTTGTGGGGGTGCTTTGCTGGAGGAGGGACTGGTGCACTTCATAAAATAGATGGCATCATGAGGCATGAAAATGATGTGGATATATTGAAGCAACATCTCAAGACATCAGTCAGGAAGTTAATGCTTGGTCGCAAATGTCACGACTTCCGCCAAAGTCGGGTCCTCTCCTTGTTCGGGCGGCGCTCGGCGGTCGGCATCGCCAGTCTTTTAGCCATCATCGATCCACTTTTCATTTTCCATGTGTTTTGTCTTGTTTTTCCTCACACCTGGTTTCAATTCCCTCAATTACTTGTTGTATATTTAACCCTCTGTTCCCCCCATGTCTTTGTGAGGGATTGTTTATTGTAAGTGCATGTGCACGTTTTCTCTGGTGCACGACGGGTTTTGTACCCATTTGTTTGTTGTTCTGGTTTCCGGTGGTTTTATGAATAAAACTGCTCCGTTGATTACCCAGTTTTGCTCTCCTGCGCCTGACTTCTCTGCCGCCAGTTATGCACTCCTTTATGGCAAATGGGTCTTCAAAATGGACAATGACCCCAAGCAGACTTCCAAAGTTGTAGCACAATGGCTTAAAGATAACAAAGTCAAAGTATTGGAGTGGCCATCACAAAGCCCTGACCTCAATCCCATAGAAAATGTGTGGTCAGAACTGAAAAACCTGTGCGAGCAAGGAGGCCTACAAACCTGACTCAGTTACACCAGCTCTGTCAGCAGGAATGGGCCAAAATTCACCCAACTTATTGTGGGAAGCTTGTGAAATGCTACCCAAAACGTTTGACCCAAGTTAAACAATTTAAAGGCAATGCTATCAAATACTAATTAAACTTCTGCCCCACTGGGAATGTGATGAAAGAAATAAAAGCTGAAATAAATAATTATTTAGACTATTATTCTGACACTTTAAAATCAAGTGGTGATCCTAACTGACCTAAGACAGGGATTTTTATGTCAGTTATTAAATGTCAGAATTAAATGTCAGGAATTGTGAAAAACTGAGTTTAAAATGTATTTGGCTAAGGTGTATGTAAACCTCCGACTTGAACTGCGTACAGACCATAGTCCGGTAGAACTGTGGAAAATAAAAAATAAGTAAATAATGAAAGCAATAGCACCTATTAGCAGGATGTCCATTTGGGTTTTTCAATTAATGCCTTGCAATCACTTATTTCAGCCATCAAAATGGTTTTCTATTCACCCAGGATGATGGGGTGATGGGGGGGAACACGGGCATTGAGAGACACACATTCACGATTGTGACCATTGTGACCTCTACAGAGTTGTCGGTGCCCCCAACACCTCCCCATTCACAAGCCAATTTCTATAACATATTGTCTGAAAACTGTTGTGTCATACTGCGATAGAGAAAAATAGAGAGTAATCACATTGGTTCCAGTATTGTCCTATGTATTTATAGAAATGCATTAGCTAAAATGCGGGACATGCCCCGGTAAACATAGGTAGGAGATAACGTCCTCAAAATTGGCTCTTTCAAAATATAAATGAGATTAGGATTGGAAAATACAGTGGGGCATTGTAACAATGCACTCTCTGTTTTATTTCCTCGGTCTACCCCTTTTTCTCCATTTTGTTCTCTATCTCCTCCCACTCATTCTATTTTCCTCTCTTGTTCTCTTTCTAAGACTCAGTCATTCTATAACCTACTGTATCTCTTTTCCGCTTCCTCTCTTGTTAACTCTCTCTTGCTGACAATTTTTCTCTCTTGCTCTCTCTCTCTCGTTACTGATTTTCACTCTCTCTTGTTAACTAGGCCAGTATTTCTTGGCCTCTCTTTCTCGCTCCCTCTCTAGTTGACTCTCTCCTCCTATTTCTTGGTTCGTTGTCTTTTTTACATTTATTTACATTTTTTACTTTGTTTTTCAGGAACACAAAGAAAGTACAAATAAACTAAAAGAACCAAAAAGATTGAGGTGCTCGATTGTCAATCACTTCTATCTCCCTTAAGAAATAGTGTCAAACTTGTAGGTATCTGTAAAAAATCTTGTTTATCCATGCCATGTTTTTCACTTAGGTCCTGGAAGTTCTCTAAGTCCCCATTCCTTATAATTGTACTGAAGGATATGACGCCTTTCTGCGTCCACTGCTATCCTGAAATGCTGGGGTCGTATGCGGGCCAACTCAGCTGTTTGACCTCTCTGTCTAAATGACTTTGCTTAACTACCCTAAACCATGTCTTAAGAGAGAAATGAATCCACTGATTTTGTCTGTTGTATATTTCTATTACCATGTCCTTATTTCCCAAAACTGACTGTATGGGTATCTCTGTCAAAGTAGTCTCGATGTCTTTCCATTTGGATTCATATTCAGAATTGCACTAACACACCAGATGTCTCAATTGGGCTGACACAAAATAATATTTTAGGTTTGGTAAAGCCATACCCCCATTGTTTTTTTGGTAATTGTAATGTTGTATATGTAATGCTTGGTCTTACTGTTCCAGATAAACCTTGATATCCGTTTATTCCATTCCCTAAACTGTTTAGGTGGGATTTCTATGGGCAGTGATTGGAACAAATACAGTAACCTCAGCAGGATGTTCATTTCTATTGATTCAATTCTACTACTAAGATCCAAGGGAAGTGAATTCCACCTGTCCAGGTCATCATTTTCTTGATGTGATCGTAATTCGTGTCATAAAGTTTGGGTGAATCTTTCGGTAAATTTACCCCAATAAATTGAATGGAGGAAGGGGTCCACAGGAAGTGACACCGACTCTTCAGCTCTTCCTGTGGGGTATAATTATATACTAGGGCTTGGGTCTTGTGTACGTTGAGCACATACCCGGAGTATGTTCCAAATGTTTGTAGAACATCCATCAATCTTGGTACACTTGAACCTGGGTCTTTAAGGAATAACAGAACGGCATCAGCATACATGCATATCTTATGTTCACTGCCTCTTATTGTTACTCCCTCTAAAGATGGGCCCTGTCTTATTGCCTGTGCTAATGGCTCAATGTACAAGGAGAAAAGGTTACAGCGTTATCTTGCCCCTCGCTCTAATTTTATTGTTTGTGACAAATGTCCATTTATCTTTATTCTAGTAGTCGGCAGGTAGCCTAGTGGTTAGAGCGTTTGGCCAGTAACATAAAGGTTGCTGGATCGAATCCCTGGGCTGACAAGGTCACAGATCTGTCGTTCTGTCTTTGAACAAGGCCACTGTTTCCTTGTAGGCCGTCATTGTAAATAAGAATTTGTTCTTAATTGACTTCACTAGTTAAATAAAAAACAATGTTTTGCAAACCAAATCTTTCCATAACTTGGAATAGACAATCCCATTTTTATCAAATGCTTTTTTCAGCAGCTAGACTGATTAATATAGCACTCTTATTCTGAGTAATGTGGTCCATAACATGTAGTGTTCTCCTTATGTTGTCCTGTGTCTGCCTATTTTGTATGAAACCAGTTTGATCCCCGTCAGTCAAATCTGGGATTATGTCTTCCATTCTTTTGGCTATTATTGATGCATATAGTTTATAATCCCTGCTAAGAATTGCAATAGGTCTATATTCCTTCTTATCTTTACCCTTCTTTTGGGATTACAAATATGATGGCTTCTCTCCACTTCTCTCCACGATGGTGGAAGACGCCCCCCTCCCACAGAGTCCAGTAAAACAGGCCTGAAGTAGGTGTGTTAGTTGGTCTTAGTTGTTCTCTGAAGGCTTTGAACCATTCTGAAGGGAAGCCATCAGTGCCTGGAGATTTGTTTACTTTTAGATTAGAAATGGCATTATTCATTTATTTATTCAGTAGTTATTTCTGAAGTAAGTCTATCATTCTGCTTCGCCCCAATCGAGTGGAGATCAAGTGAGTTCAACTAACACCTCTACTTCAGGCCTGTTTTACTGAACTCTGTGGGAAGGGTGGGGGGGGGGGGGGGGGCGCGTCTTCCACCAACTTCCTGTTTTACCTTTTGAATCTCTCGTGCTATAAAAGGGTATTTGTAATGACTATGATATCGTTCTACGTTTCTTTAATGTTTCCTGTCATTTCAGCAGTTTCTGTGCTTTAACATTTTTCTTGAGAGATGATGTGGCTATGATCTTCCCTCTAATAACTGCCTTAGCTGCATCCCACAATATAGCAACAGACTTGCCTGTTATCATTATTCTCCAGATAGACGTTCAATTCTGTCTTTATTGATTCCTTGAATGCTGGATCATTCAGCATGCTTGTATTAAGCCTCCATAGAGTATTTCTTGGTTTGCTATCAAGGTGTAGAGTAAAGTAAACTGCATTATGATCTGATAAGTCGCTCTGCCCGATCCTACAATCCTTAAACTTCTGTCAATGCAGATCGCATTGTACATGAAAAAGTAGTCTAACCTGGAGTATTCAGTGTGGCGGGATGAGTAAAAAAGTATATTCCCTATCTGTCATGTGGATGTCACACCATACATCAAGCAGTCCTAAATCCTGCAATATCCTATTGATCTTTTTTAGCAACTAGGTTAATTTTCCTATTTAGTGCTGTCCAGTTTTGAGTTTAAAATCGTGTTGAAATAGCCTCCACAGATAAGAGTGCCAGAGGATTCTGTGGCAATTAAATCAAACACCTTCCTGTAGAAGACCATGTCACGACCATGTCACCCGGGGGCGCGTATACAATAAATAATGTAAGTTCTATCTAATGTAAGTTCTATGTTATCCAGTTTACATTTAATAAGTATAAATCTACCCTCCTTGTCTTTGATTTGACCTATTCTACCAAACAAATCAAAATATATTTTAGATTCTTCAAATAGCCACAGGTTGCCTTGATGACTGCTTTGCACAGGCATTTTCTCAACCAGCTTCATGAGGTAATCATCTGGAATGCATATCAATTAACAGGTGTGCCGCCTTAGAAGTTAATTTGTGGAATTGCTTTCCTTCTTAATGTGTTTGAGACAATCAGTTGTGTTGTGACTAGATAGGGGGTATACAGAAGATAGCCCTATTTGGAAAAAGTCCTTATTATGGAAAGAACAGCTCAAATAAGCAAAGAGAAACTACAGTCAATATGGAACATTTCAAGAACTTTGAACATTTCTTCAAGTGCAGTCGCAAAAACCAACAAGCGCTATAATGAAACTGGCTCTCATAAGGACCGCCACAGAAATGGAAGACCCAGAGTTACCTCTGCTGCAGAGGATAAGTTCATTAGAGTTACCAGCCTCAGAAATTGCAGCCCAAATAAATGCTTCACAGAGTTCAAGAAACATACATATCTCAACATCAACTGTTCAGAGGAGACTGCGTGAATCAGGCCTTCATGGTCAAATTGCTGCAAATAAATCACTACTAAAGGACACCAGTAAGAAGAAGAGACTTGAATGGGCCAGGAAACACGAGCAATGGACATTAGACCAGTGGAAATTTGTCCTTTGGTCTGGCGTACAAATCTGAGATTTTTGGTTCCATCTGTCGTTTCTTTGTGAGACATCCTGTGGGTGAACGGATGACCCCCCCGTAAAGCATGGAGGAGGAGGTGTTATGGTGTGAGGGTGCTTTGCTAGGGACTTTCTGTGATTTATTTAGAATTCAAGGCACATTTAATCAGTATGGCTACCACAGCATTCTGCTGCGAAATGCCATGCCATCCCATCTGGTTTGGGCTTAGTGGGACTATCATTTGTTTTTCAACAGGACAATGACCAAAAACACACCTCCAGGCTGTGTAAGGGCTATTTTATCAAGAAGGAGAGTGATGGAGTGCTGCATCAGATGACCTGGCCTCCACAATCCCCCAACCTCAACCCAATTGAGATGGTTTGCGATGAGTCGGACCACAGAGTGAAGGAAAAGCAGCAAGTTCTTAGCATATGTGGGAACTCCTTCAAGACTGTTGGAAAAGCATTCCAGGTGAAGCTGGTTGAGAGAATGCCATGAGTGTGCAAAGCTGTCATCAAAGCAAAGGGTGGCTATTTGAAGAATCTCAAATATAAATGATATTTGGATTTGTTTAACACTTTTTTTGGTTACTACATGATTCCATGTGTTATTTCAGCTCGCAGTAACTAATACGTCTGTTAAATCCGATTCAGTGTCCGCCATCTTCTCTTTGGAAATGGCTGAGTCTCTCTTGGATGTGAATGGCCTCTCGCCGAGGTGATGTCCCTCTTTTTCCGTGACTCTGCTCACTGACAACGATCCAGGGGAAGGCCTGCTCGAGTCAATCCGCCGGTGAGGACGCCTTTCTCCTGGCGGTATACTCCACTGGGATGTCCCTCGACTTCAGGTCCTCAGCCGCCTCATCTTCATGCTCGCATGTAAACCGGGCATTATCCGGAAATACCCACACTTTTCCCAGGAATGGTGTTTGGAAGCCAATACCGTTCTCTTTGAGTATTTTCTTAATGGGGGTGTATTCCTTCCTTCTTTTCAGTATCTCTCCCGCGTAGTCATGATCAAAGAACACTCGTTGGCCTTGGAAGTTAACCGTTTTTTTCCAGGCTGCAAGTAAGACTTTCTCTTTGACTGAGAATTGTAGGAACCGTACTACTATGTGTCTTGGTGGGGCGCCGCTGGGGGGGGTTTGAGGCCAGAGCTAGGTCTGCTCTCTCGATTCCCAGGTCAGTGTCGTCTTCAAGTATTTCTTTGAATAGACCCTCTACAAATTTGGGAAAGCATATTTTTCCGCGCACAATGCCACAGAATTACGCATAGTGTTGTTTCGATGTGAAAAACCTTAGAGTTCTGTCAGTTTTGCCTCTAGAGGGTGATGGCTTTTCAAAGACTGTTCAAGTATTTCCTTGACTGCAGTGTTCCATGTGTCCGTTTCCCCAATGCGCTGTTCTGCACCCCCCATTCTTGTAGATATTTTGTGAGTTTCTTCTTTGATTTCTTTTGAGTTTCTGGTTAATGTCCTTCTTGAACTCATTTAGTTATTTTCATACATCTTCTCAAAGTTCCTCTCGTAAGCCTGTGAGAGCCTCACGCAATTCCTCCTTTACTGAGTGGCTGCTGCCAACATACTGACTCAACTCCAGCCACTTTGATAATGGAAAAATTGATGTAAAAATGTATCACTAGCCACTTTAAACAATGCTACTTAATATAATATTTACATACCCTACATTACTCATCTCAAATGTATATACTGTACTCTATACCATCTATTGCATCTTGCCTATTATGTTCTGTACCCTCACTCATTCATATATTTTTATGTACATATTCTTCACCCCTTTACACTTGTGTGTATAAGGTAGTTGTTGTGGAATTGTTAGGTTAGATTACTCGTTGGTTATTACTGCATTGTCGGAACTAGAAGCACAAGCATTTCTCTACACTCGCATTAACATCTGCTAGCCATGTGTATGTGACAAATAACATTTGATTTGATTTTGATTTGATTTATCACCTCACGAAATTAGGGTTATTTTGCTGCTGCTAGCTTATTTGCGCTAGCATTAGTCATCTCTGTTTCATCGACGATTATATGTTCTGCTGTCTTGTTACGTGCTACTTTTGTAGCTCCACAACCTTTTCCTATTTCCCCTTTTCCATTTTGTGTAAGTTATTTTAATGCTCAGCGTAAATACTTGAATTTAGGGGGGGAAATACCCAACCGATGTGCTGTACGAAAAACTAGGCAGCCATTTCCTAAGTTGCGTCACCACAAGTCCTCGGTCTGTCATCCTTTTCTCTCTTTCTCCTTTATCTCCCTACCTTCTTCCCTCCCTCTCTCCCTGGGTTAATTAAATCAGGAGCTGCCACATGTTTCTGTGTATGACTACATCAGCCCTTCAGGCGTGCTGGGCTTAGTCAAGCGGATCACAGAGATTCTGCAACTATAAATACAGGTAACGCTGCTCAGAGATATCCCTCCTGTCGCTATCTCCCCCATCCCTATATCTCTGTCTTACATTCAGAATCATCTCCCTCTCTCCCGTCTCCCATCCATCTCTCTCTTACACCTAGACTCTGCACCTCTCTCTCTCTCTCTCTCGATATCTGCCGTCCTTCCTCTCTCTAATTCCCCATCCTTCTATCTCTCACGCTGTCTTTCTAACTCTTTTAGTCTTTGTCTGTCTCTCACTCCCACTCTCTTCCCCACTTTTTCATTGTTATCTCTCTCCATATCTGTTTGCAGTCTCTCTCTCTCTCCATCACTATTTATCTCCCTCTGTCTCTCTCCTCTTTAATGGTGATTTCACAGTGATTATCACCCAGACTTTTTAGCACTAACCCCACACACAGCCCTTGAGCTGGTGAGACATTCTCTCTCTCTCTCTCTGCAGGAGCGGAACAAAACAAAAACAAAAACAGCATTTCTAGGAAGCATGCTGATGATGCTTCAGGAGAAATGAAGAAATCTTCCGGTAAAAGCCTGCGACAACACACAGCTACCATCGTTCACTTTACTCTACTTACTTTATTAGGTTTATTTGAATGGGAAATTGCAAATATAATCAACATTTCTGCAAACAACATTTCGGGGAACGTTAGCAGTAAGGGATGCAACTAGCTGAGTTGCTGTGTTACACAAGCAGATTAGCAGTAGAGAAGTTTCTAGAGACTTTGACATGATGAGATTGCCAGCGCAAGGTGGATGAGGAGTATTCATCAACCTTCTGTATAATTATAATCAGCCAGGATCACCTATGTAGTTCAGCTCCAAGACCGTGACTTAAATTGTAGTGAAAGGACTAAGCTGTTGACTACTCTTGCACAGTTTCCTGCCAGGTCACTGAGCAGATGAGTGTGTGCGTGCATGTCCATGAAAATATAAATTAAGCACACCTGCCCGACCAGACCTCAACGAATGACCATTTTTGATCCAAATCTGTTAGATCCAAATTCCTTTGGTAAACACAAACTAATCGGAGCACACTGAACCCATCCCATCTGTTTCTGTTCTAAGCAGGCTCTGCCACAGTGTGATAGCCTCCTTGGGGAGACTAAATCCCAATCATATCCCTTCTAAACGACTCCACACTGGCTACATGCTGCAGCACTGGCTCATGCTGCAGCACTGGCTCATGCTATAGGCTCATAGTAGCGACAGCAGTTAAACACCACTTATCCAGTGACACTGCAATCCCCACACAGCCAACACATAGGCTAGAGTGGCAACCATCCAGCCCTGTCAAACACAGCTCTTAGCCTGGGACTCAACTTCCTCCATGCTGTGTCAATCAAAAGCAGTTTAGCACTGACTTCATAACATACTATTTCAGCTGCTAATAGTGTGACCAATCCACACCTTATATAGACAGCTTATATAGACACTGCATGTATGTCAATCATGTTATTACCATTACACACAGGGTAAAATTGCTATACCTGCAGTAGGCACGTCAAAGAGACAACTCTCTGCAACAACAAAAAAGAGAAGTATCAATGAGATTTACATGTACATATTTTTTAAATAATGGACAAGAAAAACAACTAATTAAGCATCCCTATTTTGACCATAAATTATGTGACTCACCATAACTCTGTCTCTTCTTAGTCCAGCAGCTACATTAGGCTAATAGCTGAATATTCTAAGAGTGGAGCTGAGGTAAAGTATGTAATTGATAAGCAGCTAGCTAACACTGTTAGCTGTCCATGTCCTATAACACTTTGATTGCGTCCAAAATGGCACCCTATTCCCTACTCCGTCCCAAATGGCATCGTATTCACTTTGTAGTGCACTACTTTTGACCAGGGCTCTGGTGAAAAGTAGTGCACTACAAAGGGAACAAGGTGCCATTTTGGAAGCAAGCCCTTCACTCTGCATAAATCAGCTCCTCCATCAGTGGGGAAAAGGTTCCGTCACATGATTAGGGCAATCAGAGCACTATAAATGGCCGCCTACTCTCTCAGAGCTGGACGTCTAACCAAGTGATTTAATGTGTCCCCTTTTCAGAATGAAGACATTTTGAAGAGAATCGAAGGAAAACATTTGTACTTTATTTCCACAGCGCCATAGGGAGCAGAATAATAAACAGGTACATGTTTGGGGATAATCAGTTCTGAGGTACAGTGGCACTGAATTCCAAATCGACCCAGTTTTACATTTACATTTTGTTCATTTAGCAGACACTTATCCAGAGTGACACAGTGAGTGCATTAAACTGAGGTAGGTAAGACAAGCACATATCACAGTAAAACTCCCCTCAATAAAGCAATTATCAGTTTAATTAAATCAGTGCTAGAAAGAAAAGCCCCCTTGCTCCCACGCACTATGGGCTTTACTCCAGTAGATCTGGGACCATTGGATAGATATAAGCGTTATAGTAAGAGCTTCATATTGCCTTCTGATTGGCTGGGTGGAAATTGTAGACATTCGTGGAAATTGCATTCACATCGTCTTTTTCAATAGCCTACAGTACCTTCCATGTGCCATCTCCCATAGCTTAATCATCAATTAGAAAAAGACAATTTGAGTTAGCAGTTCAATTGGTAATTGCTTCACGTGCAACAAAGTTTCACACTGACAGGACCTACTGAAGATATGTAAGAAATGCAGATTAAAAATCACAGTACCATCATTTTAATAGTCAATAACTAAAATCACACTAGTGAAAAATACAATATTTTGGGAAGAGAACTGTGATTTTTCAGTTTTCAACAGAAAATACCGCCCTGTGTTTGAACGGCAAACAATCAGAGCAGGAGGTAGTGATGGAGCTCCGACAGCCGCAGAGCACTGTATATGATCTTAATTTGTATGAATGGCGCCTTCATGCCCCATTTGCCCCCGATACCGCTCGATTAGTGTACCTGCTGTGTGATGAGGCTCACTACCGAGACACAGAGAGGAGACTTTCATCCATTACACTGAGAGGACCTATCAGATCGCGCACTCGTCAAAATGACTCGTCTTTAGTCTACAGCCTGCCTCTCAGGGCCGGTTTGTCAGACACTCCAGCCTAGTCCTGGAGTAAAAAGCTAATTCAGTGGAGATTCTTCATTGAGCATGCTGTTTAGTCCAGAACTGGGCTTCAACATTTTTTTTTAAACTGACAGTGAAGACCTGCACCAAGCACTAAATTACCGTGCAACTGCACAACAAAGAGTTTCAGAGTTCTGTTATTTTCTGTAGACACACTCTACTGGTTTTGAACATGCATGCCTATTTATTTTTTTAGTTGCTGAACTTCTCTATCATACACCACATGCTCAGTTGAGACCGGACATTGCAAAGAAAGGGGAGTGCCTTTACAAATGATTGTCCTAAAACATTGCCAAACTGAAAGTCATTAAAAAAGTGAATAACCCCACTCTCAACAGGCTGGTATGAAACCCTTGAGTCTATCTAGAGAACTGAACCCATGCTGTGAGGAAATCATTATTTAAAAAAACAAAACATATTTCCCCCAAAAAACTTCACTCTACAACAATCTGCAGTCTAGTGCACCGAGGACGAGACCTTCTTCGTCTCTGTACATTTGGCTTCTTCACTCTGCTCTACTCAGCTGGACTCCAGTTGCACCCACGCCGTGGCCCTCGAGGTCTCGGGTTCTTGGGTTGTGTTGAATATTCAGTGCCGACTCACATTTATGCAATGAGGGGTTGGGGACCTGCTGAGTGGAACTGGAGCTCCGAGAGGCATATGTTCTTATTGCGGCGTCGAGCTCTCCCTAATCCCTTCTTTGATAGATATCCGGACCTCTCTGCCACGTGTGGGGTAATTAGACCCGAGTCTAAGTGCCTGCATCCCAAATGGCACCCTATTCCCCACGCGCTGCACTACTTTTGACTAGAGCCTTATAGTTTCTGGTCAAAAAGTGCACTACATAGGAAATATGGTGCCATTTGGGACTCTTAGAGGAAGAGAGTGTTCTCTTTGGCTCATTTCTATATAGACTAGGGTTGTATTTATTAAGCACCAAACAAAATAAAGCTGACTTAAAGAGGGAACCGAACTCACCTGAACTTGTCCAATAAGAAACACTTTTCCATTGCAATTTTCTCTGCTATGTTTTGCTACAGTATACACTAATATGACCCTGGTTGTACCATAGTATTTTTCAAACTGTCTTCTTGATGCGATTGTGAGGACCTTGAAGAACCACCTGGCTGCAATATAATCTAGGGGAAACACTGTTGTACCCTTTCATGTCTCAGAGAATGGAATTCATTATGGAACCCATTATGTCTTGTTATTATTAACGGTGTCTGCAGACTGAACCACACACACACACACACACACACACACACACACACACACACACACACACACACACACACACACACACACACACACACATCATTTGCCAGTCCTTCATTCTCACCAATGCATGATAGAGTAACACCAACATGGAGTATTGCTCTCCCTTTTAACCCAGAGCCCCTTCTTACAGTATACAACCCATTCACGCGACAGGACATGAACAACCATTACATTCAAAGTCTATCGAACCTGCTTCTTCTCATCTCACAAAATTGAACTTGCTAGTGAATTGATTGGAGGCGTGGAGTGTCGTTGAACGGGATACCATTGACAAAAGCCAAAAGACGGAAGTTGAACCCGCATTTTTTTTTTTCTGATTGGGAGCAATGTGTCAGATTCCAATCCGACCTAATTGCTCTGTAGAAAATATTGTTATGCTGAGAAACAAATAACTGTTTTGAGCCTTGTTTCGATTAAAAGAAGCAAAGCACTATTGGGCCTCTCAGCACTATCCACAGTTCCTTTGATCTTCTGCATCTCTATACAACAATGAATAATTCAGGGCAAAAGAAGCCTCTTGTAAAGCAACAAAAAAGGAAAAAAGCGAGAAGATAACAGCCAGCCATTCCAGTCAGCCTGATTTGCCATAAGTGTCGGGATCTTAATGTTTCTTTTCAAAAAGCCGCACCGTGAATGCCTAAACAACTGAACGACTGGTTTGATTTGGTTCTGTGAAGAAACAGAGAAACGGCCATTGTCATCATTGTCGCGGTGACAGCGTGATTGTGTGTTCTCACTTGTCTCTCTCCTGAGACAAGGCAATTATCCCAGATGCTAGGGAATTAATTTTACCTGTGAGAAGGGGTCACTATGCTTTAGCATTGCTAAACAGGGTGGAGGGATGGGGGACTTATGGGGTGTATCAGGGAGGGGAGGGGGATCTCATGAGACCTTAATAGACATCAAAAGGTCAAAGGTTAATTGATTGTAATAGAGAGGGTTGATACAATGTCAAGTGCCTGTGTCCTCCTCTGATTGGTGCAGGTTTGTGGAGCTGTTGTAATGGTAACAAATTACTACATTGTGAATGTGATGCATTGTAAACCGGATACAAGTTTACAATCTGAATTACGTGTGTACATTTTTCTCATTGTATTCAGGTGTTAAAATATCAACTGGATTCCAACAGAGTACGGATTCAATTGTAATCCAGATTACATTAAATCTAAAATGTATCATTAATGGGGTTACATAGAGAGAAAGGGTAAGGGGAGGGGGTGATTTTACACATTGAATATTCATATGAAACCACATTATAAGAATAATTTTAGAATCCATTGTGTTCTTCTAAAAATAAATATTTTGTCATTTGCCCATGGGATAATTATGAACATACTGAGGGCTTTAAATCACATTATCACTATGAACAAGGGACCAATATATTGAGATAAAATGTGTTAAATAAATAACTAACAAACGGCCTCTCTTTTCATGTCCTCACCTCCATTAATCTCCTCCCACATCCCTCTTCCCTTATTTTCTCCCTCTCCAAATGGTCTTTCCCTCATCTCCTTGCCTCATCTTTCCCCTTTGTCTTTTCTCACTCTCTGTCAAAAGTCACCTAATCACTGATTTATTTGTCTGTTATGTCTCAGCCTTTTTATCTCAAATTTTCTCTTCCTCTCTTCCAGTCTCTCTCGCTCTGCCGCTCTGTCGTTGCCTCTCCATCTCTCTCTTTATCCTTGTCTCTCTCTGACAGATTCATGGTGTGACTGGTGCTGTATCTGTCAGGGGCCGCCGCTCACTGTCATTAGGCTGTCAGCGCAAGCCTTGAGAACGAGTTCCTATCATACCAGGGCAGGGGGGCACCATCGTGACATAATGCCCAGATACAGTGCATTCGGAAAATATTCAGAACCCATTAGTTTCTCCGCATTTTGCAATGTTACAGCCTTATTCTAAAATTGATTGAAATAGTGTTTTTCCCCTCATCAATCTACACACAATAACCCATAATGACAAAGCAAAAAAATTATGTTTTTGAAATGTTTTCATATTTATAATATTTAAAAAATATATATATTTAATTATTACATATACTTACAGTTGAAGTTGGAAGTTTACATACACTTAGGTTGGAGTCATTAAAACTCATTCTTCAACCACTCGACAAATTTCTTGTTAACAAACTATAGTTTGGGCTAGTCGGCTAGGACATCTACTTTGTGCATGGCACAAGTCAATTTTTCAACACTTGTTATCAGACAGATTATTTCACTTATAATTAATTGTATCACAATTCCAGTGGGTCAGACGTTTACATACACTAAGTTGACTGTGCCTTTAAACAGCTTGGACAATTCCAGAAAATGATGACATGGCTTTAGAAGCTTCTGATAGGCTAATTGACATCATGTGAGTCAATTGGAGGTGAACCTGTGGATGTATTTCAAGGCCTACCTTCAAACTCAGTGCCTCTTTGCTTGACATCATGGGAAAATCAAAAGAATCAGCCAAGACCTCAGAAAATAATTGGAGACCTCCACAAGTCTGGTTCATTCTTGGGAGCAATTTCCAAATGCCTGAAGGTAACACGTTCATCTGCACAAACAATAGTACGTAAGTATAAACATCATGGGACCATGCAGCCGTCATACCGCTCAGGAAGGAGACGCGTTCTATCTCCTAGAGATACAAATCAATCCCAGAACAGCAGCAAAGGACCTTGTGAAGATGCTGGAGGAAACAGGCACACAATTATCTATATGCACAGTAAAACAAGTCCTATAACGACATAACCTGAAAGGCCGCTCAGCAAGGAAGAAGCCACTGCTCCAAAACCACCATAAAAAAGCCAGACTACGGTTTACAACTGCACATTGGGACAAAGATCGTACTTTCTGGAGAAATGTCCTCTGGTCTGATGAAACCAAAATAAAATTGTTTGGACATAATGAACATCGTTATGTTTGGAGGAAAAAGGGAAGCCTGCAAGACGAAGAACACCATCCCAACCGTGAAGCACGGGGGTGGCAGCATCATGTTGTAGGGGTGCTTTGCTGCAGGAGGGACTGGTGCACTTCACAAAATAGATGGCATCAAGAGGCAGGAAAATTGTGGATATATTAAAACAACATCAGTCAGGAAGTTAAAACTTGGTTGCAAATGGGTCTTCCAAATGGACAATGACCCAAAGCACACTTCCAAAGTTGTAGCAAAATGGCTTAAGGACAACAAAGTCAAGGAATTGGAGTGGTCATCACAAAGCCCTGACCTCAATCCTATAGATAATTTGTGGTCTGAAAAGCGTGTGCAAGCAAGCAGGCCTACAAACTTGACTCAGTTACACCCGCTCTGTCAAGAGGAATGGGCCAAAATTCACCCAACTTATTGTGGGAAACTTGTGGAAGGCTACCCGGAATGTTTGACCCAATTTAAACAATTTAAAGGCAATGCTACCAAATACTGAGTGTATGTAAACTTCTGACCCACTGGAAATGTGATGAAAGAAATAAAAGCTGAAATTTCCCTTGATCCTAACTAGTCTCCCAGTCACTGCCACGGAAAAACATCCCCACAGCAAGACGCTGCCACCACCATGCATCACCATAGGGATGATGCCAGGTTTCCTCCAGACGTGATGCTTGGCATTCAGGCCAAAGAGTTCAATCTTGGTCAGTGTCCTTTAGGTGCTTTTTGTCAAGCCACAAGCAGGCTGTCATGTGCACTTTACTGAGGAGTGGCTTCCATCTGGCCACTCCACCATAAAGACCTGATTGATGGAGTGTTGCACAGATGATTGTCCTTCTGGAAGGTTCTCTAAGCTCCACAGAGGACCTCTGGATGGTCATTCTGTCAGCATGACCATCGGGTTCTTGGTCACCTCCCTGACCAAGGCCCTTCCCCAATTGCTCAGTTTGGCCGGGCGGCCAGCTCTAGGAAGAGTATTGGTGTTTCCAAACTTCTTCCATTTAAGAATGATGGAGGCCACTGTGTTCTTGGGGACCTTCAATGATGCAGAGATTTTTTGGTACCCTTCCCCAGATCTGTGCCTTGACACAGTCCTGTTTCAGAGCTCTATGGATAAGTCCTTCGACCCCATGGCTTGGTTTTTGCTCTGACATGCACTGTCAACTGTGGGCCCTTATATAGACAGGTGTGTGTGCCTTTCCAAATCATGTCCAATCAATTCAATTTACCACAGTTGGACTCCAATCAAGTTGTAGAAACATCTCAAGGATAATCAATGGAAACAGGATGCACCTGAGCTTAATTTCGAGTCTCATAGCAAAGGGTCTGAATACTTATGTAAATAAGGTATTTCTGTTTTTTATTTTGAATACATTTGCAAAAATGTGCAAAAACTGTTTTTGCTTTGTCTTCATTGTGGTATTGTGTGTAGATTGGTGAGGGGGAAAAACTAATGCAATACATAAGGCTGTAACATAACAGAATGTGGAAAAAGGGAAGGTGTCTGAATATCTATCTCCCACACTGACACATGTATCCTCTCATTCCACTCCAAATTCTCCTGCTCTCTTTACTCCTCCAGTTCTCTCCACTCTTCTCTTCTATTTCAAATCAAATCAAATCAAATGCATTTACATAGCCCTTCGTACATCAGCTGATATCTCAAAGTGCTGTACTGACACTTTTCTCTCGTCCCCTCTGCTCACCCTTGCTCTCTCCTCCCGCTTCTATTTCCCTCACCACTCCTCTCCTCTCTCTCTTGCTCTCCCCTCCTTTCTCACTCTCTCTACTCTCCACCCCAACCTCTAAATCTTTCTCTCTATTTCCCCATTACTAAAGTGGAGTTGTTTTGTATGCTGTGCTGTAAGTACACAGACTGACCACAGCAGTGTAGGGGGACAAGACAATACAAAAAGAGCAAGTTGCTGCCATCACTTCCAGACCCGTTGCTTCAATCAAATATATTATTGTATGATTGCCAACATATGCTCAGGCCTCGACATTAACATTTGTCCGAATGGACAAGTAAACCTTTTTTTTAACAATCACACAAAAATCACAATATAAAACAATTAGGCTACTCCGATCATAACTGGATCAAAGTGTCCTCGGGATGTGATGTTTTGCTTACTGTCCTCCCAATCTCTGCAGAGCGCATTAGATTATAATTATTGTAGGCTTGCATTGACGTCACATGTTGTCACGCCCTGACCTTAGAGATCCTGGTGTGAGTTGGGGTGGGTATTCTATATTCTATTATTTGTATTTCTATGTTTTGGCCAGGTAGGGTTCTCAATCAGGGACAGCTGTCTATTGTTGTCTCTGATTGAGAACCATACTTAGGTAGCCCTTTTTTCCACTTTGTCTTTGTAGGAAGTTGACTTTATGGGACATAGCCTTTAGCTTCACGGTTGTTTTGGTAGTGTTTATTGAAAATGTACACTTACCACGCTGCACCTTGGTCCAGTTCTTTCAACGGCCGTGACACAAGTGGTCTTTCAATCATGGAGTCACGATGTGAATTGATCGCCCCCCATCTAGCTTCAGAGTTTGTTCTGTTAGGTGACCTAAACTGGGATATGTTTAACACCCCAGCAGTCCTACAATCTAAGCTAGATGCCCTCAATCTCACACAAATCATCAAGGTACCCACCAGGTACAACCCTAAATCTGTAAACAAGGGCACCCTCATAGACGTTATCCTGACCAACTGGCCCTCCAAATACACCTCCGCTGTCTTCAATCAGGATCTCAGCGATCACTACCTCATTGCCTGTATCAACTACTGGTCCGCAGTCAAACGACCACCCCTCATCACTGTCAAACGCTCCCTAAAACACTTCTGCGAGCAGGCTTTTCCAATTGACCTGGCCCGGGTATCCTGGAAGGATATTGACCTCATCCCGTCAGTTGAGGATGCCTGGTCATTCTTTAAAAGTAACTTCCTCACCATCTTAGATAAGCATGCTCCGTTCAAAAAATGCAGAACTAAGAACAGATATAGCCCTTGGTTCACTACAGACCTGACTGACTTCGACCAGCACAAAACATCCTGTGGCGGACTGCAATAGCATCGAATAGTCCCCGCAATATGCAACTGTTCAGGGAAGTCAGGAACCAATACACGCAGTCAGTCAAACTCCAAAAAGTTCTGGGACACTGTAAAGTCCATGGAGAACAAGAGCACCTCCTCCCAGCTGCCCACTGCACTGAGGCTAGGTAACACGGTCACCGCCGATAAATCCATGATAATCGAAAACTTCAACAAGCATTTCTCAACGGCTGGCCATGCCTTCCTCCTGGCTACTCCAACCTCGGCCAACAGCTCCGCCCCCCCCCCCTCCCCCCTCCGCAGCTACTCGCCCAAGCCTCCCCAGCTTCTCCTGTACCCAAATCCAGATAGCAGATGTTCTGAAAGAGCTGGACCCATACAAATCAGCTGGGCTTGACAATCTGGACCCTCTATTTCTGAAACTATCCGCCGCCATATCGTCTGAGATCCCCAAGGATTGGGAAGCTGCCGCAGTCATCCCCCTCTTCAAAGGGGGAGACACCCTGGACCCAAACTGTTACAGACCTATATCCATCCTGCCCTGCCTATCTAAGGTCTTCGAAAGCCTAGTCAACAAACAGATCACTGACCATCTCGAATCCCACCGCACCTTCTCTGCTGTGCAATCTGGTTTCCGAGCCGGTCACGGGTGCACCTTAGCCACGCTCAAGGTACTAAAAGATATCATAACCGCCATCGATAAAAGACATTACTGTGCAGCCGTCTTCATCGACCTGGCCAAGGCTTTCGACTCTGTCAATCACCATATTCTTTCACGGCCGACTCTTTTCTCTGTATATATCAATGATGTTGCTCTTGCTGTGGACGATTCCCTGATCCACCTCTACGCAGACGACACCATTCTGTATACTTCTGGCCCTTCCTTGAACACTGTGCTATCTAACCTCCAAACGAGCTTCAATGCCATACAACACTCCTTCCGTGGCCTCCAACTGCTCTTAAACGCTAATAAAACCAAATGCATGCTTTTCAACCGTTCACTGCCTGCACCCGCACGCCTGACTAGCATCACCACCCTGGATGGTTCCGGCCTAGAATATGTGGACATCTATAAGTACCTAGGTGTCTGGCTACACTGTAAACTCTCCTTCCAGACTCATATCAAACATCTCCAATCTAAAATCAAATCTAGAGTCGGCTTTCTATTCCGCAACAAAGCCTCCTTCACTCACGCCGCCAAACTTACCCTAGTAAAATTGACTATCCTACCGATCCTCGACTTCGGCGATGTCATCTACAAAATAACTTTCAATACTCTACTCAGCAAACTGGATGCAGTTTATCACAGTGCCATCAGTTGTGTTACTAAAGCACCTTACACCACCCACCACTGCAACCTGTATGCTCTAGTCGGCTGGTCCTCGCTACATATTCGTCGCCAGACCCACTGGTTCCAGGTCATCTACAAGTCCATGCTAGGTAAAGCTCCGCCTTATCTCAGTTCACTGGTCACGATGGCAACAACCACCCGTAGCACGCGCTCCAGCAGGTGTATCTCACTGATCATCCCTAAAGCCAACACCTCATTTGGCCGCATTTCCTTCCAGTTCTCTGCTGCCTGTGACTGCAACGAATTGCAAAAATCACTGAAGTTGGAGACTTTTATCTCCCTCATCAACTTTAAACATCTGCTGTCTGAGCAGCTAACCGATCGCTGCAGCTGTACATAGTCCATCTGTAAATAGCCCACCCAATTTACCCACCTCATCCCCATACTGTTTATATTTATTTACTTTTCTGCTCTTTTATACACCAGTATCTCTACCTGCGCATGACCATCTGATCATTTATCACTCCAGTATTAATCTGCTAAATTGTAGTTATTCGCCTATCTCCTCATGCCTTTTGCACACAATGTATATAGACTATTTTTTTCTACTGTGTTATTGACTTGTTTATTGTTTACTCCATGTGTAACTCTGTGTTGTTGTCTGTTAACACTGCTATGCTTTATCTTGGCCAGGTCGCAGTTGTAAATTAGAACTTGTTCTCAACTTGCCTACCTGGTTAAATAAAGGTGAAATAAAATTATATATATTTTACATTTTTTAGATCAAAGCAAGCCTACTCGCGTTTGAACATTTGTTGATAATGTATCAGCATATCGATTGCTCAACCAGGGCTGGTAAAACCTTGGATCATTTCTATTCTAACTTCCGCAACGCATATAAGGCCCTCCCCCGCCCTCCTTTTGTTGCTCCCTGACTACAGACAGAAGCTAAAACAAGAAGCTCCTGCGCTCAGGACTGTTCAACACTGGTCCGACCAATCTGATTCCACGCTCCAAGACTGCTTCCATCACTTAGACTGGGATATGTTCCGCAGTGTGTCCAACAACAACATTGACGAATACGCTGATTCGGTGAGGGAGTTCATAAGAAAGTGCATTGAAGATGTCGTTCCCATAGCAACGATTAAAACATTCCCAAACCAGAAACCGTGGATTGATGGCAGCATTCGCGTGAAACTGAAAGTGCGAACCACTGCTTTTAACCAGGGCAAGGTGACCGGAAACATGACCGAATACAAACAGTGTAGCTATTCCCTCCGCAAGGCAATCAAACAAGTTATGCGTCATATAGAGACAAAGTAGAGTCGCAATTCAACGGCTCAGACACAAGAGGTATTTGGCAGGGTCTACAGTCAATCACGGATTACAAAAGGAAAACCAGCCCCGTCATGGACCAGGGTGTCTTGCTCCCAAGCAGACTAAATAACTTTTTTGCCCTCTTTGAGGACAATACAGTGCCACTGACACTGCCCGCAAACAAAAAAATGCGGACTCTCCTTCACTGCACCTGACCTGAGTAAAACATTTAAACGTGTTAACCCTCGCAAAGCTGCAGGCCCAGACGGCATCCCCATCCGCGTCCTCAGAGCATGCGCAGACCAGCTGGCTAGTGTGTTTACGGACATATTCAATTAAACCTTATCCCAGTCTGCTTTTCCCACATGCTTCAAGAGGGCATCAGGTAACTGAGCTAAACAACTACCGCCCCGTAGCACTCACTTCCGTCATCATGAAGTGCTTTGAGAGACTAGTCAAGGACCATATCACCTCCACCCTACCTGACACCATAGACCCACTCCAATTTGCTTGCCGCCCAAATAGGTCCACAGACGATGCAATCTCAACCACACTGCACACTGCCCTAACCCATCTGGACAAGCGGAATACCTTTGTGAGAATGCTGTTCATCGACTACAGCTCAGCATTTAACACAATAGTACCCTCCAAACTCGTCATCAAGCTCGAGACCCTGGGTCTCGACTCCGTTTTGTGCAACTGGGTACTGTATTTCCTGACGGGCCGCCCCCAGGTGGTGAGGGTAGGTAACACCATCTCCACTCCGCTGATCCTCAACACTGGGGCCCCACAAGGGTGAGGTGCGTTCTGAGCCCTCTCCTGTATTCCCTGTTCACCCACGACTGCGTGGCCATGCACGCCTCCAACTCAATCATCAAGTTTGCGGACGACACTACAGTGGTAGGCTTGATTACCAACAACGACGAGACGGCCTACAGGGAGGAGGTGAGGGCCCTCGGAGTGTGGTGTCAGGAATTTAACCTCACTCTCAACGTCAACAAAACTAAGGAGATGATTGTGGACTTCAGGAAACAGCAGAGGGAGCACCCCCCTATCCACATCGATGGGACAGTTGTGAAGAGGGTAGTAAGTTTTAAGTTCCTAGGCGTACACATCACAGACGAACTTGATTGGTTCACCCACACAGACAGCATCGTGAAGAAGGCGCAGCAGCGCCTCTTCAACCTCAGGAGGCTGAAGAAATTTGGCTTGTCACCAAAAGCACGGCCATAAAAGGCCATAAAGATCATTAAGGACAACAATCACCCGAGCCACTGCCTGTTCACTCCGCTATCATCCAGAAGGTGAGGTCAGTACAGGTGCATCAAAGCAGGGACCGAGAGACTGAAAAACAGCTTCTATTTCAAGGCCATCAGACTGTTATCCTCTTGAAGTTAGGGGGCACTATTTTTATGTTTGGAAAAATAACGTTCCCAAAGTAAACGGCCTATTTCTCATGACCAGATGCTACATGCATATAATTGACAGATTATGATAGAAAACACTTTAAAGTTTCCAAAACTGTAAAAATATTGTCTGTGGGTTTAACAGAACTGATATTGCAGGTGAAAGCCTGAGGATAATCCAATCAGGAAGAGCCTCTTATTTTGAAACCTCTGTGTTCCTATGCGTATCAACCAGATTCCCTTTTCTCTGGCTTCCCTAAGGTGTCAACGGTCTTTAGACATAGTTTCAGGCTTTTATTTAGAAAAATGAGCGTGAAGGATCACATTGCGTAAGTGGAGAGGTGGGGGCGCTCAGAGTGAGATGGTGCGCAATTGAGTGAAGCGGCCATTGTTCCTCCCGCTGTTATGGAAAAAGCTACACACTCGGTTGATATATTATTGAATATATATTTTTAAAATTACCTGAGGAATGATTATAAAAAACGTTTGACATGTTTCTGTGGACATTATGAAGGCTATTTGGAATTTCCGTCTAACGGTTTTCTTGTGTCGAAGGAGAGGCGGACCAAAACGCAGCGTGGTGATTATTCATGGTTCTTTAATAAAGAAACTATGCATGAATAGACTAACAAAACCATGAAATGTGAAAAACCAAAACAGCCCTATCTGGTGCAAACACAGAGACAGGAACAATCACCCACAAAAGCCAACACCAAACAGGCTACCTAAATATGGTTCCCAATCAGAGACAATGACTAACACCTGCCTCTGATTGAGAACCATATCAGGCCAAACACAGAAACAAACAAACTAGACACACAACATAGAATGCCCACTCAGATCACACCCTGACCAAACAAAACATAGAAACATACAAAGCAAACTATGGTCAGGGTGTGACAGTACCCCCCCCCCCCCCTCCCAAGGGGTGAAAAACCCAGCAGAGTTGCAGTTTCTGATGCAAACCAGTGTGCCTGGCACCTACAACCATACCGCGTTCAAAGGTACTTACATAATGTGTCTTGCCCATTCACCTTCTGAATGGCACACATACACAATTTGTCTCAATTGTCTCAAGGCTTAAAACAAAATATTTAACTTGTCTCCTCCCCTTCATCTACATTGATCAATTGATCAATAAGGGATCATAGCTTTCACCTGGTCAGTCTCTGTCAAGGAAAGAGCAATGTTTTGTACCCTCAGTGTAGATAGTAGTAGATAGTAGTAGTGCCTGTAAACAACTTCCTTGGGGCGGCAGGGTAGCCTAATGGTTAGAGAGTTGGACTAGTAACCGGAAGTTTGGAAGTTTGCAAGTTCAAACCCCCGAGCTGACATACATACATACATACATACATACATACAAAGCAAACTGTCGTTCTGCTCCTGAACAGGCAGTTAACCCACTAGGCCATCATTGAAAATAAGAATTTGTTCTTAACTGACTTGCCTAGTTAAACATAGGTAAAAAAGAAAAATGTATAGCCAATTGAAAACATTGTATTGTTTGGGTGGTTCTCTCACTAGTTAACTATTTAGCTATTAGCATGCATTAATGTCATGTCCGATGTCCTAAAATAACTTTCCACCGGCAAATGGCCAACACGCAGTTGATATGGGTGCACAGTTAATGAAACCAATGCTGCATATTCTGCTTGTAAAACAATCTCTCAAGCTCTCAAAATTGGCTAGGATTACTCAATACTGGCCATGTCATTCTGACAAAGTAAAAAAAATATATTCTTAGAATAGCTTAATTGACAAGTAACTCCTATGCTGTCAAGATTTCCCTGAAATATATTATGTGAAGTGGTTCCCTGGATCATAAAACAGCATTTTCAGTCACATTTTTAGCCAATGGTGTTTACAGACTTTTTTTTGTTGGGACAAGTGACTTGAGCTTTCGGACAAGTCAAAAAATCAGGTCTACTTGACAAGTGGCTAAAAAGGATGCACGTACACAAACACACACACACACACACAATGTCCGAGTCCTTTTGTAAGCCATTTCAAAAGCAATTAAGTTCATTGTGTGCATGTATAATGGTGACACATCCATTGAGAAAATATTACAATGGGGATTTCTATTCTCAGGTTGTAGAAAATATATTCATTTATTTTCATCTATGCTCTACCAAGAGATTAAGGTATAGTTGCAGCATCAACATGAGAAAACGTTTTTTGGGGGGGATTTCTCACTGGGTGACTGTCTACAATAACAAAAAAATCATACTGTTTGTGACCACTCCGGACATATTTAGCCTGTCTCTGGTCAGGTTTAAGATGACAAGAAAGTCAAATCCTATCAATGTAACCATAGCAGAGTCCTCTGTGTTTCCTCAGTCTTTGTGCCAGGGGCTTCCTCTAGGCTACACAAGTCTGACAGGTGGGGAGAGGAGGAGGGGGTAAGAAAGAGGAGGAGACAGAGATGGGGGAGCAGAGGGGAGAGGAGGGGGCAGGTGAGGGGAGAAGAGGAGGGGGCAGGGGAGCGGAGGAGGGGCCGGGGCAGGGGAGTGGATGAGGGGGCGGGGCAGGGGAGCAGAGGAGGGGAGGGGTGGGGAGTTGATGAGAAGGGACAGAAAGGGCTTGGACAGGAGGAAAGGAGAGGAGACATTTGATTTTGCATAAGGGCGATTCATGAGGACTACACATAAACAATTGGTAATATATTATGTACAGTACCTTCAGAAAGTACAGTATTTATACCCCTTGATTTTTCTTTCCATTTTGTGAAGTTACAGTCTGAATTTTAAATGGATTAAATAGAGATGTTTTGTCACTGGCCTACACACAATACCCTGTAATGTCAAAGTGGAATTACGTTTTTGGATTTTTTTAAATAAAAATGAAAAACTGAAATTTCTTGAGTCAATAAATATTCAACCCTTTTGTTATGGCAAGCCTAAATAATTTCATTAGTAAACATTTACTTAACATGTCACATAATAAGTTGCATGGACTCACTCTGTGTGCAACAATAGTATTTAACATGATTTTTGGAATGACTACCTCATCTCTGTACCCCACACATAAGGTCCCTCAGTCGAGCAGTGAATTTCAAACATGTTAAACTGCAACGACCAGGGAGGTTTTCCAATTCCTTGCAAAGAAGACCACCTACAGTAATGGTAAATTACACTTTGGATGGTGTACGAATTAACACTGTCACTACAAAGATTCAGACATCCTTCCTAACTAAGTTGCCAGAGAGGAAGGACACTGCTCAGGGATTTCACCATGAGGCCAATGGTGACTTTAAAACAGTTTCAGAGTTTAATGGCAGTGATAGGAGACAATTGAGGATGGACAACTTGTAGTTATTCCACATTACTAACTTAATTGACAAAGGGAAAAGAAGGAAGCCTGTAAAGAATACAAATATTCCAAAAACATGCATCCTGTTAGCAATAAGGCACTAAAGTAAAACTGCAAATGTGGCAAATAAATGTACTTTCTGCCCTGAATACAAAGCGTTCTGCTGCTCCAGTTTCAACTGTTCTGCCTGCAGCTATGGAACACTGACCTGTTCACCAGACGTGCTACCTGTCCTATACCTGCTGTTTTCAACTCTCTAGAGACAGCAGGAGCGGTAGAGATACTCTGAATGTGATCGGCTACGAAAAGCCAACTGACATTTACTCTTGAGGTGCTGACCTGTTGCACCCTCGACAACCACTGTGATTATTATTATTTGACCCTGTTGGTCATCTATGAACATTTGAACATCTTTGCCATGTTCTGTTATAATCTCCACCCGGCACAGCCAGAAGAGGACTGGCAACCCCTCATAGCCTGGTTCCTCTCTAGGTTTCTTCCTAGGTTCTGGCCTTTCTAGGGAGTTTTTCCTAGCCACCGTGCTTCTATAGCTGCATTGCCTGCTGTTTGGGGTTTTAGGCTGGGTTTCTGTACAGCACTTTGAAATATCAGCTGATGTAAGATATGCTTTATAAATACATTTGATTTGATTTGTTTGGGGCAAATCCAACAACACATCACTGAGTACCATTCTTCATATTTTCAAGCATGGTGGCTGTTATGTTATGTTATGGGTATGCTTGTCATCGGCAAGGACTAGGGAGTTTTCTAAGATCAAAAGAAACGGAATAGAGCTAAGAACAGGCACATGTCTGGTGGAAAACCTGGTTCAGTCTACATTTCCAACAGACCCTGGGAGACAAATTCAACTTTCAGCGGACAATAACATTAAACACAAGGCCAAATATACACTGGAGTTGCTCACCAAGACAACATTGAATACTCCTGAGTGGCCTAGTTACAGTTTGGACTTGAACCGGCTTGAAAGTCTATGGCAAGTCTTGAAAATGTCTTTCTAGCAATGATCAACTATCAACTTGAAAGAGCTTGAAGAATTAAAAATAATAACGTCCAAATATTGTTCAATCCAGGTGTGCAAAGCTCTTAGAGACTTACACAGAAACACCTCACAGCTGTAATCACTGCCAAAGGTATTTCTAACATGTATTGACTGAGGGGGTTGACTACCTAGTCTAGATATACAGTGGGGCAAAAAAGTATTTAGTCAGCCACCAATTGTGAAAGTTCTCCCACTTAAAAAGATTTCTGGCTCTCACAGACCTGTAACTTCTTCTTTAAGAGGCTCCTCTGTCCTCCACTCGTTACCTGTATTAATGGCACCTGTTTGAACTTGTTATCAGTATAAAAGACACCTGTCCACAACCTCAAACAGTCACACTCCAAACTCCACTATGGCCAAGACCAAAGAGCTGTCAAAGGACACCAGAAACAAAATTGTAGACCTGCACCAGGCTGGGAAGACTGAATCTGCAATAGGTACACAGCTTGGTTTGAGGAAATCAACTGTGGGAGCAATTATTAGGAAATGCAAGACATACAAGACCACTGATAATCTCCCTCGATCTGGAGCTCCATGCAAGATCACACCCCGTGGGGTCAAAATGATCACAAGAACGGTGAGCAAAAATCCCAGAACCACACGGGGGAACTAGTGAATGACCTGCAGAGAGCTGGGACCAAAGTAACAAAGCCTACCATCAGTAACACACTACGCCGCCAGGGACTCAAATCCTGCAGTGCCAGATGTGTCCCCCTGCTTAAGCCAGTACATGTCCAGGCCCGTCTGAAGTTTGCTAGAGAATATTTGGATGATCCAGAAGAAGATTGGGAGAATGCCATATGGTCAGATGAAACAAAAATATAACTTTTTGGTAAAAACTCAACTTGTCGTGTTTGCAGGACAAAGAATGCTGAGTTGCATCCAAAGAACACCATACCTACTGTGAAGCATGGGGGTGGAAACATCATGCTTCGGGGCTGTTTTTCTGCAAAGGGACCAGGACGACTGATCCGTGTAAAGGAAAGAATGAATGGGGCCATGTATCTTGAGATTTTGAGTGAAAACGTCCTTCCATCAGCAAGGGCATTGCAGATGAAACGTGGCTGGGTCTTTCAGCATGACAATGATCCCAAACACACCGCCTGGGCAACGAAGGAGTGGCTTCGTAAGAAGCATTTCAAGGTCCTGTAGTGGCCTAGCCAGTCTCCAGATCTCAACCCCATAGAAAATCTTTGGAGGGAGTTGAAAGTCCGTGTTGCCCAGCAACAGCCCCAAAACATCACTGCTCTAGAGGAGATCTGCATGGAGGAATGGGCCAAAATACCAGCAACAGTGTGTGAAAACCTTGTGAAGACTTACAGTAAACGTTTGACCTCTGTCATTGCCAACAAAGGGTATATAACAAAGTATTGAGATAAACTTTTGTTATTGACCAAATACTTATTTTCCACCATAATTTGCAAATGCATTCATTAAAAATCCTACAAAATCCATGAAATGCAAGATCTCACCTCCTGTGGCATCAATGATCATGAGGAAGGTGAGGGATCAGCCCAGAACTACATGGCAGGACCTGGTCAATGATTTGAAGAGAGCTGGGACCACAGTCTCAAAGAAAAACATTAGTAACACACTACGCCGTCATGGATTTTCTGGATTTTTTTTCTCATTTTGTCTGTCATAGTTGAAGTGTACCTTTGATGAAAATTACAGGCCTCTCTCATCTTTTTAAGTGGGAGAACTTGCACAATTGGTGGCTGACTAAATACTTTTTTTGCCCCACTGTATTAGTTCTATTTTTTATACATTTTTATTCTTCCACTTTGACAGAGTATTTTGTATAGCTTGTTGACAAAAAAATGACAATTCAATGAATTGTAATCCCACTTTGTAACAACACAATGTGGAACAAAGTAAAGCGGAGTGAATACTTTCTGAAGGCACTGTCTGTATATTATAATTTATGTGTGAGGGATTTTTTGACTCCTTTAATATTTTTCAAATGTTCATTGGTTACATTTTAGTGTAAATCAATTATATTAGAGGCGATTTTCACTGTGATGATCTCCGTTTAGATATATTGAAACCTGTTGCCATGGGAAACCATCTCCATCGTCTCTGGCTAAATGCCATGTCTTTGGGAGGGTGATGCTGCCACTTTGAAATTGGCAAGAAATGCCAGAGCTGTCAACATTTTCTTTAGCTATCCAAATGTCAGAGTGGAATGGTCTTTAAAAATATATATATATATATATATTTGACCCCTTTTTGGTCTTTTTCAATTATTTGTGTGTGTATGTGTGGAGAGAGAAACAAAGAAAGAAAAAAAAGAGAATGCGTGTGTGAGCAGGCATACGTGGATATGTACTGTATATGAATGTGTTCAGGCTATACGTTGTGTAAGCATTATATGTAAGTCGAGTATATGTGTTTCCATCGGAATGTATTCAGATCAGATGCACATCATTATTCTTCATTGTGCGCGTTTGTGCATGAACATGCCCAGTGTATCAGATGCAGGGGCTCAGTGGAGTGTGTGTATGATGTGTGAGCGGCTGCTGCTGGTGCTCTCGTAGGCATATTAAATAGGAGTCTGAGCGCACGGATGAGTGCCTCATCCCTCCTTCCTAACTCTCTCCCTTCTCCTCCTCTCCCTCTCTCTCTGATGGATGGGAGGAACGTGTGCATCTGCATACATAGACTGGACACGGCATGGCTTTCAATTACCACTGTCAAAGAAATATACACTCTACGATCCTATTTGAGATAAAGGTATGGAAACAAATGCATATGGAGGTGAGCGCACACACACATACACACTCTCAACCATGCAATTATGTTCACACATACAGTGGGGAGAACAAGTATTTGATACACTGCCGATTTTGCAGGTTTTCCTACTTACAAAGCATGTAGAGGTCTGTAATTTCTATCATAGGTACATTTCAACTGTGAGAGATGGAATCTAACACAAAAATCCAGAAAATCACATTGTATGATTTTTAAGTAATTCATTTGCATTGTATTGCATGACATAAGTATTTGATACATCAGAAAAGCAGAACATAATATTTGCTACAGAAACCTTTGTTTGCAATTACAGAGATCATACATTTCCTGTAGTTCTTGACCAGGTTTGCATAAATTGCAGCAGGGATTTTGGCCCACTCCTCCATACAGACCTTCTCCAGATCCTTCAGGTTTCGGGGCTGTCGCTGGGCAATACAGACTTTCAGCTCCCTCCAAATATTTTCTATTGGGTTCAGGTCTGGAGACTGACTAGGCCACTCCAGGACCTTGAGATGCTTCTTACGGAGCCACTCCTTAGTTGCCTTGGCTGTGTGTTTTGGGTCGTTGTCATGCTGGAAGACCCAGCCACGACCCATCTTCAATCTCGCGATACATGGCCCAAACCATCCTCCCCTCAATACGGTGCAGTTGTCCTGTCCCCTTTGCAGAGAAGCATCCCCAAAGAATGATGTTTCCACCTCCATGCTTCACGGTTAGGATGGTGTTCTTGGGGTTGTACACATCCTTCTTCTTCCTCCAAACACGGCTCTATTTTTGTCTCATCAGACCACATTACCTTCTTCCATTCTTCCTCTGGATCATCCAGATGGTCATTGGCAAACTTCAGACGGGCCTGGACATGCGCTGCCTTGAGCAGGGGGACCTTACGTGCCTGCAGGATTTTAATCCATGACGGCGTAGTGTGTTACTAATGGTTTTCTTTGAGACTGTGGTCCCAGCTCTCTTCAGGTCATTGATCAGGTCCTGCCATGTAGTTCTGGGCTGATCCCTCACCTTCCTCATCATCATTGATGCCCCACGAGGTGAGATCTTGCATGGAGCCCAAGACCGAGGGTGACTGACCGTCATCTTGAACTTCTTCCATTTTCTAATAATTGCGCCAACAGTTGTTGCCTTCTCACCAAGCTGCTTGCCTATTGTCCTGTTGCCCATCCCAGCCTTGTGCAGGTCTACAATTTTATCCCTGATGTCCTTACACCCTCTCTGGTCTTGGCCATTGTGGAGAGGTTGGAGTCTGTTTGATTGAGTGTGTGGACAGGTGTCTTTTATACAGGTATCGAGTTCAAACAGGTGCAGTTAATACAGGTAATGAGTGGAGAACAGGAGGGCTTCTTAAAGAAAAACTAACAGGTCTGTGAGAGCTGGATTTGTTACTCGTTGGTAGGTGATCAAATACTTATTTCATGCAATAAAATGCAAATCAATTACTTAAAAATCATACAATGTGATTTTCTGGATTTTTGTTTTAGATTCCTTCTCTCACAGTTGAAGTGTACCTATGATAAAAATTACAGACCTCTACACGCTTTGTAAGTAGGAAAACCTGCAAAATCGGCAGGGTGTCAAATACTTGTTCTCCCCACTGTACGTACACATATGCGCATACACACCAGTGAGCACATACAAATGCATGCATGTACGCACACACGTGCACATGCACACACACAGACACAAACACACAGTACAATATTTTTCTTGGTACCAATGACTTAGATAATTGTTACCACCGACACTCAAAAGACAACATATCCTCCAGCTTTATCATTAGCATATTCATGATGGTAGCTGGAAAACATGTGTCTAATTTACATATGAAATTCTTATAATATCATTTGTATGAATTTAATTAAAGTGAATCTGGGGAATATACCAAAGAAGGAAATTAAAATACATTAATAGGAAAATAGAAGGTGAAAACGGAAGAACATTTTGGGCAGAAACTAGGCTAAACACTCAAATCTGCTACAATAAATAGGCCTACCTATTACTGTCATCATTTTGCTATGGATACCTACTCACTAACTATATTTAACAAAAATATAAAAGCACCACGTAAAGTGTTGGACCCATGTTTCATGAGCTGAACTAAAATATCCCAGAAATGTTCCATATGCACAAACATGTTTACATCACAGTTAGTTAGCATTTCTCCTTTGCCAAGACAATCCATCCACCTGCTAGGTGTGGCATATCAAGAAGCTGATTAAATAGCATGATCATTACACAGGTGCACTTTGTGCTGAGGACAATAAAAGGAGAGACAATAAAAGTTGTCTCAACACAATGCCACAGATGTCTCAAGTTGAGGGAGAGTGCAATTGGCGCTCATGTGGAATCCATAGATTAGGGCCTAAGTCATTTATTACAAATGACTGACTTTGATGAACTATAACTCAGTAAAGTCGTTAAAATTGTTGCATGTTACGTTTTATATTTTCGTTCAGTTTACTTAGCAATGGTTTTGTACCTACAACCTGGCATATTGTAGAGTAGAAAAACAAAGCACTGTAGCAGATGTCAAAATATCGAACAGAAACATTTACTATGAATACCTACTGACTAGCATACAATGGTGTTCTATGGTAGGCAGTTGTGAAACAAAAGACAATAGCACACGTTGGAATATCGACCAAATACATTTATCCATCATGCGTTTGCCGAGTCATGAAAAAACAGGCGAGGGACGGGAATCAAGTACTTCACTTTAATGAACTGCTGTAGGAGCTGACTGACTAAATCAGTCTGCGACTAAATTAGTCTGCCACTAAATCAGTGGGGAAGGGGGCCTCATGAAAGTGCCCCCCTTCACTCCTCTCCTCCTTTTGGCTCATTCAAGTTAATGACACACACTCTCCCGCCGTATATCAGCCTCCTGTTTGATCCAGCTACCGGTCATTAAAGTTTGATGGGCCACCTACTCTTCCACTAGCCCTGGCTGGCTGTGTCGTGAGGCATGGGGGTAACGCACCATACTGTGTCCCTGTCGGATAAGTTGCAGGAAGGAAATGTTCCGAGTCATGCTAGGGAAGACAGATAGCTGGGCATATGTGAATCACTGTGCGAGGACTCTTCGACAGATTTGACCCGGATAAAAACATAATGGAACAAACAAGAGCATTGCTTTGTCACACTAGCTTGGGTTTGGAAAGTGTGTTAATCCACTCAGTCTCCATAATAGAGTGTAAGCAACAGTTTCCAACCTATTCCCATCTGATCGACAGAGGGACTTGCCATGACAAAGTCCTTTTGTTGTCATTTATTGTCCTTTTCCCTCTCTTTATTCAGTCAGTTATCCTGTATAAAAATGGTGGTTGGATGGCTGCGGCCTAGCATTATCTGGCTGTTGTCTACCCATTGTGCTATACTCAGAAGAGGCATTCTTCCTACAATGAGTGACTGGCAAGCTTTACCATGCTAATGTGCTAACGTCTGTGGGAGAATAGCTGGCCCCTGCTGGCTTTGTGCGACGCTCAAATGTGTCCCCTCCCTTTATCTCCTCTGTCTTTTGTTGCCTGTTTCCAGTTGTTGTTGTTGTTTGTGGATTGTTGTTTGTTTTCGGGTGGAGTGGGAGATGGTGCGGGCTCCCGCCACTGCACGGTGGATGCCTGAAGACAATGGGCGTCATGGGTGGTTTTGACGGCGAGCAATAATTGTGTTATGAAGAGCTGAGTAGAGGCAGAGCGCTACTCTCAGAACTGTATGGATCTCTTCATTTCTGATTACCATTTGATATGAGCTACTCCACCTTGAAAGTTGGAAAGACATCTACATGCATTGTCGTTAGTTGATGGTGTGTGTGTGTGTTTGCATGTATGTATGCACGTTCTAGTATTTGTGCATGTTTGTGCGCATTTGTGTGTGTGCATGCGTCCGTTAAAAGTTTTTACTCTGGATAATTTCACTGACACACACACAATAGTCGCAACACTGACACCAACTGACACTAATTCTAACGTATTTATTTTAGAACCCATTAAATAGAGCCTACAACAGTTGCTAGGCAGCTGAATATTCTCCCGTCTTTAGGGAATGAACAAATAAAATACAAAGTAAAGTTCTCCTCTCCTTTGCAGTTTGTCCCTCGTCGTTAACGAGCTCTGTTCTCTGTCACCGTTATCACTTGATGGCCGCCTCTGTTATTCACTGTGGCCTTTTTCTCCCGCTATTGTCGCTGGGAATCCATCTCGACTGCCATGGTTTTCTCACTCTTCTGAGAGAGAAATGACTGTGAGCCTCAGTGAATGACAGTTAGAACAAAGGAGGCTTGGCTCAGGGTTCGTACAAACAGTGACAAGTAAAATTCAAGGAGTTTCAAGTACTTTTACAAGCACTAACATTTATTTTCAAGAACCATCCATTTGTATTCGTTCCAATTATGCAATTGTTTATAATCGCCACCAGGTGGTAGTATATCGCCACAACCACATAAAAGAAAACTAACTTACTATTCATCACTCCCTTACAAGCTCTACTCAATAAAACAAGTTTCACAACTTATTTACTACATACATGAGTGGTAAGTCAGTACTGATGATGTTGACTGATTTCCTAATATGTACTGTAACTAAAATCTTAGAAATTGTTGCATGTTGCATATATATTTTTGTTCAGTGTACATGATAATAATATTGAAATTGTCTTTCTATTTCCCAAAATGTTTGGTGCCACAGGCTGCCCTAACACATCATGACATGAAAGTGAATGCTGAGAGTGTATAAGGCCCTTGTTTGAATTTTACACCCATTTCAAGAGAAACAAGTCATTCATGTGTTTGATGAGATTAAAGGTTCTCTCAATTAAACATTTTAGGGGACCCCACATGGATCCTGAACCCCAAGTTTGGGAACCACTGTATACTATTAACCTCTCTCCGTGCACGATTCAACGCTTCCTCTCTCTTTGCATCTCCTCTGCCTGCTTCATTGCAGCCTGACTCCGCACTGTCTGTCTCACTACTATCTGTAAATAAAAGGTATTTTGATATGACAACTTACAGTAGCCCATATTTTGATTATAGCTACCTTAATTTCAGTCAATTGCACAGGCTGAGGTCAAGCTCCATTCAACATTAGCTTCTAATTTCATCCTTCTATCCAGCTAATTATAGCTAGCTACCTGGCTAACAGCCAAAGCCTTTGAGCTAGCTAGCTAATTAGGGAGACATCTGACTGAAATATCTGCAACTATTTACCAGTTGTACACTGATTCTCCGACAGTCGGGGGGGTTTTTTGTTTGTGGAATGTCTGTTTACATGGTAAGAGTCGAGGTATGTCACAAATAAAAAGGTGCGTAAATGGTGTTTACCCTCCACTACATCCCTGTTTGGGTCTGGCAAAACCCATTAATAAACATCAATATCCTGCCAGGAAGGATTATTTCTACTTTTGCCCGGCATTTTAGCTATTGCTGTGATGTTTTGCAGTGCCCAATCAGTCCGTTCTGTACCTGCCTGGCTGAGTGCCAGTGTGGGTGGAATGAGCGAGCTCGCCTGGCAACCAGAGCGCGAAATACGCGAGGATTTAATTTGCAAGTATTTTCAAATATTTTGAAATATTTTTCATATGAACATATTTGATACATTTCTGTCTCTCACTTGTCAAATACCAACTTGAGAAAATGTCAGATTTTCAAGGTATTCCAGTACTGGAATTTCAGAGTGCCAAATTCAAGTACTTTAAGCACCTCAAGCACCAAATCCCAGGGAAAGATGCCCAAAAAGAGGATTCATCTCATCTTTAGCTGTGACTGCATTCGCCCGTGGAGTCTGATCTATTCTCGATCATCGTCCATGGCCAGAAGAAAAAAAAACGCTTCAAATATGTGAACATATAAGTGTTGTTTGACAGTCTTGTCTGTTTAAGAATGAAAGGAGATTGAGGAGTGTTAGCAGATAGGGGCCTTGGGGGTGCAGTGCTCTTCAGAAAGGTTGATTAATAAATAACATGGCTATAAAAGAGTCCTAGATTCTTTGGATTTCACAGACGCTAACTTTTTTTAAAGAATCTTATTTTATGATTTGCCCATCTCTGCTAACATTCTGATACACCATCTCTTTCCCCCCTACCTTTTCATCCTCCTACCCAAGCTCCTTTGAATTTCATTTGTTTCCATGGAAACCCAAACCTGGCCCATGCAGCGTTCTCTAGTGGCTGTCTCGTCACTGTATGGCAGGGCGGCTCCTTTTCAAAAGTACATGTTCCCTTGACAGGTAGCGTTCTGAGGGGCATGCATGTCCTAACCTCGAGCCCAACAACTATACTTCATCCATATTGGAATCAAAAATGTGGATCATCAAACTTAAAGAAAAACAAGTTGTGCGTTTATTAGAACCCCCCAGTGAGTACCTCCTGGTGATTGGGGAAAAATCGATACAGTTACATATCGGTATATACATTTTGATGATCTATCGTTTTGACAACATAGTAATGCTATTTTTGTGCTAGTTGGCTGTACCTTCACCAAAACCCCAGTATTTGTCCTTCATAGCTTGTTCACCATCTTCTTTTTAAATAGAGAGCCAATTTTTTTGGGCACATTTTGCATTTACATGTTAGTCATTTAGGAGATGCTCTTATCCAGAGCGACAGGGACAATCAGGGTTAAAACCTCTCTAGGCTAGGGGGCGGTATTTTCACGTCCGGATGAAAAGCGTGCCCAGAGTAAACTGCCTGCTACTCAGGCCCAGAAGCTAGGATATGCAAATTATTAGTAGATTTAAAATAGAAAACACTTTTTGAGGTCACTCTCTTTTCAATGGGTTATCTATGGGGATCTAGATTTCTAAGGCACTTGCAGTTCCTATCGCTTCCACTGGATGTCAACAGTCTTTAGAAATTGGTTGATGTTTTTCCTTTGAGAAATGAAGAAGTAGGGCAGTTCAGAACGAGGGTCGGGTGAAGTGTATTGTTTGTTAGAGGCGCACGACCTGAAAGCTCGCTCCACTCTGTTTTCGTCCTGTATTGAACACAGTTTATCCCGTATTAAATGTTATTGATTATTTACGTTAAAAAATACCTAAAGTTGTAATAGGAAAGATTACAGGTAACTTATTAGATATTATTATTAGATATTTTGTAGTCATGTTGCACGAGTTGGAACCAGTGTTTTTCTGGATCAAACGCGCCAAATAAATTGACATTTTGGATATATAACGACAGAATTAATCGAACAAAAGAACCATTTGCGATGTTTATGGGACATATTGGAGTGCCAAAAGAAGAAGCTCGTCAAAGGTAAGGCATGAATTATATTGTTATTTCTGAGTTTTGTGTCGTGCCTGGCGGGATGAAATATGATTGTCTGTGTTTGTTTGATGGGGTGCAGCCCTCAGATAATAGCATGGTTTGCTTTCGCCGTAAAGCCTTTTTGAAATCTGACACGGTGGCTAGATTAATTAACAAGAAGTAAAGCTTTAATTTGGTGTATTGCACTTGTGATTGTATGAAAGTTAAATATTTCTAATAATTAAATTTGAATTTGGCGCTCTGCCATGTTGTCAAATCGATTTGATCCCTTAGAAGTTTTTCAGCGCCTTGCTCACCTTGTCGGCTTGGCCAGTAAACCTTCGGGTTACTGGCTCAACACTCTTAACCACTAGGCTACCAGCCGCCCGTTTCAGCAATTTTATTTTCATGACTGATCAAAACTTGTTTTCTCATGTCTCTCTCTTGCCCCTTTGGAGCAGACATATAGTGAGCAATGCGTTTGTAACATCGAATTGCAATATAATTACATTGTAGAATAACAATATATATATATATAATATATATATATATATATATATATATATATATATACACAGTACCAGTCAAAAAGTTTGGACTCACCTAATCATTCCAGGGTTTTTCTTTATTTTGACTATTTTCTACATTGTAGAATAATAGTGAAGATATCAAAACTATGAAACAACACATATGGAATCATGTAGTAATCAAAAAAAGTGCTAAACAAATCAAAATATATGTTATATTTGAGATTCTTCGAAGTAGCCACCCTTTGCCTTGATGACAGCTTTGCACACTGGAATGCATTTCAAATAATAGGTGTGCCTTGTTAAACGTTAACTTGTGGAATTTCTTTCCTTCTTAATGCGTTTTGATCCAATCATTTGTGCTGTGACAAGGTAGGGGTGGTATACAAGCTTGTAGTGTCATAATCAAGAAGATGCAGGGCTGTAATCGCTGCCAAAGGTGCTACAACAGAGTACTGAGTAAAGGGATAGAATACTTAAGTCAATGTGATATTTATGTTTTTAATTTTTAATAAATGATCAAGGATTTCAACAACAACAATTGATTTGCTTTGTCATTATGGGGTATTGTGTGTAGATTGATGAGGGGGAAAAAACAAACAATTTATTACAATTTAGAATAAGGCTGTAACGTAACAAAATGGAAAAAGTCAAAGGGTCTGAATACTTTCCGAAGTAAGACCCTATGATCCGTGATCTGTGTACATGACACAGACAACATCTTGCTCTAAAATATGGAGCATGTCTAGATTCTGAAATACAAAATACAAATACATTTATTCAACATTAAAAAAAAATTATCGCAAAAGTACTCTTAAAAAAAAAAAGTGCTTCTTTGGAGTGGGGGGGGGGAGGTTGGGGGGGAATAATATACTTCCGTTAACTTTCAGTTAAAACGATAAGAAAAATATATGAAATTCCATGTGAATTCACAATGCAGCTGCAGTGCTTCCAGAAACGGTTTGGCTCTTACGGTGCATGCCTTTCAGATGGTAAAGCATTGCACCTGTACTACCAATACTGTGCCTCAATTCCACCTTGCAAAGTATGCATTTTCTTCACATTTAACTTCTCAAAGTATTGCAATAAACAACTTTTCTGCTGTCACTTGCCTTTCTCTACCATTTTTCCCAACTATTAACAACGATGACGTTGTGGCGGATAGTCGACTCCAAAATAATTTGCACGTCGACACTCGTCATCAATTCCTAAGTCTCAGTATTTTTGGAACTGAGGTGACTTATTTAGTTGTCGTGCTTCCGACAACACAAAGTCTAGCATCTTTCATAGTGAGCTAGTGAGGGACGGAGAAAGAGGGGAAAGGCACAGCCATGGTAGGTCCGTCACCAGGCAGACAGAGTCAGACCCGTGCACTAGGCCTATCTATCGGCAATCAAAGGCTGTATTTTACAATGGAATGATGTATCTCACAATTTCTTGGCTTGCAATGTCTCACAACCTCAGTAAAGTAGGGCCTATCATCCGTGAATAAGCTAGGATATTGAGATGAACGAAATGCAACACTTCGCTCTCACACAGTCATGCACAGTTTATGGCATTCTGCACGGGTTCACTTCACGCTGTTCACAGTGTGGTAGCCGGGGCACCAAAACAGTGGAGAAGTTGAGCCTCGCGCTTCAACGCTCTTAGTTGATGTGGAAATTGACCCACTAGGATGATTACTTTCTGGTTCACGAGTGGCGCAGCGATCTAAGGCACTGCGTCCCAGTGCTATAGGCGTCACTACAGACACCCTGGTTTGAATCCAGGCTGTATCACAACCGGCCGTGATTCCCATAGGTCCTATAGGCGGTGCAGAATTGGCCCAGTGTCGTCCGGGTTTGGCCGGTGTAGGCCGTCATTGTAAATAGAACTTGCCTGACTTGCCTAGCACCAAGATGATGTCTGTCTCATGTATAGAGCTTAAAATTGCCAATCTCATCATGATACTTATTCTTTTTTAAACTGAACACAAAAAAAAGCATATCAAACATCCTTCCTCCCAATTAAGTTTATATGTGAGAGTTGCCAGAACAATCTGAGATACCAAAAACATTTTCAGGTCACGCCGGGATGGAATCACCCTTTTTACTTTCGGGATATTATATATCCAATTAGCATGGATATTAAGAGCCATGGCGATGATGAGTCATCCATCCGACATTAAAACCTATCTAATGAACATACAGTATTGAAGGGCCCGTCGAAAAACCTACACTAGCGTGTGAACTCTACAGCCCTATTTAAAGTATTAAAGTAAGGCGCAAACTAAAAGTACGGCGCAAACTGGCCCCGACTCAGCTAATCGTCTGTCTTTTCCAGTGTCTACAACTTTTCTGATGTGGGAGAATGGGAGTACTAGGGATGACCCAACCATGCATAGTGTGGTGCTATTGGGTCAAGCTTTTGAAACAGCGTCTACACTTGTGACAGTGGGGTTCATGTGGTCGGTCAGTCTGTGCGTGGGCACTGGATGTTCAGGCAGAGGCCTTAATAATGTGTGAAAGCTCACTGACCCAGTTCAACTGACTGGTCGGAGCCTGTGTCGAAGCGCAGCTGGGGCCGGTGGACCAGGGATGGGCCGGTGTCACCCGGCGAAAGAAATGCAGCCTGAGAGACCGCTGACCCGTGGTCACCGTGGAGAGGGTTGACCGGGTGACATACAATCATTGTGGAGTTGCTAACGATAGCGTGGTGCGGGTGAGGCTGATGCTGTGTGACATTGAGACAGGCTAGGAAATGTGCTCTGGGAATAAAAAGTCTGACCCCATAAATGTTGTGCAGAAGAGTGACTGTGCATTGCAGTCACAAGAGACAAAATCGTAAATCATTGCATTATACACAAGCTAAATTAGATTGCACAGGGATCGTTTGAGATTAAAGTGGCTGAACCTGGACATGGCAATAAAGAAAGGTTAACCGGCCAAAGACGACATGGAGAAGGATCGATGCAGATAAAAATCACCTGGAGTCAAGAAAACTGCCCAGAATAGGGTTCACTGAAGATGCATTGTAGAGTCCCTTTGCTCTTCAAGAAGCTAAGAGGAATCATTTGAAGTATATCTACGAACCTGGACATTAATAATGTTCAAAGGCCTATTTCCATTTCAATTATTGTAAATGGCCCATAAAATGTTGCATTTCATTTAGCTGAAGTGCCTAATGTGGTCATATTCCCATGCTCTATTTCCCCCTTTGATTCTCATTCACTAATATTCATCCACACACTGACCCAGTCCCTGACATGGATTTGAACTCCTCTGACGGTTTTTATTCTGTTCATCCATCACTCCCACCTAGGTGGCTCCTAAGAGGAGGAGAAGGAGGGTGGGAGAGGAGGAAGAGGAGGGTGTGAGAGGAAGAGGAGGAGGGTTGTGATAGGAGGAGGGGGTGGGAGAGGAGGAAGAGGAGGGTGTGAGAGGAAGAGGAGGAGGGTTGTGATAGGAGGAGGGGGTGGGAGAAGAAGAGAAGTAGGGTGGGAGCGGAGGAGGAGTTGTGAAGGGCCACACGGGAATCCACAAATAGCAATGTGAAAATATGAGGTTTTATTAATCAAAGCCAACTCATTACATATCATAGAAGTGACTAAAGAAACATGTTTACAAAACAGACCTTTCAAACATCTCAAACGGTAACACTTTATTTGGATAGTCCATCATTAGACGCTCTACAGACTATCTACTAACCCTAACTTTAACCCTTAAACTAACCCCTTTTCTAAACCTAACCCTAACTGCAACCTTAGCAAGCAGTTGTTAATCAACATATAGTTTGATAGATGATCATCTGTAGAGCAGGACTATCTGGACTATCCAAATAAAGTGTAACCCTTCGAAGACTTGATATAGCTTGGTCTTTTTGTGGCTGTTCCATTTTACCACTGGCTACCTAAATTCAGTGCATCTCAAGTATTTGAAAATGCTGTGTATGTATTTGACCCAAGTCTGATATGGATTGAGACAGTGTAGCAATGATGGCGACAATTAGATAGTAAATAGTGTTATTCGACGTGTATCTTTTTTTGACACGCGGCGTTCCATAGAAATCCAAACGGCGTTCCATAGAAAACCAAACGGCGTTCCATAGAAAACCAAACGGCGTTCCATAGAAAACCAAACGGCGTTCCATAGAAAACCAAACGGCGTTCCATAGAAAACCAAACGGCGTTCCATAGAAAACCAAGCGGCGTTCCATAGAAAACCAAACGGCGTTCCATAGAAAACCAAACGGCGTTCCATAGAAAACCAAGCGGCGTTCCATAGAAAACCAAACGGCGTTCCATAGAAATCCAAACGGCGTTCCATAGAAAACCAAACGGCGTTCCATAGAAAACCAAACGGCGTTCCATAGAAAACCAAACGGCGTTCCATAGAAAACCAAGCGGCGTTCCATAGAAAACCAAACGGCGTTCCATAGAAAACCAAACGGCGTTCCATAGAAAACCAAGCGGCGTTCCATAGAAAACCAAACGGCGTTCCATAGAAATCCAAACGGCGTTCCATAGAAAACCAAACGGCGTTCCATAGAAAACCAAACGGCGTTCCATAGAAAACCAAACGGCGTTCCATAGAAAACCAAGCGGCGTTCCATAGAAAACCAAACGGCGTTCCATAGAAATCCAAACGGCGTTCCATAGAAATCCAAACTGCGTTCCATAGAAATCCTGGTTGTGAACGAAACGACTGAACAAATTAACAACGAAACAGCACAGCAAGTAAGTTAAATACATAGGTTTTGATTATGTTTTACTAGTAATGGGGACATAAGTAAATGCCACCAAAATAACCTTTAGGTCAGTGGTGTGTGTGTGTGTGTGCGTGTGTGTGTGTGTGTGTGTGTGTGTGTGTGTGTGTGTGTGTGTGTGTGTGTGTGTTTGTGTGTGTGTGTGTGTAACCTTCATTTAACTAGTCAAGTCAGTTAAGAACAAATTCTTATTTACAATGATGGCCCGGGCAACACTGGGCCAATTGTGTACCGCCCTATGGGACTCCCAATCTCAGCCAGATGTGATACAGCCTGGATTCAAACCAGGGACTGTAGTGACGCCTCTTGCACTGAGATGCAGTGCATTAGACCGCTGCGTCCATGTGTGTGTGTTAACTATTTAACTGTAACAGAATGCTTAAAAGGCTGCTAAAATGTTAAATATCGGTTATCGGAATTGGGGGTTTTTGTCAAGGAAAATATTGGCTATCGGTATCGACCAAAAATTTCATATCGGTGCATCAATAGTCCAAACACACCTAGACAGTTGTGAAGAGGGCACGACAACACCTTTTCGCCCTCAGGAGACTTAAATGGTTTGGCATGGGTCCCCAGATCCTTAAAGTTCTACAGCTGCACCATCGAGAGCATCATGACCAGTAGCATCACCGCCTGGTATGGCAACTGCTCAGCATTCGACTGTAAGCCGCTACAGAGGGTAGCGCGTACAGCCCAGTACATCACTGGGGCCAAGCTTCCTGCCATCCAGGACCTCTATACTAAGAGGTGTCAGAGAAAGGCCCCAAAAATTGTCAAAGATTCCAATCACCCAATACTGATCTCTCTGCTAACCCATGGCAAGTGGTGCCAGAGCTCCAAGTCTTGGTCCAAAAGGATCCTTAACAGCTTCTACTCCAAAGCCATGAGACTGTTGAACAATTAATCAAATGTCCACCCCGAACAATTTACATTGATACCCCCCTTTGTTTCTACTCACTGTTTATTATCTACGCATAGTCATTTTACCCCTACCTGCATGTACAAATGTACCTTGACTAACCTGTTCCCCCACACATTGATTTGGTACCGGTACCCCCTGTATATAGCCTCATTATTGTTATTTTGTCACTTATTATTTATATTTTTATTTTATTTAGTCAATATTTTCTTAACTCCATTTCTTGAACTGCATTGTTGGTTAAGGGCTGGTAAGTAAGCATTTCACTGTTTTATTCCAAGCATGTGACAAATCAAATTGGATTTGATTTAAAAGGAGAAGTTTTTTTTGCTTGTGTCTGACATTTTGCTGGTGCCTTTGATTGACAGGTGCTTTTACGGGGCTGCGCGTGTGTGAGCTTGCTGATTCTCTCTACAGGTCTATATGTCCATTCAGAAAGTTTCTTAAAGTACACAGTCTGGACACCATCGCTTCAATAAAAATAAATTGTGTCATGATTTAATCTTGGAAAATGCTACGTTTCAGTAACTCAAGCTACATTATTTATATTTTTATTGCGTCCTCTCTTTAAAGAACATATGACAATGCCAAAATATGACAGCAGCAAGGTGTGTGACGTTATGCAAATATTTCTTACGCAGAAAAGACAACAGACAAGGACAAGGTAGGCATATGTCTTGATTTTGACTCCGTTAATATTGTGTCACAATACATTTTAAAAAGGTGACAGATTCTTTTCAACCTGGAATTTCTTCATTTGTTGATTGATATTTACAAGTAATAACCTGAATAAATATACTTAGGCTAGTCAGCGGAATGTATTGGGTCACCAACCTGAACAGTTATGTCTGTGACCGTGTACATTGGCCTGGCCAATCGCCGTAACCTCAAACTCCAAGATCGTCACAGCCCTATACAGTGGTGAGCCAATACATTTAACTGACTAGCCTTCTTCCATACCACATGGTACAAATTCACACACAGAGAGACACAGAGACTGGTAAACAGAGATAGCGACAGAGTGATAAATGGAGACAGACAGAGGCACAGAGATAGACAGAGACACACGAGATACACACAGAGATACTGTATACACAGCACTATCGACTAACTACCATCCACAGGATCTTTAGACTGAGTCATCCCAACACCTTGTGATCCACTGAGATGTGAACACTAGGGTGCCTTTGTGTGATATCACCTGAGGTACTGTATATAATGTATTTTCTAATCTAAGTGAAGGCAACTGAGGACTTTGAAGCCTACGGTCTCCTCTCCCTGTAGGGCACCCATTACATAAATATTCCATGGTTGTACAATAAAATAAAGACCATGGTACTACAGTATCATATTTTTTAGGGTCACTACCATGGCAGGAACATACCATGGTACTGTTGCAATACCATTGTGTTTTCCTGCCATGACAGTGACCAAATGATAGTGCCATGGTATTTCTTTCATTGCACTGCCATGGTACATTTTCGTAAGGGATGCTCTACAGGGAGAGGAGAAAGGAGGCGTCGAAGTTCTCAGTTGCCTTCACTTAGATTAGAAAATGCATGAGATACAGTACCTCAGGTGATATCACACAAAGGCACCCTAGTGTTCACATCTCAATGGATCACAAGGTGTTGGAATGACTTTCTCAAGATCCTGTGGATGGTAGTTAGGCGACAGTGCTGTGTGTATCTCTGTGTCTCTCTCTATGTCCTTGTGTGTCTCTGTCTCATTCTGTGCCTCTTGTCGGTCTCTACGTATCACTCTGTCCTTATCTCTGTTTGATAGTCTGTGTCCCACTTTTTTTCAGGTAAAGTGACCAAAAACGTAGTAATTCATGGTACACACATTATGCAACATTGACTACATGCTCTGCAATGGCAAAGCGTAGGTCTAGTGTACCCTCTTTAACCACTTTAGCTCATCGTGAAAAACCACAACAGACATGGTCTAGTAGTGTACCCTCTTAAACCTAGGGACATGGATAGGGTATGGTGAGAACAATGGAGTCTGAAACCTTAAATATTTTAAATAGTTTATCTGGTGCTTCTCTCTTCAATATAGTTTTCATTTGGCTCTCTCTCATTCAACTGACTTGGCTACTCTTATACAATTCTAAATGGCCAACGTACTACAAAACAACTTGTAAAAAGCTAATAATCAACTTCTCATAGATACATGTTCGTAATGTAATTCTCAACATGTCCCTAAAAACAGCAAGTTACAATGTTTCCCATTGTTTACACTCTGTGTGAATGTTAGTTGGTCTTGTCGCCGTGAAAACGACAGGCTAACTTGACTGGAGCTAATTTTTGAAGACTCAAGCTTCTATGCTAAGAGACATTATACATTAATTCAACTATAAAAACATAATCACTACAGACCCTGGTTCAATTCCAGGCTGTATCACAACCGGAGTCCCACTGGCACAATTGGCCCAGTGTCGTCCGGGTTACGGTTTGGAGGTGTCGAAATCCTCAGTTGCCTTCACTTAGATTAGAAAATGCATGAGATACAGTACCTCAGGTGATATCACACAAAGGCACCCTAGTGTTCACATCTCAATGGATCACAAGGTGTTGGAATGACTTTCTCAAGATCCTGTGGATGGTAGTTAGGCGATAGTGCTCTGTGTATCTCTGTATCAAGCTAGAGCCGTTGTAGGCTGTCATTGTAAATAAAAATGTCTTCTTTAACTGACTTGCCATGTTAAATAAAGGTTAAATAAAAGAAAGAACGTTTAAAATATTTTGTTTATCTGATGCTTCTCTCTTCAGTTGTCTCTCTCATTCAACGGACTGACTAGGCATGTTAGTGCGAGAGCGCTTGAAGCAGGCCCGAAACAAGCGCAACACCCCATGACTATAAATAAGATTAGGTTACCATATATCTTACATTCTGCCACATTTCAGGTTGGCAACACAGGGAACCCAAACAAGAGCAAAAATAATAAATATAATAAAATAAAAAACGGTACAGTTAATACAGAATGTATTGCCCCTTTCTCCAGTGTTGTGGTACTTGAGACAGGCCTCGGGTCCGGCTGACTCGTGACCACACAATCTCGGTCTTATCTCAGTGATACATTTTTACTTGGTTCTGACTTCCTCTCTGACAGTGGGGACTCATCATTTCTTCCCCCGAGACCCGGCAGAAAACACATGATTATCAGCTTCCATTCAGTTTGCGCATAAAATCGCATTGCCGGGCCAAATATATGCACTCCATTCTTGAAACATTTAATATCTTATCGCCTATTGGAATCTATTGAAATGATTCCTACTTTACCTGTAACACGAGTGTCGTTTACTTTCATTGAAAAATATCCTCAAACCTCCACATTTCCTTGACTTCCTGGTAGGGAGGAAGCATGGGAAATTGCTGGAATGTTGTGCGCTCACTATTAGTGAAAAGAAGATGGAACAATTGTAAGTCTTTCGATCTATTATAGACATGTTTGCGTAGTGGCGAACCTATCGGACCTTCAGTGTGTGACAGGCCCGTGATGTTGAAAGGACAGCAACCGTAATACCAGTGCACTCATGTAGGAGAGTGCAATTTTTTTGTAAAACAAAAAAGGGCCAGTGGTATAGTGGAGGACATATGCAGGTACAGTATATAATGCTGATTTGCATCAATGGGAAGGGCATTTGTTTTGCTCAATTTAATTAAATGGCAACTACACCATCCAGAAATATATTTAATCGTTTTTCCCAGACCTCAAAAATTGTCTCCTGATATGGTTTAAACATTGTTGTTGTTTTGTTTCTTTTTATCTATAGGCAAACATACGATTTTTCCACACAGGACACCTTTCCTTCACACAGGACCCAAACAAAAACAGAACCATTAGGCTAAGCATTTCCCAATCAAAGTCTAAGTAAGTTACCTGTGATCTTAAGTTTAAATGCAACAATGTTTCACACACAAGTTATTTTCAAAGAGATGGCTGACTCGGTCTCGCCCACCCTCCACTCTTGGTTTTGTCTCGAACACAACACTGCCCGTTTCACACCGTTTCCCTTTTTCTTTCATGTTACAGACAAACTAGGACTAACAATAGTAGCCTGACTGCCCTCAGAGACATGCCCAACGCAAAATGAATAAAGATGGTACCATATGATGAGTATGGTATTTCCATAATCTACATCTACCATGGTATAAATGATGCAATATCATGGTATTATTTAGGTGCATGGCAGCACCATCATACTTCAAAGCTAAGATCATAATACATTTCCATGATTCAGATTTATACCATGGTATAAATGATGCAATACCATGGCAATGATTAGGTACAATGCCAGTACCGTGGTAGTACCATCATACCTCAAAGCTAAAACCAATGGTACATTTCCATGATTCAGACTATACCATGGTATAAGTGAAAGTACCATAGTAGTACCATGGTATGAATAAAATAACCATAATAGTACCATCGTAGATTTTTGTAAGGGACAGCATGAGGCTTCAGCTCAACAGTAACAGTGTGAATAGTATAAACTTCTACAATGCACGCTGCTTTTTCTCTCTCTTCTCAAGTGACACATTTTTGCCTTTTTACAGCACCAAAATGGGAGTCACACATTGAAATTGAAGAGCAAGTGTCAAGACAGCCATTTCGATTAGTCTTTTCTTTTCTCATAGTATTGTATGAATTCTGGATAAATAGGGTAAAGAGTCTGGACAAATTGTGAGTTTGATGGCCAATTGGGAGACTGACTTCAGTTTGGCATAAAAGGCCCAAAAATGGCACTATACACTTGATCTAGCTTAACTGTTTTGACTGCTAACTGCCCCACCACCGCCCGGACTACACTGCCTTCATTGAATCACAGAGAGACAGATGGCTGATCCAATACCTCCTCCTAATCTCCACACTCTCTGTTCTTCATCTCTATGCCCCCCACTCCTCAACACCATCCTCCCTTGCTCCTTTTACCTCGTCAATGTGGAGTGATACACACACACACACACACACACACACACACACACACTTAGCTGAAAGCACGGGTATTACTCGAATAGCCTCCCGGCCTACCCTTGACTCATCCTCCATGTGTTTACCTGGCAGCTCCCGGAGCCAACACCATCTCCTAAAATACACATTCACTCAGTACCCCATCTCACTTCTTTGCTACCAGCGTTAAAAAACACACACACCTAGACACACACATACACACAGGCAGGCAGGAAAGATGCACGTGAACGCACGCACGCACACATACACACACACACACACACACACACACACACACACACACACACACACACACACACACACACACCTGTCAGCATTAAACACACACACGTTATATACCCACACATCACCCCCTGGACAAGGTGGCTGGCCCGGGCATGGAATAACAATGTGAATAACACTCTAAGCTCTCTGGTAAAGAGACAAACCTCAATACCCGCTGTTCATTAGCATGGTACTAATTGGTGCCATGTTGGACTGCATTCCTGCTATGCTGGCAGGAAACAGGGTTCTGTCAGTCTACGTATTTTTACCTCTGTGTCTGAGCCTAGCTCTAAAGGAAGGCTCTGACCTCGGGATAAAACAGACACTTTGTGTGTGTGTGTTCATTTCCATTCACTGCTTTGACAGCATATTGGCAGGACGGCACCCACAATGCTCTGCACCCACAATGCAAAGGGACTCAGTGCTTTAAACATCCCTCAATTCACAACCCCACATGGAAAAATACTACAGTTTACAATAGAATACAATAGTATATTGTACTACATATAATTATGTAGTACATTTTTGTATACTGTAGAATAATATACTACACACTGTAGTATCCCTCAATAATGTGTAGTACTTACTACATAATTGTATAGTATAAAAACACTAGTAAAAACTACAGTAATGTCTGCAAAAACACTGCAGTTTCTTAATTAACCATGGTAATAATACAGAATTGAATGTGCATATGCCCTGCCCTTTCCCTTTCCCCATATCTCAATTTGTGACACCCATAGGTGAGAAACCTACGCTGAGTGTACAAAACACCTGCTTTTTTCATGACATAGACTGACCATGTGAAAGCTATGATGCCTTATTGATGTCACTTGTTAAATCATGTAGATGAGAAGGGGAGGAGACAGGTTAAAGGAGGATTTATAAACCTTGAGACAATTGAGACATGGATTGTGTATGTGTGCCATTCAGAGGGTGAATGGGTCTGACAAAATATTTAAGTGCCTTTGAACAGGGTATGGTAGTAGATGCCAAGCACACCCGTTTTGAATGTATCAAGAACTACACCGCTGCTGGGGTTTTCACACTCAACAGTTTCCCGTGTGTATCAAGAATGGTCCACCATGGACATCTAGCCAACTTGACCTAACTGTAATAAGCATTGGAGTCAACATGGGCCAGCATCCCTTTGAAACGCGAGTCCAAGCCCAGACTAATTGAACAGGTTCTGAGGGCAAAAGGGGGTACAACTCAATACTAGGAAGGTAGCGTACATGCCAAGTATAGACCATATATAGTGTTCCTAACAGGTTACAGAAAAGAACAGAAGCTCTGACCTATCCATTCAGACCCCAGTCCTACCTACTTACAGGTTATGTAAAATGTGCAATTTTATTATTTCTCCAGTATGTTTCCTCACAGAGAAAACAGTAACAGTAATGTCCACAAAACCCCTACAGTAAATACTATGGTACATACTACCATTTTCTTTTACTACAGTATGTATACTACAGTAAACAGTAAATACTACAGTATGCAAAAGTATACGTCTGCGAATAATACAGTTTAAAGTCCGCAAAAAAAAACATTAAATACTATAGTATTTTTTCCTGTGGGCAAAGACAATAGTGTGTCCCAAATTGCACCCTATTGACCAGAGCCATATGGGCCCTTGTGAAAAGTAGTGCACTACATGGGAAATAGGGGACCATTTTGGATGCAGAAAAGGAGACCCTGACAATAAGCCAGGTTGAAATGGAGTTTGATTGTTCGGTATAGAACTGACATCTAAGTGGGCTAGTTACTTTGCTCTGTTTCAAAGAGCAATTGTTGTAATTATGCTGTAGAATAATTTAATACAGTGGTACATCACTAACATTCAAAGAGGCATGCAAGCAAACACATGCCCCCCCACACACACACACATGCACACTCACACACACACACACACCCTTGACAATTACCCATTGCTGCTAGCCAAGCCTGTGCCGGTGGGAATATCTACTATTGATCTGTCCCATTCTGTGCTAAAGTAAATGTACTATTCACAATCTGCCTTGGACTCTAATTCCTATTTGAGCGATAGTCCGATATTACTGGAGCTTCGCCTGGAGTGGGATCTGTTCCAAGTCTAGAGAGAGTGACTCTATTGTCTCCTGCTTTATATAGCCTGTTGGGTGAGCCAGAAAAGCGTTGTGATGTTGGAGTAAAGTACTGTACTTTAGTGGATGAGTTATTGTTGTCTGATGTTGACCTCAAAGTGTGTGCAGTTCTGGCTGTCCTCAGTTGACATCAGTAATGTGTGAAATGTGACAGTGGAAATGATGCAGAGCGGTAATGAGTCATATGAGTCACACTACTTTTCAACAATTTCTTTCTCTGGTCTAAAATGAATATATGTGTAGGTGAAAAGGATCATGAATGGGTGAATACCGAGAGTGTGTTTTTGCTTGTGTGTGAGTATTGGAGTGTATGTGTAGGTGGTCTATCTGTTTGTGAATGTGTGGCCATGGACTGGAGAGTGGGTGAGTATGTTTGTAGGATGAAACGTGTAAATGAAGGAAAGGAGGAAAGGAATGAAAAGGAGGAAGAAGCAGGGAAGGAAGGAAGGGAGGAGGTAAGGAAGGAAGGCTGAAGGGAAGGAAGGAAAGAAGGAAATAATCAAAGTAGTAAAGAAGCAAAGGAATGGAATAAAGGAAGGATGGAAAGAAGGAAATCAGTCTGGAGACACTGTGCCATCCCTTGTGCCAGGCCTACTCTGCTCCAACCTGTTTACTATGTTCCCTGTCTAACCATCTGCCTATAGCGCTCCTGCAGGGCTACGGCTGGCTGCATTTGTGCCCGTCTGGCTTTGCGAGGACCCCAGTCTGCTGATAGCTGTCTGAGCGCGTGTCCGTTCTGTCTAAATGGGTCCCAGTGCTTGAGTGACTGCTCTGGCTGTGTGTGGCTTAATGAGTTAGAGCAGGAAAACACACAGCTAATGAAATGCAAAGACAGACAACCCCGTGCTCCTCATCCATCTGAATAGGGGCAGAGCCGAGCAGGCAACAGATGGTCGGTCTGCATAATGAGCCACACACACACATATCCACACAAAGACATGCACATGCATACACACGCGCGCACACACACGTAAGCATGTACAAGCACACACAAGGAAAAGATGCATGTCGGTTCCACAGATTACACACTCCAATGAAGAGCAGGAGTAAATATTACGTAACATCAAGGCAATCATTCTGCCCTGTATTGAAGTCCAATATTTTCTCTACGGGCTCATTGTTAGAACAGCAATGCATGTGCCAGTGCATTTAAAGTGTCAGAAACTGAAACAGAGCCAGAAACTGAAAAAAAGACAAACCGAGAAAGAGAGAGATGGAAAAAAGAGAAAAGAGACAGAGAAAAGATAAACACACAGACAGAGAAAGAGAGAGAGAGATGGGCTAACCACACAGACACCATCTCAATAAGGTCCCCCCGCGGAGTGCGGGCGCCAGCCGTCAAATACAGCCATCACAGCGAGAAACCATCCTGGGGGAGTGCAGAGTGCTGGAGGAACTCTCCCAGTACTTTGCGGTCTGGTGGAATCTCAGTCACACGTTCTACATTCCATTAATTACACCGGGACACCAGAAAACTTTGGGACCCCGCGAGGCATGGCAAGCTCATAAATCAAATGTGGCAGACTGGGTTCAGATCATTTTTAATAAGTCCTCAGACCTGGACTTCGACCTTGTTTCACTGAGCGAACACACACACACACACACACACACACACACACACACACACACACACACACACACACACACACACACACACACACACACACACACACACACACACACACACACACACACACACACACACACTATCCATTAAACTCTATCTGGGTGCAATCATTTTAAATTGTTAATTAATGTGATTACTATTGTTTCTTGTCTTATTTGACATACTGTCTGAGCAACTCGGTCAATATGGCTAACATGGTTAAAATTAATTATTAAAATTAGGAAATTGAAGACTTGAGGATTGGGATTTTGTTGATTAATAGGTGTGTGTGTGTGTGTGTGTGTGTGTGTGTGTGTGTAAGCAAATGTGTTTGTTTAAGTGTTGGAGTGTGCGTGTGTGTGTCTGTCCGTGATTGTGCGGCAGGGTAGCCTAGTGGTTAGAGCGTTAGACTAGTAACTGGAAGGTTGCAAGTTCAAACCCCCGAGCTGACAAGGTACAAATCTGTCATTCTGCCCCTGAACAGGCAGTTAACCCACTGTTCCTAGGCTGTCATTGAAAATAAGAATTTGTTCTGACTTTCCTAGTTAAATAATGGTCAAATAAAAAAATAAAAAAGGATCATGAATGGGTGAATACCGAGAGTGTGTTTTTGCTTGTGTGTATGTGTAGGTGGTCTTTCTGTTTGTGAATGTGTGGCCATGGACTGGAAAGTGGGTGAGTATGTTTTTTTTGTGCTTACACTGAGTGTGCTGACGTGTGTGGGTGTGTGTTTGTCTAACAATACATTCATATCTGGACCCGGGGCTGCACTGCTTAACTACACACATTAGTTACCCAGACAGGCTGTGCAGAGATACAGCCACGGTAGACACCTGTACACACACACTCGCAAGTCTCTCACCCCTTTACAGAAAATGATTACTCAGTAAGAGGCTACCTGGGGCTCGCGTCCATGGTCGGTGACCCACACACACACACAGCAGTGCCTCAGCAGCTCAGGGAGATTTCCAAACATATGATTTGAGATTTTAGAGCAAGTTCTACTTAGTGTAGTCACGCAAATACCTCCCTGCTTCTAGGCTCACCTCAACGTCACATATCCTACCGGCCCAGTTGTGCTGGGATAGTGGAGGATATAACTGAAGTACCAAGAAAATACTGCTGATAGACGGTAGCGAGAACCGGGCTGGTACCAAGAAAGAGACGTTAATTTCGGACATTTAAAAAGGTCCTGAAGACGTCAATATATGCCTTCGTCAGGCACTCACCCCCAAAAAATGGCACAGCACTGGGCTCAAACTCATGAGGCTCAGAGCCAGAACACACTCCTTAGACCACTGCCCCACAGCAGTTCACAATTCTCTAGCAAGCAGTGAGAGTACTTGATGATACTAAGCCTTCCCCAAACCATAGTCCTCACCTTAACCACTCTAAATGAATACCTAAACGTAACCCTTTGATTTGCTTCTGTTTTAACCCTGTAACCATGTGGAATTAATAGGTAAAAGAAAATCTGTTCATCCAACACGCACGCACACACACACACACACACACACACTCTACCACCAGAGTGATGGTTATATCTGAAGAGGCAGTATGTCGGTTCACCACTTGCACCCAGTGTGTCCTGACCAGCTAAACACACACACACACACACACACACACACACACACACACACACACACACACACACACACACACACACACACACACACACACACAGCAGCTGAATAGACGTGTACACCAGACAGACATTAACATGTGATTAATGTCTCATTAATGTCTGGCTAATTTCTCATCAGCATAGATCATGAGCCAACACAAAGCATTCCCGATCAAGATATCTGCCTGTCAGTCAGTGCGTGAGGTGGGGGAGGGGGAGATGGTTTGTGTGAGTCTTTGTATCTGTGTGTGTTTGTGTTAGTCCTGCTGCCCATCAATGACAAGACACAGAAATATATTTGGTGAGCTGAGAGTAGAGGCAGAGGCCTCAAAGCATCCACAATGGTCCAAGTCAACACATTCCAACCTTGAGAGAGAGAGGGCCAAAGCGTAATCACGCATGCACGTCCAAGCTGATTGGCTCAATGGCGTGTGAAGCCTGAGCCGTTTGGATGAACGGCACCATGAGGTCCAATGCAAGTGGCCAGACTAACCACCAGGCTTGACCGCCAGCAGAAGGCTGCGACAGCTGCACTCCACACCTACATCTCTCAGACACACACTCCCACTTTCTCCCATCTACACAGGGAGTGAGTCCAGAACACCATCTTAGCAGCATTTCCATCCTGCATGCCATGCCACTCTGGCCTCATGTGGCATGGTCGAGCCATTTGACCACGCACAAACCTTGTCACAGTTTGTGCTGAATGACAGTCATGTGTAACTGTTACATATGCATGCCATCTCTGGCAGCCATGGACCTAGAGCGCTAGAACCTCTGGCATTACCATTTAGAGTGGGGAGCGGTCCAAAATGCTTAATACATGGTTCATCTGCTGTGTGGAAATCAACAGATACCCAACTCCGTCTCCTGTGTCCCAGCTCGCCATCCTTCCCCACATCCAAAAGCTATTAGCTTGGGCCCGATCCATCATCGTTTCTCTCTCCTCCAACCAACTGGTCCTCTCTCTCTCCCAACACACAATACACACAATAGAGTTTAAGACCACTATTAACCATTTGGTTTGGGAAATTTCAACATTTACACGTAAGGTCTCCAGCTTAGACAACAGAACCTACAGTTCAGTAAAGGTAATACACAATGCAGTGCCTCTAATAAAAGTGTTCAACCCACTGTGGGTTGCTGTCGGTCGAGTAGCACAGGAGCATACATTATGGGGGGGCAGACTGCCTAGCTGCCTGGCCGCCCTTATCGGTCCAGCCTGCCCTGAGGGCTGGGAATGAGGGCCAGTCACGGTTGTTTGGTCTGCCAGGAGATGGGTCATCATCACGGGCGGCCCATGTGTGTCTGCGGCCCTCTCTCATCTGGAAGTCTCTTATGTTCTCAGAAGCTTTTCGGGCACATTTTGCCTTTTCTAAGGGCCCAATGTGAAAGGATGTCCATAGTGATCATTGGAGATGGAAATATGTAGCTACAGTACATCGAAAAGGTAGACTAAGATGTGTTTCACTCCATCAATGGAGTCTGCATCCCAGAAGACACCCTATTCCCTTGAAGTTATACTACTTTTGACAAGAGCCCAATGGGCCTTAGTCAAAAGGAGTGCACTTTACCGTGAATAGAGTGTCACTTGGAACGTAGAGGGAATGTTTTGCAATTGAATGACACAGTCTGGGGACTCACAGTTTTCTAATTGGCTCATTCATGCCCTCTCCTCTGCAACTATTTCCCAGCTAGTTGCTGTATTTGAAAGTGTGTTCTCAGACAATTTGTAAGATAAGGGTTAAATAAATAAATATTATTTGTGACCTGACAATACCTTCATAATTGCAAACAACTGAGGGGATATAGAAATGTATTTAATTGTAGAAAGTAAATTCGTCACCATAATATATTTTGGGTCGGTACTCAATGGGGAGACAATAAACCTCGAATTAATGAATACACTTTATTAACCCCTACAAGGGAAATTGGATTTGTCACCAGTATAAAGATACAAACAGGGACAATAAAGACACACAGGAATAATGCTTAAAGATTACATTATTTGTTTTTGTGAAATTGTTCACATTTTTTATTACACTGAAAATGTGTCAATCAAACCTTCTTTCAGTCCTTCCTTCCTTCATTAATTAGATTTTTTTTCGTTCCTTCTTTCTAAAATGTGGCATTTTTCGTTGTCAGTGTACAAATGATGTGCCCTCTCTTTTTGTGAGCGGATGAAACAGTTGCCTAGAAAAGTACCAGCCAGACCACTAAACATATCGACATTACATTTTATACACATGAAATTTCCAAAAGTCTGGTTTATTAATGTAACGCTAATCGCTGTGCCCTAGCGTGAAATAAGCCGGGGTGGATTGGGGCCAGACTCGCGCTCCGTTTTGTTTGTGTCTGTGTGTGTGTGTGTGTATTGTTTGTTTTCTGTATCACATTTGATTTCCATAAAATGCGTTTCCCTCCCACACGACTCAGACTTAGCATTTACCGTAGATATTCTGGTGGGAGACGACGAGCGTTGTTCCTCATCACTAGGTTTTAAAAAAAAACTATTTTGGGAACGCTCTTTTTTAGGTTGCAGGGAGGTTTTAGATACTATTTTACTCCGGTTCCTTGAACGTTTTCCTGGGAGGTTTTATTAACGCTCTGAGAAAGTATAGGTTATCTGGATGTTTTTAAATAAATTCCTTAAAACTTTCACTGAATGTTTCAATAACACTGCTAGCTTATTTGGGGTTACCTTTTTTTTTTTTTTTTTTTTTACTCATAGCACAGATAGGGCATATTGAAATGCATTTTATTTTTTTATTGTGAAATGGTATCAGTGAGATTCAAATCTATAACCTTCTGTTCTCTATTCGTGGAATTAGGGAATTAGCGCCAACACGATGGAGGTAGCGTGCTATATTTCCTTAAGCATACAAAGCTGTTAATTTTTGTCATTTTAGTCTATTTCAAAGGAAACAATCACTTATTAGGATCAGGTGTGGCCAATTAGAGGGCACGGCACCACTCCTGAATACACTTAACAAGATAGAGGTTAGAGAGAGTTTTGTTGATGCTGAAAATGGAATGTAAGAATGTCTTTAAATAACATTCTTAGAACGTTCTTTTTACTCGTTACTAAAGTTTTCTTGTGGTTTTTAATGAAACATTTTCTTAATATTCTCTGAACAATGAGAATATGACTTTAAATAGAACCATAAGGAAACATTATGCTGAAGTACTGACATTCCTACGGAAGAACGTTGTTTCTTAACATTCTCTGAACAATTGGAGAGCATTCCCATTGTCAAACCAGTTGGAGAACGTTCCTAGAACATTACCAACATTTAACTTAAATGTTTGAACTTCAGGGAAACGTTTTGTTAAAGTAATGAAATAGGAAGAAAATTGTGTTTTTTTGTCAAGTTCCTGCTGAGAATGTTCCAAAGCCAAGCAACTATTACACACAATTCCCAGAAAGCTATGGTAAGGTTGTATGCAAAAAGAAAACATAGGACAACCATGCTCTCACCAAGCTCTAAGAAACATATGGTTCTCAGAACGTTATGTACTAGCTGGGATAGGAATATGAACCACCGTTATCTGATACAATAGCATCATAAAGGGTTCAGATCGGATGAAGACGACAATTAGGATTATCCTCAGCAAAGAAATCCTCCTTTTCTGCCCTGGTAATCTCAACACATAACAGAACCATTAAATGAGATATGGAAGTAATGTGAGCAGTGAGAGTATGGCAGTAGAGGAACACGTGCATCTGCGTGCGTGTGAATACGTACAGAAATACTTGTGTGTGTGCATGTGTTCTTGTAGTGTGAACAAGAGAGCAAGAGCCCCCTCAGGACACAAAGCATTGAGATCAAACACGGAGGGTTAGTAAACAATCAAGGCGCAATCTGCACACAACAAGTCACTAATGAGCTAGCGAGCTAGCAGGAGAGCTAGCGAGAGAGACACAAAAGTCATGGGGCTGTGGGTAGTGGTGTCATCCCCCTAAAGGGGAAAGAGCGCAAGGCAGAGGAGGGGAAAGAGGAGGAGAAATGTTTTGCCTCTGGGTCTCTACTTGTGGCATGTTGTTACATTTCAATTAAGACAGTCGGTACACAGACTCGCACCCACCCACGCCATACTGTGAGACAAGTGGGTTCCCTATTGCTTTACTGTGGGCGGGGGCTGATGCCAACGTGCTCTGGACGGATGACTCGAGCACTGTGCCCAGGCAGTTTCTGGAGTTACGATTATGACTGCTGGTTGTGAGTGAGCGAGAGTGAGTAACTTGCTTACTGTGTTGGGTGATTAACCTTTTGAGAGGGTATTATTAACTCTCCCTCTCTCTCTCTCTCTCTCGCTCTCTCTCTGTTAACAGGGGAGGTACCGAGGGATGGGTGCCACTAGGGATGTGGTGGTCATGAAATTTTGTCAGCCGGTGATTGTCACGCAAATAACTGCCTGTCTCACGGTAACTGAACGTTAATTAAAAGACCTTTGGAACATCTAAATGTAAAACAAGTATAATAAATCCATGTAATATAGCCCACACCATCACAATAAATCCATTATTTATTTTAGACAGGTCTAAAGAAACATGATATGAAGAAAATGTAGTCTATTTCAGAAGAACAGAATAGCATAGTCTGAGTTGTCCTTATGTTAGGCCCTGATTTGGCTATAACATATGGCTGTGGGCTACGCTACTTCATCTTGCAGACAATATTTGCTTAGAATTCCATGGATATTTTCTCCAAACAATTTGAGGGAGTGCGCACATGCGGCTATTCTGTATTGAGCAGTTAACTTCTTATGGCTGGGGGCAGTATTGAGTAGCTTGGATGAATAGCGTGCCCAGAGTAAACTGCCTGTTACTCAGGCCCAGTTGCTAATATATGCATATATGGCAGGCAAAAACCTGAGAAAAAATCCAACCAGGAAGTGGGAAATCTGAGGTTTGTAGTTTTTCCAACTCTTTGCCTATCGAATATACAGTGTCTATGGGGTCAAATTGCACTTCCTAAGGCTTCCACTAGATGTCAATAGTCTTTAGAACCTTGTTTGATGCTTCTACTGTGAAGGAGGGGGGAATGAGAGGGGATTGAGTCAGTGGTCTGGCAGAATGGCATGAGCTGACCATGCGCATTCACGTGAGAGTTAGCTTGAGTTTGCATTTCTGAAGACAAAGGAATTCTCCGGTTGGAACATCATTGAAGATTTATGAATTTGGATTACTGGGCTAAACGCACGAACAAAAAGGAGGTATTTGGACATAAATGGTGGACTTTATCGAACAAATCAAACATTTATTGTGAAACTGGGATCCTGGGAGTGCATTCTGATGAAGATCAAAGGTAAGTGAATATTTCTAATGTTATTTCTTACTTCTGTTGACTCCACAACATGGCAGATATCTGTATGGCTTTATTTGTTGTCTGAGCGCTGTACTCAGATTATTGCATGGTGTGCTTTTTCGGTAAAGCTTTTTTGAAATCTGACACAGAGGTTGCATTAAGGAGAAGTGTATCTATAATTCCATGCATAATAGTTGTATCTTTTATCACTGTTTATTATGAGTATCTCTGTAAATTGATGTGGCTCTCTGCAAAATCACCAGATGTTTTGGAACTACTAAATATAACGCGACAATGTAAACTCAGATTTTTGTATATATTTATCGAACAAAACATACATGTATTGTGTAACATGAAGTCCTCTGAGTGTCATCTGATGAAGATCGTCAAAGGTTAGTGATTAATTTGATCTCTATTTCTGCTTTTTGTGACTCCTCTCTTTGGCTGGAAAATGGCTATGTTGTGCTTTCACTGTAAAGACTTTTTGAAATCAGACATTGTGGTGGGATTAACAATAAGTGTATCTTTAAAATGGTGTAAAATACTTCTATGTTTGAGGAATTTTAATTATGAGATTTCTGTTGTTTTGAATTTGGCGCCCTGCACTTTCACTGGCTGTTGTCATATCGATCCCGTTAGCGGGATTCAAGCCATAATAAGTTTTAACAAAGAAACAGGTACTCCTATATCCTTAATTTAGAGTTATTTATGTAACTTTAGTTGTGATACAAATGTTGGGCTATATTTTAAGATTTGTTTATACATTCTAAGGCTGCATGATGCAACTCTAATGAGTCGCTCATTCACAATTTGACAAGCACTTGATAATGCTTCAAATTTCTCAGCTTCATCCCCTTTGTATGGCTGTAATGCCCCTTAAAAAAAATACATGCTTTTGCGGCCAGTTGCTGTTGTACCCTTGGGCTGAATATAATAATTATAATCCCATTCTCCGGGCTGCGTGCTGAAGCACCTCTCACTCATGTGGCTCTCAGTCACCTGATCGGGTCTTTCTCACAGGCTACAAGTGAAGACAGACATCAGGTATGAAACTGCGCGTGTCCTTATCCAAATCCGAGGTGCATATTAAAGATATTGGAAAACATGTCCACATTTGCTTTTCGTCAGTCAACAAGATGAGTAGGCCTAACGAACAGCAAAAGCACTAGCCTATGTCAATCTACTATCCCGTCATGACTTTCCTTCTTGGGTAAGGATCAAAGGTGCCGGATCAGCTAGGCCAATGGCTGACAGATAGCCAAACTCTCTTTCTCTCCTGGGTGAGGATACAAGATAAAACTTTCTCTCTCGTGCCCTGCAGTATTGAACAAAGGAATCTGATGTGTGTGGAGAGAGAATCTTCCGCCAAAACTCCAACATCCAAAATTGGATAATGAAACAATATTTCTAACATAAAGAATGTGGGAAATGGTTGGTGGGGACCAAAACAATACAAATGTATGTGTCCCAGTTGTCAGATTTACATCTAAATGTTGTACAACTTATATGATTAAATATTAAACTATTTGTGAAAAGATAGCAATTTGATTTTAGCCTTCTAAATGAGATAATTGTTGTCATATAAAGTTTCACTCAGTCAGTAACCATGCCCACTTGAGCACAGATATTATGCCAACAGGATGGAACGCCGCTTTTGCCAGAGTGCTTATAAAGTACTCCTAACAAAAATGGCATCAGACCAGTATACGTGCAGCTCAAGCTGAATACATTACAAATGGTTAAATCTCTACAGACCAGAGTGTTCGACAGCGTGAGCTGAACGTTACAAAATGGTTAGAAACTCTGAAACTTTCAATAGAGAAGAAGAAGACTAGACTAACACATGCACTGCCTGCAGCTCTGCATGTAATGTAGCCAAGGAAACTCAACCAAAGACGAGAGGGGAAGAATAGTTCCCTCGCACCACTGTGTGGTAATCTGATGTATCCATTCTAATGAACACTTCCAGAACAAAGAAGTCTACTACAACTACAAAGGACATTGTGACCTCTGGTGGAAAACCGGAGACTTACACAACCAGAGTCTTACATTCCTCGATAACTTCCCAGAGAACATTGTGTGGGAAGACAGAAAGACATCTAAGTGTAAATATATGTTGCATTTCTAAATCCAAATGAGCGGTTGTTAGGGTGCTAAATATTCATATTTACGGTGAGTGTATTATTCAACTGTATGTACGATAGTTGAATTCCTTTGTCTTTCCCTTTGTCTCTCTTTCTGAATCCTCCATTTTGTGTAACAAGCCGTCATATCAGGTTAGTCAACTAGGGACTTTATTGCATTGTGTTAGTAATCAATTCAACCTATACTGTGTGTTTTTATGTATTTATGTGTGATTATTTAGTTAGTAAATAAATAATTAAGCCAATTTGTGTATCGCTGATTCAACATTTAGGTTAGGGTTCGTGAAGATTTACAGATTTTGTGACGTTCAGAATGAGACTGATATGAGAAAAGGATTGACTGATATGATTGAGATATTCTGATATATTCTTGAGTTAATTAGGGAAACGGTAACTCATTAAACAAACTTTTCCCGTGGTACCCCAAATGACCAATGAGTTAATTGTTACATGATACATTTTATCACATAATAATTAAACATAGTTCATTGATTCAATTACCTAATAGGCATCACATTAATGGTAGTCGCGTCACCCCCACAGTACAAAAGTTGACCTATTCTATTCTGTACAATAAATAAATATTCCAAACATAGTCTGGGACAGTTGTTTTAATCAATGAGCCTGACTCAACAGATGGGAACGATTAGCTTAAAATGTTGATACACTTTTAGGCTATTTCTTCACATTATAAGCGCAACAATGCTCACTATATGCAGGCTATAAGCGTGACAGTTCCATTCGTAAGAAAACACCATTCTCAAAAGTGACCACAAATGTGATTATGCATGTAATGCTTTTATTATAAAGGTGCATTTTTATGGTGAAAATTATCTTCCCCAAACTTGATACAAACCTTATGAAAACACATACAGTAGGCCTATGGGCTTGCCTACATGAAGTGTGTGCCTGTTTAATAAAGCATACACTGTTTTCCTCAAGCTGGGTATCATTCGCAAGTGATAACTGTACGCCATTTACAAGTGATAGGCTAATATTGTCACCCAAAACACTATTCTTGATGTAATCTTGTCTTTACATATACAAAACAATATAGAGTACCAGTCAAAAGTTTGGCCACACCAAATCAGTCCAGGGTATTTATTTATTTTTTGTATTTTCTACATTTCTAATGGGCTCTCATGAAGTGCTTGATTAGATTTTCGATGACATTTGCATTGATGTCAGAGTGATTAGAGGGACAATAGAGTGTGGGGTGCCAGACCGTTAACAAGTTTGGTACTAATGACCATCAGCAGCATCAGAGCTCGGAGAAGCCTAATTATGGTGACTAAAAGGTCACGTGGAATTTGACTGCCGCCATGACTCGTGATTGCCGGTGAGGCTGCAATACGTTCACCGTAACAGCCCTAGGTGTCACTTTTTTCCCTCTATTGTTCTCTCACATTTCTGGGGCTGTGAGTTCTGCAACAAGGCCTCGAAAGGGTCCAAACCAACAGTCAGGCGCACGTTTCAACCATCTGCTGATCTACCATACAGCACCACCACTGCTACCTTTTCTACTACCAATCCACACATGCACACACACGCACACACACGGACATGAACAACATACAGCACAACACACACACACACACACACACACACACACACACACACACACACACACACACACACACACACACACACACACACACACACACAATACAAAGACCCACATACGTTTTCATTAAGCTACGTCGTCTGCAAACTGCCTTCGGGTATGTTGTGATTTCTTTCTCTACAATCTCAATCTGATTACTTTCCAGGCCGACGTTGAAAAACAAGGTTATCCTTCAATTAACCCCAAAAACATTTGATTTTCTTCATGCTTTGTCAAATGTTAATCTACAGATTTCTGTCAATTTATCAGTGCTCCCCATCGAAAAACAAACAACCAAACATATAGAGATGAATCAAGAAGTGGTTATTTTGAAGTTTGAGTTTTTTGTATTCACATCTCATGATCTTACAGCAAAGTGAGGACCACTTTCAAAGGCCTTGGATATAGGATACCCTTCAGGGTAGTTGAGTATACAGTACGTGGCAAAAGCTTTGAAGACATTCCAAAACGCATACTGTGCAATGTTTTGGGCAGTGTCAGCTCTGTTTGAAGTGTATAACCTCCCAACGTGACTGATTTGATGGGGACAGCGCTGAAACTATTACATTTAAAGAAATCAATCACGTCTCATAGATATACTGTACAGTCATTGGTAGCCTACGTGGGACAGTTTCAGCCCCCAGAGCCGGATTCGTTAATCTCCCAGAGCAGTGTTTCCCAACCCTGGTCCTCAAGTATCCTCAACAGTACACATTTCTATTGTAACCCTGGACAAGCACAACTGATTCAACTTCAACTAATCTTCAAGAACTCAATGAGTTGAATGAGGTGCGTTGGTCCTGGGCTACAAGGAAAATGTGGAGGACCAGGGTTGGGAAACACTGCCCTAGAGCTAACAATACTGAATTGTTCAGTTTCCATGGAGTGGTGACTGCTTTTCCCTATATAAAACATATCTGGGCACATTGACTATAAACACAGTGATTTTTCCGGAAAGGAATGTGTCTCCCAGCCTGCTTCTTCTTAGTGTCTCTACATTATCTATGACAGGAAGACATTCTGTGTAAGCTTATTCATCAGTTAAAGCATGTTTTATGTTGAACCAGATTACCGATAAAGAGATTTGTACTCCTTCGCCTTAATATTTATTTTTTTCCAAATACCCTAATGGAATCCTCTAAATCTTATTCGGAAAGCAAGGGTCTTATTCTTCTGAATTCAATTGTTCCGTACACTGGGGTAAATCATCCCTGATGTATTGTGTTTTTTCTTTTGGCAGTAGAAAGCGGAATATATTACTGGTCTTTACCGCGAGGGCAACCAAATTTGGAGAGCCAAGGTGTTTCAAAGGAATTGTGTTTTGTTGATTGGGTTCAAAGAAACACAGAGATGCATTTTGTCTCACTCTACACAGCCACACGCACATGCACACACACAACGGATACATTATACTCACAGCAGGTATTGCAAGATTGTTGTTGCACTAAGGACCACTCACGGTAATGTGTATATCAGCTGATTATAGCAATCAGCTTTGGTGCAGAAATCGGTAGAAACTCTACCCAATGGAGAGCCATACCAAACCCATCATATCAAACCCTGATCCCAGAGCAACGCATAGTTGTACGCCTATGGAAACTGTCCAATAATTACATAACATTACAAATACCGGACCAGGCCAGTATAAATGCATAGTAATAAAGTGACGCAGAGTCCAAAATGGCACCCTATTCCCTATATAATGCACTACAATGCACTACAATACACTACATTTGATCAGAGCCCAATGGTTGATCAGTGCAGGGTTACAGGCCCTATTCTTTGTTGTGAATTGGACTCAGCCGCGGGCGTTTGTCTAGGTGGCAGAGGGAGAGATGATGTGCCAATGTAGTGCCATGGGTCAGTGATGCCACCCAGAGAGAATACAACACAGGTTATCAAACAAGCTGGCACAGTGGGATGTAGAGAGGGAGGTGAGATAAGCTACAGAGGAGCGGCATACAAATGTATGAGAGAGAGAGAGAGAGAGAGAGAGAGATCAGATAAGTTATAGAAGAGCAGCATAGGAAACGTAGTCAACCATTAGATCATATAAAAGAGGACAGGAAAGGGAGGGATGCTCAATATGCAGCATTGCGGGGGAGGAAGTCAGTACTATAGATAGAAAACATGGAGTCACATCCATCCAGGCTCCCTCAACCTCTCCTCTGTAGTCAATCTAAGCAGTCGGAAGTCATGACGGCTCCATATAGGCTCAGTTTCTCCTCATTGATGTCTCTGAACAAACCTAATTAAGGAGTGGCAGCCTGGCTAATGCTGAGCTTAACACAAACCCTACCAGTTGTGAGTCCCTATGTAATGTGATGGAATATCAGAGGTATCCCTTATTGGCTTGTTAATATGACGAGAGCCCTGAGAAAACAGGAGAGAGAGAGAGCGAGAGCGAGAGGAGGATCATCCAATTGATGGAATGGATTAATGGCATTGCAAAATCTCTTGTGCAGTGCAGGTTTGTTACACTACGGAGAACACATAAGTGATTATTAACTCATCATACTCCGTGTTGAATATGCCATTGCATAATGTAGAGTATATATTCTGCCTTGATGTTTCACATTATTAATTCATTGACCATACTGTTTGTAATATTAACAGAGTTTTTAATCTATACTGAACAAAAATATAAACGCAACATGCAACAATTTTACTGAGCTATAGTTCATGTAAGTTCTGGGCTCACCCACTCACTGGGGAGCCAGGCCCAGCTAAGAATGACTTTTTCCCCACAAAAGGGCTTTATTGCAGCCCAAAATATTCCTCAGTTTCATCAGGTGTCCAGGTGTCTGGTCTCAGACAATCCCGTAGGTGAAGAAGCCGGATGTCCTGGGCTGGAGTGGTTACACGTGGTCTGCAGGATGTACTGCCAAATTCTCTAAAACAACGTTAGAGGCGGCTTATGGTAGAGAAATGAACATTCAATTCTCTGGCAACAGCTCTGTTGGCCATTCCTGCAGTCAGCATGCCAATTGCACACTCCCTCAAAACCTGAGACAAATCTGGCATTGTGTTGTGTGGCAAAGCGATACATTTTAGAGTGGCCTTTTATTGTCCCCAGCACAAGGTGCACTTGTGTAATGATCATGCTGTTTAACCAGCTTCTTGATATGCCACACCTGTCATGAGGATGGATTATCTTGGCAATGCAGAAATGCTTACTAAAAGGTGAAGAGAAATAAGCTTTCTGTGGGTATGGGACATTTCTGGAATATTTTATTTCTGAAAAATGGGACCAACACTTTAAATGTTGTGTTTATATATAAATATATATACATAAAACGCAACAGGCAACAACTTCAAACATTCAAACGCAACATTTTCCTGAGCTATGGTTCATATAAGGAAATCAGTTTCTTTAAATAAATGCACTAGGCCCTAATGTTGGTCACAGATGCCTTAAAAAGAGTAGGGGTGTGGATCAGAAAACCAGTCAGTATCTATTGTGACCATTATTTGCCTCATACAGCGTGACACATCTCCTGGGGATAGAGTTGATCAGGCTGTTGATTGTGGTCTGTGGAATGTTGTCGCACTACTCTTCAACACGCTGTTGAAGAGCATCCCAAACATGCTCAATGGGTAACATGTCTGGTGAGTATGCAGGCCGTGGAAGAACTGGGACATTTTCGACATGGGGCCGTGCATTATCACGCTGAAACATGAGGTGATGGCAGCGGATGAATGGCACAACAACAGGCCTCTGGATCTCATCACGGTATCTCTGTGCATTCAACTTTCCATTGATAAAATGTAATTGTGTTCATTGTCTGTAGCTTATGACTGCCCATACCATAACCCCACCGCCACCATGGGGTACTCTTGTCTACAACGTTGACATCATATTTTAGAGTGGCTTTTTATTGTCCCCAGCACAAGGTGCACCTGTGTAATGGTCATGCTGCTTAATCAGCTTAATGATATGCCACACCTGTCAGGTGTATGGATGGATTATATTGGTCAAGGAGAAATGCTCACTAACAGGAAACAACAGTAAACTAATTTGTGCCAATAATTGAGAGAAATAAGCTTTTTGTGCATATGTAACATTTCTGGGATGTTTTTATTTCAATTCATGAAACACAGGACCAACACTTTACATGTGTAAATCAGCTAGTTAGCTATGCTGTTGAAGCAATCTGACTAGTCTTTACCTGTGATTAGAGTTTTTTCTGCTGCTGACATCTGCCTCTTAGACCAACTAACAAATAGTCTAATTGAATCCTTCCCAATCCTGATTGTAAAATGACACATGCAACTCAAAAGGGAGCCACTACTACACTACCATTGGCGCTCCTGGCTGTTCTGCCACCCTAGGCAAGACAATAAAATTGCAGCCCCATGCAAAACTAGAATAGTTTATATCTATAGAAATAAGAATAGAAATATATCTAAAATATTTTGAAGTTAGGTTCAATTTATGTTCCGAATGAAAGGTGGGAAAGACGTATTTTCAGAGCGTTGAAATCAGGTTAATTTTGGGTTCTGAATGAATATTAAAAATACGTCATTTATTTGGGTCAAATCAAGACCGGTCCGTACCGCACCCAATCTGAACCAGACAGACATCTACGATTGGTACAGACTTGATCCGGACCAAAAACCAACGTCCATGGGCATGGAAATCAAGGCCGGTCTGGACTGCACCAAAAAAATAGACGTCCAGTCTGGACAGGACCCCCAAAAAAAGACGTCCAAAAGGCGTCAGCATCGGTCTGTGGTTACTGAGGTATAGCCTACAGTGTTGCCTGAAGTAGAATTTTAGGAATGCCCATCCATGTGGTAGGCCCACCGCTTCGAAAACAGGCCTTATCATTGGCTTTATTAGTCCCGATTCACCAATTTGGCTATTTAAGCTCTGAATATCAGCTACCAAACTTTATCAGAAGGAGTTATCCTGAGCCAATTTGCATTGTGTTTACACAGCGGGAAACGCAAAGTATTTTTTTTTCTTTTTCGCTTTGATCAACTCGTCAAAAAATGTATGGATACAAACTTGAAACCACTGATCATGACAATTTAGCCCACGGGATGAAACTCCTTGACAGCAGTTGGGAGAGGCTTGATTGTCGGCTCCATATTTTCTATTTTACTTTAACCTGTCCTGTTTTTAGGATACGGGATTTGTTAACATGTCATCACATTTTTTTAATTGATTGAGTGCCATTTAGGTTAGGCTATTTGATCAGAGAAACCTGCATGATGTAAAAAGATTGTCTCATGACAGTATCTCCAGCCTGAAGTCTACAGAAAAAGCAACATACTCTTTCGACCATATCCTATATCTGCTACATGATTTATGTTATATTATTTTTATGACGGAACGTTGGTGGAGCACCACAGGGATGCATCTCTCCAACAGCACCCTGTAGAGGCTCGCTGGGAATGGACATTCCCACTTTGACAAAGCGGGCACTGCTTATCACAGGGTGGCATCAGTGCTCACATAAAATGCCCATATGTATCTGGTTGAGAGAAATTGTAATTGTTTTTGGGCAGAATTATGTGAGGTTTTAAGTGTTGTTGGAGGTGCGTCTTGGTCAGTTTAGCTCAGAAAATGCTATCCTCATCAATCTACCGCCATAGGCGGATGCCTTCCTAATGAGCGGGCTGTCTTTGACCATTGGGCGCCAGTAGCTTCTGCCTTCAGGACGAGTGATGTCAGTGCGCCCTCGCTTTGGCTTTCCCAGAATGCATTTTGTTTACTCCTAGTCCAGTCCTGGGGGGCATCTTTACGTTTTTACACAACACTTGACTTGAGTAACGTCTGCCTGACCTACACCAGATACAGTTGGAGAGAGAGAGAGAAAAGGAAAGGTGGGAGGGGGGTCACTATTTCTCTCCTCCTACTATCTCCTGCTGTCAGCTAATGGACTCCTAGGGACTAGAACTCTGTTTTCCTCTGGTCTGCAATGAAACATTTATGCAAGGACCAATATACTGCATAAGTCCTCCCAGAAGAGAGGAAAACATATGCAGGTCTAATGGTCAGTGGCACAAGTGGAGGGTAAACTCAATGCACAGATAAAGGGGAGAGAATGTGCCCTGTGCTTGCTCACTCAAATAACACATCTCAACTCTTAATATAGTAAACAAAGGTCATTTGAACTACTCTATAGATGACTTTGCTGTCCAATGTGCAGTACTTGGAGAGGTAGGAGGAGAGGATAGCCATCCTACGGAGCTATTATCTGGCATTATCTTTCTACAAATTGTGCAAAAGCAGGATGATGGTGAAACCATACCCACTTGACCCTCAGCATGCATCTCTTCCATTCAGGACCGCAAACAATTACCCCTTGATGTAGCCATCAGAAAGCGAAGTGCAGTAATTGCAATCGTGGACCGTTGTTACAAAGAACGTCCCCCTGCTCTGAACCCGCTTGAGAGCCCGTAATGACTCTCCACTCCTAATTTTGCCCTTACCTCGCCCCCTTCCATTTCGCCACCCCTCTCCCTCCTCGACCCGATCTGCCTGTACATAGTCACTCTACTGACGTCCGACGAAATGCTTGTCACAGTGTCGCTAATCAAATTGCATGCTGTGTCGCCCAACAGGCTCTATTTCGATGGCCAATGATGAGGGTTTGTCAAGTGGGTGTCAACTGCTGGATGAGCCAGGCTGTGTTGGCAAGTTCACTTCGTCTTTCTACTCCACACCTATTATCATGGGCGAGAAAAGTATTCACAACGGCGGACAGCCACCCTGCAGAGTTTACAATCCTAGTACACTCAACAGGGTCAGTTGTTGGCACAATGAGAATCTACTAAATGTATCAGGGGATGAGACCCAATGGATATTTCACTGTTAGCTTGCCGGCGTGCACGATTTTCTTCTTCCCACTCTCACCTTTCCCAGCATTGAATGTTTGGTGTGGTTAACAGGTTCGGAGTGTGTTTGAGTGTGTGCGTCTGAAGCAAATGGCGATTGTGGAAGTGGACCAATTGGATGGTGGGGAGAGATGTGATGATTCAAAGCGTCTCTTTGACCACTGGAGGACCAGGTGTTGACAAGGTGGAAAAGTGACAAAATCCTACACACAAAGGACTGCTATAAAGATAGAGTAGGACACAAATGGGCAGAATTGGGAGATGGGGGGAATGAGGGATGATAGATAACCAAAGGGGCCTTACTTTCTTTCTTTCGTTGAGAGATTGGCTTTGTGAGGAAGGACACTCTCTTATTAGACCTTAATGACGTGTGCTTGTCAGAGTGCTTGCTGTCAAACAGCGGCATACTGTGATGCACTACTGAGTTTAGAAAGTGCTGGATATTTAACGGTGACAGTGGGTCACCATGACCTGGCTGGTTGTTGACGGGAAGAGAAAGACAAAGACAGTGAATGAATGACGCAGGTGAAGATAATATCAATGGGAGATGTAGTTGGAAATATACAGTACTAGTCAAAAGTTTGGAGATACCAACTCATTCAAATGTTTATTTTTGCTGCTATTTCTGAGGTTGGTAACTCTAATGAACTTATCCTCTGCAGCAGAGGTAACTCTGGTTCTTCCTTTTCTGTGGAGGTCCTCATGAGAGCCAGTTTCATCACAGCGCCTGATGTTTGTTGCGACTGCACTTGAAGAAACTTTCAGTTCTTGAAATTTTCCAGATTGACTGAGCTGCATGTCTTAAAGTAATGATGGACTGTCATTTATATTTGTTCATTTGAGTTGTTCTTGCCATAATATGGACTTGGTATTTTAAGAAATAGGGCTATGTTCTGTATACCATCGCTACCTTGTAACAACACAACTGATTGGCTCAAACGCATTAAGAAGGAAAGAAATTCCACGAATTAACTTTTAACAAGGCACACCTCTTAATTGAAATGCATTCCAGGTGACTACCTCATGAAGCTGATTGAGAGAATGCCAAGAGTGTGCGAAGCTGTCATCAAGGCAAATGGTGGCTACTTTGAAGAATCGCAAATATAAAATACTAAATATGATTACTAAATGATTCCATATGTGTTATTTCATAGTGTTGCTGTCTTTACTATTATTCTACAACATGGAAAATATTTTAAAAAATACAACAACAAAACTTGAATGAGTAGGTGTGTCCAAACTTTTGACAGGTACTGTATATACATACGACCCTGACCTTCCCTCTTCTTTGTTTAATACTCAATGACTGCTCCCTGTTTTTTCAGACTGTAATTAAACCGTTATGGCCTTCCCCTCAGACCAAGTCACTTAGTTGAGAATAAGACTAGGCCTGCCCTCAAAGTCAAACAATTATCCTTCCCCCCTCCTTCCCTTCCTCTCCCCAACCCGAGGTCTTTTATTTTTTTAATATCAAAAGGCATCCATTTCACTCTCATTTTCAACACCCATTTTTGGAGCATTTAATTAATTGTCTCCTCTTTTTTTTCTGTAGAATGCCTGCAATTTGCCTCCGTCAGAGCCTGAAGACAAAGGGATTATGTTAATTACGCATACACTAATCAATTCCGAACTTTCCCCCCATTTTTTAGAATGCCCTGCCCCCTCTCCCGTGCTGGATATGTTTGCTCTTGACTCTGACCTTGGCATCATCATATGCTCTCCACCCAAGCGTTGAGAGGAAGACAAGAATGCTGGATCAAGAGTTTAATCACTGGACCTTTTGGAATATGGTGCTACTGCCATGTGAGTGTTGTAGTGTTTAATATCTAGAACAAGAGTGGTAGTTTTGGTCTGTAGTTTTCTACATCAACTGTACTTTCGCTCTCCTTGTCCAAGTATCATTGCTTTCAGATCACAGCAGGAAAAGGGCACTCATCTAGAGTACTAGAAAACTACCCTGGACCCTGTCAGCCCATGTATCACATTGTTTTCCATCTGTATGTACAGACATGTATATACGAAAGTATACGAAAGTATGTGGACACCCCTTAAAATTAGTGGATTTGACTATTTTAGCCACACCCGTTGCTGACAGGTGTATGAAATCAAGCACACAGCCATACAATATCCATATTACAACTGCGACCTGGCCAAGATAAAGCATAGCAGTTTGAACAGACAACAACACAGAGTTACACATGGAGTAAACAATAAACAAGTCAATACACAGTAGAAAAAAAAGTCTATATACATTGTGTGCAAAAGGCATGAGGAGGTAGGCGATAAATAGGCCATAGCCTAATAATTACAATTTAGCCGATTAACACTGGAGTGATAAATGATCAGATGATCATGCGCAAGTAGAGATACTGGTGTGCTAAAGAGCAGAAAAGTAAATAAATAAAAACAGTATGGGGATGAGGTAGGTAAATTGAGTGGGCTATTTACAGATGGACTATGTACAGCTGCAGCGATCGGTTAGCTGCTCAGATAGCAGATGTTTGAAGTTGGTGAGGGAAATAAAAGTCTCCAACTTCAGCAATTTTTGCAATTCGTTCCAGTCACATGCAGCAGAGAACTGGAAGGAAAGGCGGCCAAATGAGGTGTTGGCTTTAGGGAAGATCAGTGAGATACACCTGCTGGAGCGCATGCTACGGGTGGGTGTTGCCATCGTGACCAGTGAACTGAGATAAGGCGGAGCTTTACCGAGCATGGACTTGTAGATGACCTGGAGCCAGTGGGTCTGGCGACGAATATGTAGCGAGGGCCAGCCGACTAGAGCATACAGGTCGCAGTGGTGGGTGGTATAAGGTGCTTTAGTAACAAAACGAATGGCACTGTGATAAACTGCATCTAGTTTGCTGAGTAGAGTATTGGAAGCTATTTTGTAGATGACATCGCCAAAGTCGAGGATTGGTAGGATAGTCAGTTTCACTAGGGTAAGTTTGGCGGCGTGAGTGAAGGAGGCTTTGTTGCGAAATAGAAAGCCGACTCTAGATTTGATTTTGGATTGGAGATGTTTGATATGAGTCTGGAAGGAGAGTTTACAGTCTAGCCTTCTCAGAAGAGTGGAGGCTGTTATATTAGCAAAGGGGGGACCAACTCCATATTAATGCCCATGATCTTGGAATGAGATGTTTGACGAGCGGATGTTTGGTGATGTAGTGTATATCAGTCATGCCTTGAGTTGCGCTGATGGACGATAGTGACCTTTCTGTTCTGATGGGCTGGCATGACCAGTGTTTATTAGGCTGAGGCTGGATAAATTCAACCATAAACAGATGACTACGCTCCCGGGCCAACACACGCTAGCCAGAATCAATCTGGAACCAAATATGAAAGACTGATTGCTAAAACTCACAACATACAAATTAGCAGTGACAAATACCTCAGTTGAATATACTTTACACAGAGTGTACAGTGTGCGGATGCATAAAATTACTTAGTAGTTTTCGCTAGACTAGTCTTATTTTATCTTTAGTTTTATTTAATAAGCTTAGGCTTTAGCTCAGCTTGCTAACATAGTATTGAGGTTTTAACCCAGTCGGTAAAAAACCCACAACAACCCTATAGAGTAGCCATACACAAGGTTTGATCATGTCATTTTTGAAGACAGTTTACTCTGTCTGGAGAAGGCAAGTACTACACCTTATTGACATTGCACAGCACTGTACAATACACTGTAGAGACAAGCATAACAGAGGATGCAAATGTGCAGAATTATTCTTTATCGATCTACAGTGCCTTGCGAAAGTATTCGGCCCCCTTGAACTTTGCGACCTTTTGCCACATTTCAGGCTTCAAACATAAAGATATAAAACTCTATTTTTTTGTGAAGAATCAACAACAAGTGGGACACAATCATGAAGTGGAACGACATTTATTGGATATTTCAAACTTTTTTAACAAATCAAAAACTGAAAAATTGGGCGTGCAAAATTATTCAGCCCCCTTAAGTTAATACTTTGTAGCGCCACCTTTTGCTGCGATTACAGCTGTAAGTCGCTTGGGGTATGTCTCTATCAGTTTTGCACATCGAGAGACTGAATTTTTTTCCCATTCCTTCTTGCAAAACAGCTCGAGCTCAGTGAGGTTGGATGGAGAGCATTTGTGAACAGCAGTTTTCAGTTCTTTCCACAGATTCTCGATTGGATTCAGGTCTGGACTTTGACTTGGCCATTCTAACACCTGGATATGTTTATTTTTGAACCATTCCATTGTAGATTTTGCTTTATGTTTTGGATCATTGTCTTGTTGGAAGACAAATCTCCGTCCCAGTCTCAGGTCTTTTGCAGACTCCATCAGGTTTTCTTCCAGAATGGTCCTGTATTTGGCTCCATCCATCTTCCCATCAATTTTAACCATCTTCCCTGTCTCTGCTGAAGAAAAGCAGGCCCAAACCATGATGCTGCCACCACCATGTTTGACAGTGGGGATGGTGTGTTCAGCTGTGTTGCTTTTACGCCAAACATAACATTTTGCATTGTTGCCAAAAAGTTCAATTTTGGTTTCATCTGACCAGAGCACCTTCTTCCACATGTTTGGTGTGTCTCCCAGGTGGCTTGTGGCAAACTTTAAACAACACTTTTTATGGATATCTTTAAGAAATGGCTTTCTTCTTGCCACTCTTCCATAAAGGCCAGATTTGTGCAATATACGACTGATCGTTGTCCTATGGACAGAGTCTCCCACCTCAGCTGTAGATCTCTGCAGTTCATCCAGAGTGATCATGGGCCTCTTGGCTGCATCTCTGATCAGTCTTCTCCTTGTATGAGCTGAAAGTTTAGAGGGACGGCCAGGTCTTGGTAGATTTGCAGTGGTCTGATACTCCTTCCATTTCAATATTATCGCTTGCACAGTGCTCCTTGGGATGTTTAAAGCTTGGGAAATCTTTTTGTATCCAAATCCGGCTTTAAACTTCTTCACAACAGTATCTCGGACCTGCCTGGTGTGTTCCTTGTTCTTCATGATGCTCTCTGCGCTTTTAACGGACCTCTGAGACTATCACAGTGCAGGCGCATTCATACGGAGACTTGATTACACACAGGTGGATTGTATTTATCATCATTAGTCATTTAGGTGAACATTGGATCATTCAGAGATCCTCACTGAACTTCTGGAGAGAGTTTGCTGCACTGAAAGTAAAGGGGCTGAATAATTTTGCACGCCCAATTTTTCAGTTTTTGATTTGTTAAAAAAGTTTGAAATATCCAATAAATGTCGTTCCACTTCATGATTGTGTCCCACTTGTTGTTGATTCTTCACAAAAAAATACAGTTTTATATCTTTATGTTTGAAGCCTGAAATGTGGCAAAAGGTCGCAAAGTTCAAGGGGGCCGAATACTTTCGCAAGGCACTGTATATTCTTGGTAAAGTAAGTGTTAACTAGTCTCTTAGCATCAACCTAAATCGTATTGATCTTCATAGCGTAGCTGTAGCTTATTGACTACGAGTGTGGACCGCAGTATGGAGAAAAATCCTCCTGCTAGATGTAGCAGAAATGGATAAACTCCAGTTGGCCGGATTCACACATCTGTTAATTGCTGGGAAAGGCGATGGGGGAGGGGGGGGGGGGGGGGGGAGATACAATTGCAGTGTTCTTTTTTTCCTGGCGTTCAGAATGCCGCTCTTGTATCTGTCAGCGGGAGGCGAAGCTTGCACACAGGCACGCTGACAGCCCCTCCTGTACTCTGACAACCTAATCTTTATCACCTGTCAGTCCGACATTAGGCCCGGCCGCTTGCACCCTTCAGCTATCCTCTCTCCCTCCTCTCTCTCTCTCTGTCTCCCTCCTTCCCGCTCTATTGCTTTTATGTGCTCTCTCTTGGATTTACAGTTGAAGTCGGAAGTTTACATACACCTTAGCCAAAGACATTTAAACTCAGTTTTTCACAATTCCTGACATTTAATCCGAGTAAAAATTCTCTGTCTTAGGTCAGTTAGGATCACCACTTTATTTTGAGAATGTGAAATGTCAGAATAATAATAGAGAGAATGATTAATTTTATCTTTCATTTCTTTCATCATATTCCCAGTGGGTCTGAAGTTAACATACACTCATTAGCATTTGGTAGCATTGCCTTGTATAGCATTGTTGAACTTGGGTCAAATGTTTCGGATTGCCTTTGTGATGGCCACTCCAATACCTTGACTTTGTTGTCCTTAAGCCATTTTGCCACAACTTTGGAAGTATGCTTGGGGTCATTGTCCAGTTGGAAGACCCATTTGCGACCAAGCTTTAACTTCCGGACTGATGTCTTGAGATGTTGCTTTAAATATATCCACAATTTTCCTGCCTCATGATGCCATCTATTTTGTGAAGTGCACCAGTCCCTCCTGAAGCAAAGCACCCCCACAACATGATACTGTCACCCCCGTGCTTCACGGTTGGGATGGTGTTCTTCGGCTTGCAAGCGTCCCCCCTTTTCCTCCAAACATAACAATGGTCATTATGGCCAAACAGTTGTATTTTTGTTTCATCAGACCAGAGGAGAGGAAATTTCTCCAAAAAGTATGATCTTTGTCCCCATGTGCAGTTGCAAACTGTAGTCTGGCTTTTTATGGTGGTTTTGGAACAGTGGCTTCTTCCTTGCTGAACGGCCTTTCAGGTTATGTCGATATAGGACCAGTTTTACTGTGGATATAGATACTTTTGTGCCTTTTTCTCCAGCATCTTCACAAGGTCCTTTGCTGTTGTTCTGGGATTGATTTGCACTTTTCGCACCAAAGTACGTTAATCTCTAGTAGACAGAGCACGTCTCCTTCCTGAGCAGTATGAATGCTTCGTGGTCCCATGGTGTTTATACTTGCGTACTATTGTTTGTACAGATGAACATGGTACCTTCAGGCATTTGGAAATTGCTCCCAAGGATGAACCAGACTTGTGGAGGTCTACAATTTTTCTTTTGAGGTCTTGGCTGATTTTTTTGTTTGTTAATTTTCCAATGATGTCAAGCAAAGAAGGTAGGCTTTTAAATACATCCACAGGTAAACCTCCAGTTGACTCAAATTATGTCAATTAGCCTATCAGAAGCTTCTAAAGCCATGACATCATTTTCTGGAATTTTCCAAGCTGTTTAAAGGCACAGTCAACTTAGTGTATGTAAACTTCTGACCCACTGGAATTGTGATACAGTGAATTATAAGTGAAATAATCTGTCTGTAAACAATTGTTGGAAAAATTACTTGTGTCATGCACAAAGTAGATGTCTTAACCGACTTGCCAAAACAATAGTTTGTTAACAAGAAACTTGTGGAGTTGTTGAAAAACGAGTTTTAATGACTCCAACATAAGTGTATCTAAACTTCCGACTTCAACTGTATGTCTCTCTGTTCCCTTGCTTAATGGTGTTTTTGTCTGTCTGTCTGTATTTTATGTTCTCCTTTACTTGGTATTAGTACTTGGTTTGGTTTCCTTACATCGGCAGTCTATATTCACGGTTTGGTTTCCTTACATCGGCAGTCAATATTCACGGTTTGGTTTCCCCACCTCGGCAGTCTATATTCACGGTTTGGTTTCCCCACCTCGGCAGTCTATATTCACGGTTTGGTTTCCCCACCTCGGCAGTCAATATTCACGGTTTGGTTTCCCCACCTCGGCAGTCTAGATTCACGGTTTGGTTTCCCCACCTCGGCAGTCTATATTCACGGTTTGGTTTCCCCACCTCGGCAGTCTATATTCACTGTAACTCTTTCTTGCCTAATTATTTCTTCCTTATTCTGACATTCATTTGGACCTCTAGATGTCTCTCTCTCTCTCCCTCTCTCTGACACAATTGGATTTTGGTCACCGCCAATCTGTTAGCAGTTTGAAATTGTTTAAGAATCCATTCATGCCCCAGGTAGACTGATCTTTCCGGTTTATCTACAAGGAATGCTTGACAGATGTGCATCACTAAGGGTGTGTCCCAAATGTCACCATATACCCTACATAATGCACTACTTTTGACAAGTGCCCATAGGGTTCTGGTCAAAAGAAGTGCACTATACAGGGAATAGGGTGCCATTTAAGACAGAGACCAAATCTATAATTACTACGGCAATATGGTCATGATGAAATGATGCAATTCTGGCTAATTCAAGGCTTTGCATCCAATAAATGCCAATATATATCACAGAATATAGAGGCCAGTTGGGAGGATTGATTAGATTGAATGCAGGCTAGTAATTATATTCCATAGATGTAACGACAGCTTTCGGAAAATTGCTGTTGGTGGATGGCGGGCTGCACAATGACTGAGTGATGACAGAGCCGTGCTCAGCTAGGGAGATCAACCCTATTGTTCTTTGTCAGGCAAGCACAGGTTGTCAATTAAAGGTAGATTATAAAATGTAATAATTGGTGTTAATTACAGTCATGGGGTTAGAGATGAGCTAAAGGGAAAAAAGTTAAGTGATTACTGTTTTTAGAGGTTCAGTGGTGTTGCCAGATGTATTATGAAGATGAGGATGTTTGATCGTCCATTGAAGGGTAATTCGGACAAATCTATGATCACATAGCAAGCAACCACACACTGTTTTTACATGTTGATTTTGCTACATTGTGGTTATCCGGTTGGCTTGTTGAGTGTTTTATTATGGTTTCAGTCACAGGTGTCACGAAGAAAAAGTCAACACTGGATTGCAGCATTCAGTTTGAGATGTGGCACCTTAGCTGTCCTCCAGTTGACATGTGCCAATCAACATTTCACTCAAACTCCACTGTTCAAAAGGCAGCAAAAATGTTTGGCAGACATGTCGATGTCTCTCTCTCCCTTCAAGGGGAATATTCCTTTTGTGATGTCTCTAAAGATGGGATTTTGTCTTAAAGTATGGATTTCAAAGGCTTGGTAGATAATGACTCATGTTATTTTTTTTTAAACAGCTGAATGAAGGTGGAGTGTTTTTATTTGGCACTGTCTGTGATATTGTTCTGCTCTTCTTTTTGCATATATCTTTTTTTATTTTGGTGAATACTCGTTATCAACTCTTTGTAATCCAGTTGTATGTACTTCAGTGTTCCACTAATGAAAGTGCCCACCTTTTCCCCATTCTAGAATGCACAATGCAATACGCACGCACGCGCACCCGCACACACGGTTTCATGTCCAGACAGCTGCAGATGTTCTCCATGACCCAGTTTGACATGTGACCGCCCTTGGCATTAACCCCTACCAATGAGGTGAAATGTTTTCTTCCTCACCTCAATACATACCATTAAAACTCCTCTGAAGGGACTTCATTGACCCCTCTTAATATAGATTCTTGGAGCCAAGAACCCAGTATGAAATTAAACATGCTGTCAGTTTGGGCTGTGCTATGCACTTGCTCTGTTTCTCTTCTTACTTTGCATAATCAGATTTAAATGAACTAGTTACCAGTACATAGTGAAATGTTGTTGGTCTAAAGGTGTGGTTTCAGTAGGTCAGTTGCACTGTTTTGAAACCAATAAGGAGACCTAATGTCCATGAATCCACATCCCTTCTAAATCCTTGACTTACTTACTTACTTAATAATCTTCATGCCTTGAGGCACATAAGTCATCCATAGTATATGTAACATGAAAATAAATGGCTGCTAATGAATGTTTGCCCCTTTACCATCCGTTTCGACAAGCAGGCAATGTCTACTTGGTGCATTGTGTAAGCAATAACTTATAGTAACATGAAATGATGATTCATCTGGATACATAATTAAATGAAGACATCATATCCTATTATTTATACCCTTACAGGCTGTAGCTATTGCAGCTTTAATGACTAATGACATGTATAATTATTCAGAGATGAACACTGTTTAATTGAGAAAATGGCATTGGTGATATTCCCTCAGGTTAGCTCATCCCACCGCAGTGGAATACATTACTTGTATCACGCATCATATGGGTGCAATATTTTGTGCAAAAGCGTGTGTTTTTTTTCCCCCCAGTAACAACAAAATGGTCTGTTCATGAAAACGGCTGATTTTTCAAAGCTGTTGTCCCGGGGCAAATTACTGTTCACTCTTGAACAAATTGCTGATCTTAGAAGGTTCACACAAGGACTTTGAAGTTGAAAAAGGGTTCTTTATCAACTTTTGGCAGCTGTATGAAGACACACAATTGTGTGTGTATAGACTCAACACAAATTGGCCCTTTTTTCAATATCCCCTTTCTTTCACACAGCCGGTATCAGTGAGTCACAATATACATAAACAACAACCATGCAATGACTAAGATAATTATGAATATATAGTGAAATGAAAAAAAAAGTGACTTTTCTTAGTCAAAACTGTTTCCTCCGTTCTTGTATTAGTCATCAACAGTCTGCAACGTTGTGTCCTGTGGTTCCTTTGTTTGGCGCCAGCATAGATGCTTGCCTTCATCCAAGCACACTTGTGTCACATGACAACTTGAGTACCTTATCGAAACTCTTGTGCTAATCAACCGCCTGGAGCAATATGTCGGCACGACATTGACAGTCCTGTATTTTTCTGTCCCAGTTCCTCCTTAATATGCCTCAATGAGTCACAAATCCTGCTGCCAAAATAACCCTCCAAAAACCCTTGAAAATAATGCAGTGTTTTCATTTTGGGGGGGAGAATGTCTGACTAATACCTCCTCCGTGTTGCAACAGTATCGAAAGGGTATTAGATGTGATGGTGATGAATACTTTGGGCTTAGCGCAGGGCTTCCATTGCGGCGCCGAGGCGTGGGAGTACACGGCCCGGGCCTTCAGCAGACTTCAATTTATGTCACTGAGCCACCTTCGTTTAATTGTTCCGACTATAGCCAATAATCCATCTAATGGCCCATACGGACGTCTTCCTTTCCTTCCTTTAGCATCTGTTCTGGATTATTACTGGCCGCGTCGCTCTTCATGCTGTATCCACATTCTCCCTTTATCTTGATAAAATATTGACTTTGGGTCCTCTCGCAGAAGGACCGCGTTACAGGATGACTTTATCGCAGTCACACTGGGTTAATTATATCAGGGAACCAAATGAATATGACAATGCAAGACGGACCTGGAACGTAACCAATGTGATGTAATGCCTTCTGGAGTGATGATGGGGTATGAGGAAATTGTACACTGGGCGAATATTCTGAAATCTGCATAAAATGTAAATTTTCCCACCAGAGATATTACCATCAAATTGATAAAAGAATACGCGTGATGACGTAGTGTACATAAAAATAACTTTTGCGGTTAAATTCCCATGTACCGAACAAAAAAAAATACAAGTTCAATGGGTTTTGTTGTTTTTATCACAAAAAACATGGTGTTTATATAGTGAATGTGCTGGTATTGGCGCATGCACTCTAGCCAACAGCTCGCATACAGTCTGGTTATATCTTACATGATGATATTATTAAGAGAGAGACATTTTGTATTTGTCAAACAGCAGCCAAGCATCAATCATCATGTCACCAGATTAAGACCCTCGATATGAATTGGAAAGGAGCATCAAGCTTATCACCTTGCACGTTCACCACCCTGTGTTGTTCATCGTAACGTATTTCATCTGTAGCCTAATAAACTGCATGCTTTCCAGAGTCGTAGTGGGAGGACCACCCATGTCGTCGTGTGACTCCAGGTTAATTATATCAATGTTTGCACATTAAAGTGATTCTATCGCCATTTCTCGCATAATACATATTACTGACACAAAAAGATCCCACCTTGTCTAGCGTATTTTGTTTTGTCAACATTTGGAAAGTTTACCGTCAAATTTGGTCTGTTGTGATTTTTTTTTTTATTCCCACGTCCCCTACTTGCATAAAAAGGTTGAACGGAAACACGGTTTTGGTCAAGCTATTATGATCAAGGTGGCACATTTCAAGATAAGGTCAAATGCATGCAAATTCATCTTTGTCAGAGGATTGAATACTGTATTTACTCGATTCAACTTCACTAGGGCTATGATTGTTATATTTATTCAGAACTAATTCAATACACCAAGTTTGTGACGGCAATTCAACACTTTTCGGGATGCCATCTCACTCTAATATTCAAGCGGGCCACAGGGCAGTGGTGTCATGTCAACCATGAAGCCAATCACAAATTGCCACCAGAGCCTGAATGAGAAGGAATTACAGTGGGAATTAATATCTTGGATGAAATACTCTGCATTTCTTTGTGTATTTTTAATTAACATGGGTCACAGATGCAACCCGGGCTCTTGGGATCAAATACCGATATCCCCAGCCTCTATAACTATATGTCAATATGATCTGTCAAGGCAGATCACAGAGAGACGTCCAACTCAAAGACCGAAGAGAGCAATCGCTTAATCTTAAACCCATTAACAGTGTGATTTTAGAGCTAGGACGATAAACTGAAAATGATTGACACCGACCATTCCAAACACTTATAGCAGACATTTTGCTGATATCGTTCATTATGGTAAGTCTCCTATAATAGAGAAATGTGAAGTTTGAAATTAAATAAAAACTAGTAGTAATAGTAGTTTAAAGGATGATAAAACCTTTATTTTGATGCACACTAATGTTCTAAACTTATCGTTCTATTTATCGTTATAGCATCAATTCATTCAAATTTTTCACGATATGCATTCTCATCCATATCGCCAAGCTTTAGTGTGACGGATTGCCTGTAAACCTCATGTTCGATTGCTGCTTTTGGTGTTCGTTCCCCCGACGCCTGCATCGCAACTTAGACGGATGACGAAGTGGGCTGTCAAATTAGCGGGGACGTCTGAAACGGTGCCAACGCCAAGGCACATCAAAGACGCATCATCAAAGTGAGCCATCTGTCCTGTGTGGCACTGCTGCCTTTTCCCTTCCTTCTTCCACCCTGTTGATGATGTCGGCATAATAAGGAAATGCTGAGGGAAGTGATCCATGAAACTGTAGAATGGCTGAGACGACAGGACCCACACGCAGGCTGGCAGGGAAGGGACTCGGGGTAGATCTATTTCGGGGGCCACTGCAGTAGGAGACCACGTGCTCTTTCACCAAACCTCAATCGACTCCCATCCCAGTGAAACTTTAAAAGTGTATCCGAGGATGACAAATGCGGTCAATACGACGTTATGAATAATCCTTTTCATTTACACAAATGTTCTGATGCCCAGGTATTAAGTAGCAGCAAAAATATACAATACCAGTGAAAGGTTTTTTATTTATTTGTACTATTTTCTACATTGTAGAATAGTAGTGAAGACGTCAACACTATGAAAAAACACATATGGAATCATTTAGTAACCAAAAAAAGTGTTCAACAAATCAAAATATATTTAATACGTGAGATTCTTCAAAAAGTAGCCACCCTTGATGACAGCTTCGCACACTCTTGGCATTCTCTCAACCAGCTTCATGAGGTAGTCACATGGAATGCATTTCAATTAACAGTTGTGCCTTGTTGAAAGTTAATTTGTGAAATTTCTTTCCATCTTAATGCGTTTGAGCCAATCAGTTGTGTTGTGACAAGGTAGTGGTGGTATACAAAACATAGCCCTATTTGTTAAAATACCAAGTCCATATTATGGCAAGAACAGCTCAAATAAGCAAAGACAAACGACAGTCCACCATTGCTTTAAGACCTGAAGCTCAGTCAATCTGGAAAATATCAAGAATTGAAAGTCTTCAAGTGTAGTCACAAAAAACATCAGGCGCTGTGATGAAACTGGCTCTCATGAGGACCTCCACAGGAAAGGAAGAACCAGAGTTGATTCATTAGAGTTAGCAACCTCAGAAATGTTTGCCCAAATAAATGCTTAACAGAGTTCAAGTAACAGACACATCTCAACATCAATTGTTCAGAGGAGACTGCGTGAATCAGGCCTTCATGGTCGAATTGCTACAAAGAAACCACTATTAAAGGTCACCAATAATAGGAAGAGACTTGCATGTGCCAAGAAACACAATCAATGGACATTAAACAGGTGGAAATCTGTCCTTTGATCTGATTAGTCCAAATGTGAGACTTTTGGTTCCAACCGCTGGGTCTTTGTGAGACACAAAGTAGGTGAACGGATGATCTCTGCATGTGTGGTTCCAATCATGAAGCATGGAGGAGGAGGTGTGATGGTGTGCGGGTGCTTTGCTGGTGACACTGTCAGTGAAGTATTTAGAATTCAAGGCACACTTAACCGGCATGGCTACCACAACATTCTGCAGCAATACGCCATCCCTTCTGGTTTGCGCTAAGTAGGACTATAATTTTCAACAGGACAATGACCAAAAACACACCTCCAGGTTGTGTAAGGGCTATTTTACCAAGGAGAGTGATGGAGTGCTGCATCAGATGACCTGGCCTCCACAATCACCTGATCTCAACCCAATTGAGATAGTTTGGGATGAGTTAGACCACAGAGTGAAGGAAAAGCAGCCAACAAGTGCTCAGCATATGTGGGAACTCCTTCAAGACTTTTGGAAAAGCATTCCTCACGAAGCTGGTTGAAAGAATGCCAAGAGTGTGCAAATACTACATTATTCTACATGTGTTATTTCATAATTTTGGTGTCTTCACTAGTATTCTACAATGTAGAAAATAGTAAAATAAAAAAAAATAAAAACATTGAATGAGTAGGTGTGTCCAAACTTTTGACAAGTACTGTATATCTCCAACTACATCTCCCATTGATATTATCTTCACCTGCGTCATTCATTCACTGTCTTTGTCTTTCTCTTCCTGTCAACAACAAAGCAGGTCATGGTGACCCACTGTCACCGTTAAATATCCAGCACTTTCTATACTCAGTATAGTGCATTACAGTATGCACCTGTTTGACCGCAAGCTCTCTGACAAGCACAGTCATTAAGGTCTAATAAGAGAGTGTCCTTCCTTACAAAGCCAATCTCTCAACGAAAGAAAACCAAAGTGGCCTTACTATCTATCCTTCCTCATTTCCCCATCTCCCAATTCTGCCCATTGGTGTCCTACTCTATCTTTATAGCAGCCCTTTGTGTGTCGGAGGTTGTCACTTTTCATTCACTCATCCCAAAATTCCCCAAATTCCCGGGCTTAACTTCCGATGGAAAATTTCCGGTAAAATTCCGACCTTCTGTTACTTGATGAGACACATGAAGCATTTATTTGGGCTAGTCCTCTGAACTTATCCTCTGCAGCAGAGATAACTCTGGGTGTTCCTTTCTGTGGCGGTCCTCGTGAGAGCCAGTTTCATCATAGCGCTTGATGGTTTTTGAGACTACACTTGAAGAAACTTTAAAAGTTCTTGAAATGTTACGGATTGACTGACCTTCATGTCTTAATGATGGACTGTCATATGTCTTTGCTTATTTGAGCTGCTCTTGCCATAATATGGACTTGGTCTTTTACCAAATAAGGCTATGTTCTGTATTCCACCCCTACCTTGTAACAACACAACTGATTGGCTCAAACACATTAAGAAGGAAAGAAATTCCACAAATTAACTTTTAACAAAGCACACTGTTAATCGAAATGCATTCCAGGTAACTACCTCATGAACCTGGTTGAGAGAATGCCAAGACTGTGCAAAGCTGTCATCAAGGCAAAGGGTGGCTACTTTGAAGAATCTTAAATATAAAATATATTTTGATTTGTTTAACTCTTTTGTTCACTACATGTTTCCATTTGTGTTATTGCGTAGTTTTGATTTCTTCATTATTATTCTACAATGTAGAAAATAGTAAAAATAAAGAAAAGCCCTTGAATGAGATTGTATGCCCAAACATTCGACTGGGACTGTATATGTGTGTCACGTCCTGACCTTAGTTCCTATTTTATGTCTCTATTTTAGTTTGGTCAGGGCGTGAGTTGGGGTGGGCATTCTATGTTTTGTTCTGCGTGTTTATATTTCTATGTGTTTGGCCTGGTATGGTTCCCAATCAGAGGCAGCTGTCAATCGTTGTCTCTGATTGAGAACCATACTTAGGCAGCCTGTTTTCCCACTATGATTTGTGGGTAGTTGTCTGTCTTTGTATTAGTTACCAGACGGAACTGTTTCGGTTGTTCTTTTTTGTTACTTTGTATTTTAGTGTTTGGTGCTATTTCATAAAATGACGAACACTTACCACGCTGCATATTGGTCCGATCCTTCATATTCCTCACCAGACGAAGAGGACAGCCGTTACAAAGTGTGCGTGTGTGTGTGCTTTCTGCCTATGGGCCTCCTTTAAAACTACACTCACTCCCATAAATTCAATATTGTTTCAATTATGCACACACAAATTACAGTGATAGGTGATAAAAATGTAGTGAATTGGATTTTAAATTACCAGTATGCCATTATAGGAGGTCTGTGGTGTATAGACTCATACCTTCCTACCGCATACCGGGACCAGATGCACAGTCTTATCTCACATACAATACTTCTGCTAGCATATCACCTACAGTATTTTATTGTGAGAAAGCTAAATCTCCATTAAAATGTTGTGATTTAGCAGACACTTTGCAGTCAGTGAATATAACTAATGTAGGTAAGTCAACCACATATCACAGTCATTGAACGTCAAACTTTCCTCAATAAATTACGCTCACTGCCGCCTATACCATTCATTCCGATGACAGCTGTCATACCAGATAACATAAACTTATGGCACTACAATATCTACAAATATATTTTTTCCAAGTATGACAGTCACATTTACTAACAAGGCAGAATAATTTAAAGAAAAATGGACACCACCAAAGATTTCTATCGAACAAGAATATAAATGCAACAATTTCAAATAATTTACTGGAGTTACAATTCATATAAAGAAATCAGTAAATTGATATAAACACATTAGGCCTTCATCTATGGATTTCACATGACTGGGCAAAAACCCAATCAGAATGAGTTTTTCCCCACAATAGGGCTTTATTCCAGACAGAAATCCGGTTGGACATACTGCCAAATTCTCTAAAATGACATTAGAGAAGGCTTATGGTAGAGAAATGAACATTAAATTATCTGGCAACAGCTCTCTTGGACATTGCACCTGTGCAATGATCATGCTGTTTAATTAGCTTCTTGATATGACACACCTGTCAGGTGGATGGATCATCTTGACAAAGGATAAAATGCTCAGTGACAAATTTGTGCACAAAATTGAACATTTCTGGGATCTTTTATTTTATCTCATGAAACATGGGACCAACACTTTACATATTGTGTTTATATTTTTGTTCAGTGTACATATAGAATCCTAAGTAAATTATCTGATCTTTACAGACACCACTTCTAGTCGCGCTACAATCTTCAAGACAGAGTACATAACCCTGCGAAGAAACAGGTAGTCAGATAACATAGACGTTTCAGGGGTATACATATTGTGGGATATTTATCTTCATGTCATGGAGCCACACAGGGGTAAAATCGAAAGCCATTTTTTACTTTAAGTCCTATTAGACCTGAGCTCGTTTATTGTTTGGGGCAGGTAAGTCAATATCGTAGTTTGGATTGTTCATTCTCAACTCTACCCTTTCTATTCTGCACAGCGTCCCGTAAAATAAAACACACACACACACACCATCTTCATGAACAGAAACACACGCACACACACACACACATCAACATGACCCTCACTCCCCCACACACCTCATCTCAGCCCCTCCCCCTACATCCCCTCCCTCCTTCACCTCCCTCCACTTCCACAGCAGGTCCGTCCCTAGATTGATCTGCCAGATACCCCAGGAGCTGCCGACTGCATCTATTCACTGATTAAGTGCTGGGACAAACCCTTCTTTAGATAGGGGAGCAGCACCGCAAGAATAAGCCCTCTAATGGCTACTGTTTGTCTCAGTTAAGGCATGTACTGTGTGTGTGTGTGTGTGTGTGTGTGTGTGTGTGTGTGTGTGTGTGTGTGTGTGTGTGTGTGTGTGTGTGTGTGTGTGTGTGTGTGTGTGTGTGTGTGTGTGTGTGTGTGTGCATGTGTGTACATGGGCTTCAGTGTGTGTGTGTGTGTGTGTACCCACTTCAGTGTGTGTTTCCCCTACATATTGCTCTTCAGTCTCTCCATTACCCCTGTGTTGGTCAATCAACTCCTGCCTCCCCTCCTCTGTGATCTTTTGTTTCGCCGCTTGTCTGTTCGTTTTCCATTAACTACAAAATTACAGTCTATTTTCCTTAGGTCGAAAATAAACCCATAGACACGTATTAGGCTTATTTTGGACAGATTTTGGCAGGAGTGAAACCTCTTGCTTTGCCTCTTCCTCTCTGCTTATGGTGAACGACGTGAAAGAGAGGCTTGTAGCTGCTTATGGTGAACGACGTGAAAGAGAGGCTTGTAGAGTGAGGACACTTTAGAGTTTTCAGTTCATCGTTCGCCGATAGGGGGTCATGCATGCTCTGAGCAATGCTGACTCACTGAACGAAATCAGTCAAAATAACAAATCTTTCGACTAAACGACCCATCCCTATTGGTCATTGCTTGATGAAGACGGAGCTTGGACTGTGCTTTTATACTTGTCCCGGTCCCACCTGCCTATTGGCAATGGCCCCACCTGCCCTGAGGAGATGCCGGTGGGCAGGGTCAAAGGTGGTGATGGGCAGTCAAATGTCCCAAGGAAAGGTCACTGAGTGTGGTATGCAACTGGAGAGCTCCAGAGGTGCAAACAGAGTAGTCTGTAAACAATGGGGACCCATCCACCACATCTGGCAGGGTGAGGGAGTCAGGCAGAGTTGGGGGCAGGTAGGCTACTTTTTTCAAGAGTTAAAGACGGCTTTCAGTTAGTGTTCAGGAGAGGGACTGTAAGGGTTTTTCACACACACACACACACACACACACACACACACACACACACAAACAGAAGTACAGCAGGATCGAAGTGCCTACAAAAGCTGTTCTTCTTACCCTTTGTGAAACTGCAAAGGGCCGACCTGCACAGATCAATGCTTCTCCAGTCCTTCAGATAAAGCACTCAGTGTATCCCACGTGGCAACCGATTCCCTAAACAGAGCACACTTTTGACCAGGACTCTGCGCTGGTCCTATGGGCCATGATCAAAAGTAGTGCACTACATAGAGAATAGGGTACAATTTGGGATTCAGACAGACACAGACAGCTGCTTCAGAATTGTTCAGTGTCTCTCCACTCCAGTGTCTCTCCACTCTGTCCATTCAAGCACCTCAGCGGAAAAAGGGTGTGGCGAGCCAAGCAAAACACTCTCAGAGGTACAAATTAGGAAAAGGGGATGGAATGCAGAAGAGTGGCAGTCTAAGCGAGAGATATAATAGTGAAATGAGACGTGGACAGGATAGGGAGGAGAATGAGTTTCTATTTTTTTTTATGTTACTTAAAATGCATGATGTTAGGGATGCTATTAACAGGCTCTGTAATCTGCATTGATAATAACCAACTGGTTTCCCTTCAAAAACGCAAAAAAAAAAAAAAAGTGAAACACGTATTTGAAGGATATCAAATAGCCCATGTATTTGACCCACATCTGCTGTACTAAGTAGTGTGTTCCTATCCCCATTCCAGCATAAGGAGGCCTTGAGCCTTGAACATTATGCTCAAGTCTGTTTACTTGACCCCTAACCCCAATCAATATTGTCAACAAACCTTTTACCTCTGAGGTCTGGAGTGCCCAATATCGACCCCTGTGCACTTTGAAGACCACTTAATCGACAAGGGCTGATGGATCCATCCCTCTATGGGTGGGTATCTGCTAATCAAACATTGTGTGCGCGCGTGTGTGTGTGTGTGTGTGTGTGTGTATATCTCACACACACATACTCATTCACAGTGCAGTTCATTAATCGATGGAGAACAAACTTAGTGCAAAGTTACACATAGTTACAGGCATGTCACAGAAAGAACCTACATGGTGGCGGTCACTGGATCCCTGTGCAGAATAATGGAGATATGATATGACGCATTGTTAGTGGGTGGCAGATATAACACCATGGTCTACAGCAAGAAGGATAGGTGTCCCAGTGAGACCCAGATCAAAGGATAACAGAGGGGGGGAGGGAAAGAGAGGGGGATGAGAGAGAGAGAAAGAGAGATATAATAGTCTGCGGGAAATAAACAAAGCAGGTGGAGGGGATTTGAGAGTGAGATCTAGAGACTGATCAAAAAGAGGGAGAGCGCGAAAGAATAACCACAGTGGGAGATAGACACAAAGGAGGTGAAGAGGATATGAGAGAGAGAGAGAAATCAATGTGGAAGAGAAACAATGTGAATGGGGTGGGCATACAGAGCACATACAGAAAGACTCAGGGGTGAATAAAAAAACCCTCTCAGAGACAACTACACGACAACAACATGATTAGTGTGGGTGGAAGAACAGCAATATGCTCTGAAGGAATTCATGTGCTATGTTGGTGATCATGTGTAACTGCTGTGTGTGTGCGTGCATGCATGCAGGTAAGTGTGTGAGAGAGAGAACATGCGATACATAACTTTGATAGCTATTTGACAGTCACAACACATATGATGACCATTGATTACCACTCCAGTATATTAATTAGTCTGATGAGAATGAAGCACGCACACACACTCCATTATGGCCTTTGATATCGGATGACTGTGTCCTCTTAGTTGAGAAGTGACGCAGATCCATGTTCTAATTACAAGAACAGTTTGCACATTTTCCCTGTTACAGCTTGTGATCATGGCTAGACCTAGAAAAAAAGCATTGTCTATATAGAGATGTACTGATATGCGCACGCACACTATTGCATGCATGATAACAATCGCTAGTGCGCACACACACACTTCAAAACTCACCAAACCCCTTACCCTGTTCCCATCTACTGCACAGTTGCTTTGACACCACTCTGACATAATATTCGCCATTATCACAAACGCTGACGTAAAATGACAATTTACAATAAACAACAAAGTGCAAATCTGACAATCACTCTCGGCGGCTCCAGTGGGGTTCCCCAAAACCCCATGCATACAGTAGACCACATTACTGGGTAATCCGTACTGAGCCCTGACACCTAGCTATCAGAAAGTGTGGGACAAGGAGGAGGGGGAGAGGAGAGAAAAAAGAGGGGAAGGAGAAAGAGGACAATGCTGTTTGTAATCCTGTAAAAAGGATTAAGAGATGGTGCATCTTCAGACCAGGATTGCGTCGCAAATGGCACCCTTTTCCCTATAAGTGCACTCTTTCTGACTAGGGGCGATAAGGATCTGGTCAAAAGTAGTGCACTCTCTAAGAAATAAGTTGCCATTTGGGACGCAAACCAAATAGAGACTGCAGTGGCCTCCTGCTTGTAATGTTACTCAACACTAAAATAACGTTGAAACATCATTAAACAATGTTAGACATGTGACTGATGACCCTTCGATACATCTCTGTTTATCTTGTAACTATCACACAGTATTGCTGATGTGATATGCAATGTTCTGCATGCGGGTCTTTATATGAACTAAGGTACCAGAGAGGGTTTCCTACACTGGACAACTTGTTACAGCTGTTTCATGTCATTCATTTAAGATAGGGGGGGGGGGGGGGTCATGGCTATTTTCAATAAAATGTTCTATCCTTTATCATGGTTGTTGTCTAGACGGTTTTGTCCAAATCGTGTGAAATAAAACATTACTTTTCTGTCTTTTCGGCAGTGTAAGTTGTCATTCTATCATATATTAAGCCTGTAAGAATCCTGAATCTAGCTGTCTGTTTTTTTTGCATAGATATCTCAGAAATGAAGTGCAACATTTTGTGTCTTATGTTACCGGGTGAAAACAGTTTTCAATGGGCAAACCGAAAGAGTCCCCTTACCTTGATACTTAAAACCTAAATCTATACTGTCATTAAAGGGATACTTCGGGATTTTGGCAATTTATCTACTTCCCCAGAGTCAGATGAACTTGTGGATACCATTTGTATGTTATGCTAGCAGATACCCATAGACTTCCAGTTATTGTGCTAAAGCTAGTTAGCATTGGCTAACGAAACTACCTCTAACTTCCTTTATACTGCACAAAGAGACGTGTGATCCACAAGTTCATCTGACTCTGGGTAAGTAAATCGTTTCCCTTCAATGTGGCTCTTCAATAATTATGCATAATACTTGTTGGATGCGTATTTGGTGTCGAGCTGATTAGTTACGCCATGATATTTTCACACATCATCATCTGATCTAGGAAGGAATTTTCTGAATGACAGTCAAGTGACGAACAGCTGTTGCGATGCAATAACAACCCAAGTGCTGGGGGAAAAAAAGGTAATAATGTAATAATAATAATAATCAGAATTTGGTGTCTTATTCGCTACGCTGGAGAAGACACTTGTGCCTGGATTCACATTGGATCTAATATTCCTAGCGAATTGATGTTGATCATCTGTTGTTGTCTGCTTTATTTACAGCAGGGTCTTGTTAGATTTAACAGAGAAAGCATCAAAGTAATGTGCTGATGTTTTCATATGTTTTTATGCCTCGGATTGGACACCAAGTCTACTGTGCGCAAGTGAGTAGGATCAACTACATCACAACACCCAATGCTATTCCTATAAATTGTTCTGGATATAATGGAACAAATTATATAGCCTAGTTGGCTTATTGACAACATGATCTGGTAATGAAATAACAGGAAAAATACATTTTGTTTTCAGTGTTGCACCAGCAATTATAAACTATACAAGGGGCTTGAACTTGAATTCGGATCTCAGAAATTCAAATACGCTTACCTTATATATATGCTTACCTTGAAATCAAACGTTTCCTCAATTTGGTGTTTGTAATTATTGTTACCTTGTAATTTGTGATTTCATTTTGTATTTGTTTTTGTGAGATGTGGCCACATTTGTTTGTTTCCCACTGCTTCAATTGAAGGGTGTTGCCCTACTCTGTTGTGGTAAAACCACGTGTGGTTATTATGAGGACGAAAACATCCAACGCTGGCTTCAACTTGGCTTTCCATACAATCATTCCAATTAAAAAGTAACCTACCTAGTCGTTGGTCACGTTCTCATTATAAAAACAGTCCCTGAAAGTGCTTAAATTTGACTTGACAATGTCTGTATGAACCCTGCTTAAAGGATGTATAGTCCTAGCCCTATGTTGTTGTATAGGTAGAGTTATGGGCCAATTTGCATATATTTGATTTCCTCTAAATACACATGTGGAAAACTTCATGAAAATCATTTACATTTTTGTTTCAAAACATTTTAGACACACATTGGGTCCATTATTTATAGAAAGACGCACGTATGCACGTACACACACACAAACACAGGAAGAAAGCCTGCTATTACCTTTGAAAATATTATATTTGCTACAGTGTGTCATTTAGTATATTGTTTCATAGGTACAGCCTCCCTACGAAAGGCGTCAACACATTGAATAAGAGCGTTCTAGCAAAAGAGCATCAATAGTCTTTAGGAATGGATCAATCTGTGGCCACACACACACACACACACACACACACACACACACACACACACACACACACACACACACACACACACACACACACACACACACACACACACACACACACACACACACACACACACACACACACACACACACACACCTCCAGGATTGATAGGCAATTGAAACCGACAGCGGGGAGGTCTAAATCTTCTCAAAGATTGCTGGAGAAGGCTCAAAGACAGCCACATGCATGCCCACACACACACACCTTGGGGCACTTTGATTGACAGCTTTGTGTTGCTACCCCAGGGCCACTACTTTAATGCCCTGCCTTTTTGATCCGTCTGCCATGGGCCAAATTGATTGCATGTTGTCCAGAATGCCACAAACTAAAGGCCTATACAATCTCTACTTAATCCTGGGTCTTGCTCTCTATTGAAGCATAAAGTCAATGGAAAGGCTGTAAGACTCTAACTTGCCCAATCAAAGACTTGACAGGCTATTCAGGCCTGTAGGGTGATGTACACAAATTACCTAAGTGGATCCCAAATGACATAAATGGTGAGTATTTGGGCACATTTCAGGTCATCTTGACGATTGTGGTATCATGTTAATGTGTGTTGTGAGATCTGGTGCAGCAAAAACCTGGAGCAGGACTGTTAAATGTTATAGTCACCATCTTTCCAGTCAGCACAGGATTCAAACATCCAATATAAGGACTCAAAACAGATTTGAATTCAAATATGTCTCATCAAGTCGTACAGAAAGCCAGACTGACAGTTCAAAATGCAAGAAGAAACGCAATCACATTCATAGCATGAAGCAAAATACCAGTCAGTCGGACTTGTATCAGCGGTCTGTACAGCCACATTGAAAACTGCATTTCAGTCCTGTTTTTAACGTAGAAACAATTTCTCACCTGGGTAGTCAGTGAGGAGGAGGGAAGGATTACCATTGGACAGGAGAAAGGATTCCGAGGAAGACAGGATGACAGAGAAAGGAAGAAAAAAACGAATGTACATTTCACACACAATCATTTCTCATCTTGCTCACACCTCATATGAATTCTTAAGAACTTGGGTAACATCCTAACATGCTTAACGATGGGAAATTATTGCACCATTCATAATAGGAGTGTAAAATTGGTATAGCAGAGTATGGAAGTCGCTATACCCTAGTTCAACACCAAGAATTTAAAATAGGCTATTAAAATCATTCCAAACACGATCAAATGGCTGGCTTTAGGACCATGCGGATAGCTCAGTGGACAGACAGGCAGTTTTTGGGTAGTAGAAAGCATATTTTAGGACCGCCTGGAAGGTGAACTTTTCTCTGAAAACAGCAAAGAGGTGGAAGATGGTTGTAAGTGCCTAGGACGCTAGGTACATTTTACAGAGGGACAAAACGCATATTTCTCTCACATTTTGTGCACAGATTTGTTTACATCCTTGTTAGTAAGCATTCCTCCTTTGCCAAGATAAAAAATCCATCCACCTAACAGGTGTGGCATATCAAGAAGCTGATTAAACAGCATGATCATTACACAGGTGCACCTTGTACTGGGGACAATAAAAGTCCCCTCTAACATCTACAGTTGTGTCACCCATCACAATGCCACAGATGTCTCAAGCTTTGAGGGAGCGTGCAATTGGTATGCTGACTGCAAGAATGTCCACTAAAGCTGTTGTCATAGAATTTAATGTTCATTTCTCTACCATAAGCCACCTCCAAAGTCGTTTTAGAGAACCTGGCAGACCACGTGTAACCACCCCAGCCCAGGACCTGTGGGATCTTCTGAGACCAACCACCCGGATAGCTGATGAAACTGAGGAGTAATTCTGTCTGAAATTAAGCCCTTTTGTGGGGAAAAACTCATTCTGATTGGCTGGGCCTGGCTCCCCAGTAGGTGGGCCTGACTCCCAAGTGGGTGGACGTATGCCCTCCCAGGCTCACCCATGGCTGCGCTCCTGCCTAGTCATGTGAAATCCATAGATTAGGGCCAAATGAATTTATTTAAATTAAAATATTTCCTTATTACCGACCCAATTCAGGGAACTAGGCATATGTCGCATGACACGACTTCACAGGAGAGCCATTTCAACATAATTGTTCTATTTTTGATCAAATTGCCTTTTTTTGGCAGAAATGCCTTCTCGAACATGTGAACATGAATAACCTTTGTGCCTTAATAACGAACTTGTATGCCATCTGTAAATACAAATTAAATTGTTAAATTACGTGCCTTGTTGGTTAAGCCACAGAAAAAGCAGCAACCTTCCCACTAGCCATGATTGGCTGAGATAATGAGTGGGCTGGACATGCCGAGAGAGGAGTTCGGATTGGTCTGCCATATAGAGGGCTTCCGTCTATTTGAGCTGGTCAGTCTGTTGGTAATCTTTTTCTTTAATATATTGTGTAGTGGAGCTGCATAAGTGTTGCTCTCCACTTTCTGGAGGATAAAACATTAAATCAGTGGAATTAGATTATGATAGCTAAAGACATGGAAAAATCACTTGTTTCAGGATTACTTCTTCAAACTAAGGGCAGCTGTGGCATGGCATTCGTGGCAGATGAATCATGCATCATGCATGATGATGTATACAGGTAAAACAGTCTAGCGTCAGCTAGCTACATTTTCAGATATTACACGTTTCTGATTTTGACAGAAAGTGGTTTCATTTCAACCTAAAGTGTACTGTTAGCTAGCTAGCTAACGTTAGCAGGCTGGCTCCCTAGCTGACATTATTATTCATATCCCAGAGCCGTTTGCTTTTCTAGTTAGAGCTTAATGTTAGCTAGCTAACATTGAACCTGTTTGGTTAACTCCCAGCATATTCATGCAAGGTAGTAACAACATGATTTGGCACTGTGTTCATTGTTGTTTAACTAACGTTAGTGGCTGGCTCATTAGCTAACATTACGTGACGTGTGTGATCTTACACGTCGTTTACCTAGCCAGATTCATTGTTTACCTAGCTAGCTAGCTACATGTCTTAAGCTAAAGTGTACAACACCGGTTGAACATGGCCGGTGTCAGTAGACGTCTGCAAAAAAGTGTAATGAAATTGTTGCCCACCAAACTGGTTATGCTGTTTTCGTGTTATCCATAGGTAAACAAATCATCGGCCAGAACGTCAAGTGTGCGCTCTGAACGCTCCGAGAGCAAAATGAGATGGGTGAGGATAAAGCTTAAAAGAGTGTAGACAAAGGACGAGATACCAAAACATTCAAAGGCCATTTTATCAAAAGTGAGTTTACAAGTTTATCAACGTTCAAAGCAGAATTACTTTCCCATTGTTCCTCAAAAATGCAGTGTAGCTATGAGTCTCTACCTTTATCTAATGTAACAAACACAATTTCAAATTTGACAGGTGGTCAGTTACATATGAACTGTAACTGTAAGTAAAATTGTTGTATGTTGCATTTATATTTTTGTTCTGTAAATTTTAATCCCAGTGCTGAGCAAGAGCGTAGCAGCTAATTGCTGTATGATGTGTTTGAGGTGAATTTAGCTACAGCAGCTAAGTTTTTAAAATGTGTACAAATGCAGTATATGACTCTGAACTTTGAAAAAAAAGCTTTGGATACCCTAGGTTAAGCTGATTACACCACTGATTTACACTGCACTTCACCATGCTCTTCACTCAAATGTAAGATGCAGCTGTAAGTGTCGCTGTAGCTTATATGTTAGAGGTGATTTTGGTTTGCCGTCTGTTTTCTTAATTAATTGTCTCCTCTTTTCTGTATCTTCCCGACACACCTGGGAGCTTCTACATTTGAGCCTGATGAGCTCAACAAGCCATGTGCAACATATATAAAGAAGCTCCCAGCACACTTTCTTCTCTCTTCTGCTGGTGAGAACGTCGACCACGACTGAAGACGCCACTGCCATGCTACGTATCCACAACCGAGCCATGCTGCCACATGGAGGGGATGGATGACAGAGCCGAACGATGAGTGCTACAATGCTCAACGCCTGCTATTGACCAGATAATTAAGGGTTGGTCAATTTCCTGAACTGAGTGAGTGACTGCGTGTATCTGAGAGAATGCTCCCCCGACCCCATGCTCTGTTCTTTCCCCCTGTGCCAGTGGCGAAGCAGCATTTGCCAACGATGGACTGACGAGATGAGAAACCTAAAGACAGGCAACCTACAGGCGGTGGCGGCCATCTTGCTCACCTCACTAATAGATGGGTCTCTCTTTTGTGTTGTTTGTCTCGTGTGTTTGTTTTGAACTTTGTAAACCCAAAGTCTTACTAGTAAAAATAGCCTGGGATCCATAAAACATGTTTTTGACATAAGCTTCCACTTCAAAGTCTAACGTAAAGGTGCTAGCTAATCTGACCTTTGAGTATTGCCTTAGCCATTGATAATCCTAAAACTTTCATCCAGCCTCCCCACCGCATTACATACATTTCATCCACAGATTATGATGGTGAGGTGGCAGAGGTGACACTCACTACTGCATCCTCAAAACCTTGACAACCATGATCAGCCATATTATACACTGAGTGCACAAAACATGACAGACTGATCAGGTGAATCCAGGTGAAAGCTATGATCCCTTATTGATGTCACCGGTTAAATCCACTTACAATCAGTGTAGATGAAGGGGAGGAATAACTTTTTTAAGCCTTGAGACAATTGAGACACTTATTGTGAATGCATGCCATTTGGACGGTGAATGGGCAAGACAAAAGATTGAAGTGCCTTTGAACTGGGTTTGGTAGTAGGTGCCGGGCACAGCGGTTTGAGTGTGTCAAGAAGTGCAACGCTGCTGGGTTTTAAACACTCAACAGTTTACCGTGTGTATCAAGAATGGTCCACCACCCAAAGGGCATCCAGCCAACGGTAGGCCAATGGTCGAAAATGGGTCATTGATGAAAGAGGATAAAGGAGGCTGACACAAATTGTGCAGAGCAACAGTTAGTCAACTGACAGTCCAATACAACATTGATGCCCAAAGACCCATAAAAGAATGCACAACAAATCATAACTTGACATGAATGAGATATGGCAGCTGGCAACCTTACAGAGTTCATTTCTTTCAGCAAAAAAACAAGAATCTGAGGTTGCAGTGGACAAAGGAATGAAAACACCAGACACTGGTGAATTAGAAAAACATTGTCCGGTCTGATGAATCCCAGTTCCTGCTGTTTCACGGTGATGAGAGGACTAGGGTATGGCGAAAACCACGAGTGTATGTATGCATCCATCCATGTTGCGTGTCAACATTGCAGGCTGGTGGTGATATAGGGTGTGTTTTCATGGCACACATTGGGCTCTTTTATAAAAGTGGAGCAACGTTTGAATGCCACAGGATATCTGAACATCATTGCCAATCAGGTGCATCCATTCATTGCAGGATAATGCCCCACACCACAAGGCTAGGATTGTCCAGGAATGGTTCCACGAACATAAGAGAAATCAGCTTACTGCAGTGGCCTGCCCAGTCACCAGATCTGCCTACTGTGGCATATGTCTGGTTTAATTTTACAGTGTGGTGTCATCGCGGACTGAAGACAGTGGTGCAGAATGCCTGAAGATAAAAACGTAACACTCAATATCTGTACGTTTGACTAAGTATTAGCACCTAACTCCACACACTTGTGGGCAATAACCTTCAATCTGGATTACATCACAAAACAAATGATAAGGCTAGAGAAATGTATTGACCAATACCACCAATACAATCAACACCCAAATATGTTGGCGAGTAAGTATGGAGAACCAATCCCCAAAAGGAAACGAGACTTCGATGGACCCACGGTAAGCGTAGAAACCAAATCGCTAAAGTTGATAAATACCTGAAGATATAAAGAAGTTGAAGGCGAGCTTCGAGATGAGTGACAAAAAGAGGGAGAGAGAAAAAACAAACTAATGGGTATAGTCAATACTATTGAAATGGGCGTTAAAAGAACTTAAAAATGACAACATGTTTCTAAGAGAAGCCTTACTTGAAATACAGACTCGATATATGACAGAAATTCTGGTACTTACTGGTATCGAAGAAAATGAGGGGGAAGATCCTGAAGGTGTGGTGAAATAGCTATTTCTTAAAGCGCTACATTTCCCAGGCGATACTGTCAACAAAATGAAACTCTAACCTGTACACCTTTTCGGACATAGATGACAGAAATATCAGTGCCCAATCATTGCCAAATGTTTTCTTTAAAGATAAAATAATGGTTAAAAGCCTGGGCAAAAGACTCGCTGGCACGAAAATAAGCATGAATGATCAGTTCCCGAAGGAAATTGCAGAAAAAGCACAAAGTTCTCTACCCACTCTTCAAGGTGAATAGATTAAAAAGGGAAATGTGTAGCTCTCATAGTCGATAAACTACATATTGATAACCAACTGTTCCGAGACATCAAAACTACTCCATGGCTATTCTAAATATTACAAAAGTTTCCATAGAGGAGTCAAATAATGGAATACCCAATACTATCCATGTTAGCGATTGTAAAATAAAAATACAAATGAGGAAAACAATCAAATATAACTACTGATAAAGAAATAAACTACAAATACAGTATGCAATTCAAGATAGGGAATTAGAAAGTCGAGTATATATATATTTTTAAAGTACAGGCCTCGGTGTAACGCTCATTCCTTCGACGATAAACACAAATCCGAACATCACGCCTGGTGAGACAAAACCGCGACTCATCAGAGTAGAGCCCTTTTTGCCAGTCCTGTCTGGTCCAGCGACGGTGAGTGTGTGCCCATAGGCAATGTTGTTGCCGGTGATGTCTGGTGAGGACCTGCCTTACAACAGGCCTTCAAACCCTCAGTCCAGCCTCTCTCAGCATATTGCGGACAGTCTGAGCACTGATAGAGGAATTGTGCGTTCCTGGTGTAACTCGGGCAGTTATTGTTGCCATCTTGTACCTGTCCCGCAGGTGTGATGTTCGGATGTACCGATCCTGTGCAGGTGTTGTTACATGTGATCTGCCACTGTGAGGATGATCAGCTGTCCATCCTGTCTCCCTGTAGCGCGGTCTTATTTTCTGCACTATGCAATGATATGGGCTGCGACCATGTAACGCTTTTACAACATACAGAAGAAGTGTGCTGGTTATCAAGGGGCAAAGTATTGACATTTTTTTTTTTAATTGATAGACGAGCTTAAAGTTTTCTTTACTGACCATAATTTTCACTTGTCTGACTGCTTGCATGATGACGAGTTTCTCACATGACTGGCCTATCTGGGTGATGTTCTCGCCTGAACGATCTGAATATAGGATTACAGGGTCTCTCCGCAACTATATTCAAAATTGAGGCTATGATTAAGAAGTTTGAGCTCTTTTCTGCCTGCATTTTATTTTTATTTTACTAGGCAAATCAGTTAACCTCTTCAGTCTTATTAAAATTCTTATTTTCAATGACGGCCTAGGAACAGTGGGTTAACTGCCTGTTCAGGGGCAGAACGACAGATTTGTACCTTGCCAGCTCTGGGATTTTAACTTGCAACCTTCCGGTTACTAGACCAACGCTCTAACCACTAGGCTACCCTGCCGCCCCGGACAACATACAGGTCTTTCCATCATTGTATGATTTTTTGCATGTAAATGAACTCAAGCTTACGGACAATGTCAAATGTGATATAGTGAAGCACCTGAGTGAGCTGGGTGCGCAAATATGCAGGTACTTTCCCGAAATGGATGACACAAACAACTGGATTCGTTATCCCTTTCATGCCCTCCAGTTTACTTACCGATATCTGAACAAGAGAGCCTATTCAAAATTGCAACAAGTTGTTCTGTGAAAATTGAACTTAAATCACTGCCAGATTTCTGGATTGGGCTGCGCTCAAGAGTATCCTGCCTTGGCATATTGCGCTGTTAAGACACTGATGACCTTTGCAACCACGTACCTATGTCAGAGTGGAGTCTCGGCCCTCACTAGCATGAAAACTAAATACAGGCACAGACTGTGTGTGTAAAATGATTTAAGACTGAGACTCTCTCCAATACAACCCAACATTGCAGAGTTATGTGCATCCTTTCAAGCACACCCTTCTCATTAACCTGAGGTTAACCCTATAAACATTTTGGGATGTTGCTACTAATTTGTTATCTTCTCCCTTTTCAAGAACACATTTCAACAAGTCAAGTTTAAAATGATTATCTGGTGATGGGAACGTTTTTTATTATTGCATTGGGCTTACTGTTGTTAGCCATCTCTTTGAAAAATAACTTATGAGTGTGAAACATTGTTGCATTTAAAGTGGAACTGACATCCTATTAAAATGTGTTCATATATAGTGACTTAGTAAAGTATTCAGACCCTGTCCTATTTCCAAATGTTATGTTACAGCCTTATACGAAAATTGATTAAATAAATACAATTCCTCACCAATCTACGCAGAATACCCCATAATGGCAAAGGTAAAACAGGTTTTTAGATTTTTTTTTCAAAATGTATAAACAAAAAAAAACAGATACCTTATTTACATAAGTATTCAGACCCTTTGGTCATTGTGCTGCCACAGAATGCATTGTGAGCAAGACCTCAAAAAACGTTATATACCAGAGGTGCGAGAAAAGTTCTATATATTATTATTGAAACAGTGTTGCCATTGTTTGTGAGAATGCCAACAGGTCTGGTCACTGTGGGGGGAGGTTCCTGTGGGAGTTGCCATGGAAGCCAAGAAGGGGAGTGAAGTGTGTGTGTGTGTGAGCGCGCGCTCAAACACACTTGCATGTGGGGGTCTGGGAAGTGCTGATGAATGCGCATGTGCCTGAACTAAATTTTATACAGTAAGTGCCAGGAACACCACAGGTGTACAAATGTTAAATAAAGCACCCAAAATTGTATGAAAATCATGAAAATGTATTTTCTGTGTTCAGATGCCCTGTGTGGACAAAGTCATGGAACTTTATGACAAATCAGACTAAATGAACTACATTTTTCAGAAAGCTTAGGGTTAAACAGAAGAAGTTTGGAACCACCAAGACTCTTCCTAGAGCTGGCCGCCCTGCCAAACTGAGCAATCGGGGGAGAAGGGCCTTGGTCACTCTGACAGAGCTCCAGAGTACATCTGTGGAGATGGGAAACTCTTCCAGAATTACAACAATCTCTGCAGCACTCCACCAATCAGGCCAATATGGTAGAGCGGCCAGACGGAAGCCACTCCCCAGTAAAAGGACCATGACAGCCCGCTTGGAGTTTGCCAAAAGGCACCTAAAGACTCTCAGACCACAAGAAACAAGATTCTCTGGTCTGATGAGACAAAGATGGAACTTTTTGGCCTGAATAACTGTAACGGCTTTCGTCGTCGGATGACGAAGAGTAGTCGGACCAAAGCGCAGCGTGGTATGTGTTCATATTTCTTTATTGAACTGAACCATGAATAAGCAAAAACAACAAAGGGAAAACCCGAAACAGTCCTACAAGGTGAAAAACACTAAACAGAAATTAACTACCCACAACATAAGATGGCAACACAGGCTACCTAAGTATGATTCCCAATCAGAGACAACGACAGACAGCTGTCCCTGATTGAGAACCATACCTGGCCAAAACATAGAAATACAAAACCTAGACATACAAAACACTGTTCCTAGACTGTCATTGTAAATAAGAATTTGTTCCTAACTGACTTGCTTAGTTAAATAAATAAAAAAGACAACGTAGGAGTGGCTTCGGGACAAGTCTCTGAATGTCCTTGAATGGCTCAGCCAGAGCCTGGACTCTGGAGAGACCTGAAAATACAGTAGCTATGCAGCAATGTTACCCATCCAACATGTCAGCGCTTGAGAGGATCTGCAGAGAAGAATGGAAGAAACTCTCCAAATACCGATGTACCAAGCTTGTAGCATCATACCCAAGACGACTCAAGGCTGTCATCGCTGGTGCTTCAACAAAGTACTGAGTAAAGGGTGTCAAAACCTGTTTTTGCTTTGTCATTATGGGGAATTGTGTGTAGATTGTTTTAGAATAAGGCTGTAATGTAACAAAATGTGGAAAAAGTCAAGGGGTCTGAATACTTTTCGAATGCATTGTCTGTCTGTCTCTGTGTGTGTGTGTGTGTGTGTGTGTGTGTACGTGTGTGTGCGTGTGTGATGTATATATATATATATATATATACAGTTGAAGTCGGAAGTTTACATAAAACTCGTTTTTCAACCACTCCAAATGTCTTGTTAACAAACTATAGTTTTGGCAAGTCGGTTAAGACATCTACTTTGTGCATGACACAACTAATTCTTCCAACAATTGTTTACAGACAGATTATTTCACTTATAATTCACTGTATCACAATTCCAGTGGGTCAGAAGTTTACATACACTAAGTTGACTGTGACTTTAAAACAGCTTTGAAAATTCCAGAAAATGATGCCATGGCTTTAGAAGCTTATGATAGTCTAATTGACGTCATTTGAGACAATTGAAGGTGTACCTATGGACGTATTTCAAGGCCTACATTCAAACTCAGTGCCTCTTTACTTGCCATCATGGGAAAATCCCCCCCAAAATCAGCCAAGACCTAAACAAAAAAAATTGGGGTTAAAGATTGTACTTTTTGGAGATATGTCCTCTGGTCTGATGAAAGAAAAATATAACTGTTTGTCTATAATGACCATCGTTATGTTTGGAGGAAAAAGGGGGAAGCTTGCATGCCAAAGAACACCATCCCAACGTGAAGCAGCAGGGTGGCAGCTTCATGCTGTGGGGGTGCTTTGCTGCAGGAGGGACTGGTGCACTTCACAAAATAGATAGCGTCATGAGGATGGAGAATTATGTGGATATATAGAAGCATCATCAAGACATCAGTTAAACCTTGGTCGCAAATGGGTCTTCCAAATGGACAATGACCCCACGCATACTTTCAAAGTTGTGGCAAATTGGCTTAAAGAAAACAAAGTCAAGGTATTGGAGTGGCCATCACAAAGGCTACCCGAAACGCTACACGAAGAACTGAAAAAGCGTGTGCGAGCAAGGAGGCCTACAAACCTGACTCAGTTACACCAGCTCTGTCAGGAGGAATGGGCCAGAATTCACCCAACTTATTGTGGGAAGCTTGTGGAAGGCTACATGCAACATTTGGCCCAAGTTAAACAATTTAAAGGCAATGCTACCAATTACGAATTGAGTATGTAAACGTATCACCCACTGGGAATGTGATGAAAGAAATGAAATCTGAAATAAATAATTTGCTCTACTATTATTCTGACATTTCACATTCTTAAAATAAAGTGGTGATCTTAACTGACCCAAGACAGGGAATGTTTACTTGGATTAAATGTCAGGAACTGTGAAAAACGGAGTTTAAATGTATTTGGCTAAGGTGTATGTAAACTTCTGACAACTGTATGGGGGGATTGGAAATGATTCAGACAATTACATTGATGGAAGCTACAATCTATCTGCAATATTAAAGCTTAGTATCTACCCTCCCGCACAAAAAAATATAAACGTTACGTTAGGGTCGTGTGCTTTCAGATCTCTCGGCCTATAGACCTTCCGTCATCCCTCTCTGTGGACTCTAACACGCCATGATGTGCGTTCAAAACATCTATTCCGAACTGGAGGGGGAACATGTACAAACATCAAAGTAAGAACCGTGCAGGTGCTAGAGAGCCAGACCTGTGTGTGTGTGTGTGTGTGTGTTTTGAAGGCAAAATATTAATGGAGATGCGAGGAGTGGTGTGAGTGTCGGGCACGATGAAGCTGAGTGGGAGACAGATGCTGATGGATGTCTCGCCAGAGCGTATCACCATCCCGGTATACACACACAGACACAGGCACCCTCCTCCCTCCCTGCCTCTGATGAGGTCTTGGGTAATGGTATCAACTTGTGGCTTTACATGTCATATGCCTCTATGCCTTTCTAACCAGGCAGTCTGCTACACAGCTCTGTCCCCTTCAACACGAGGCCATTACAAAGAGGCAATGACATTTCCTTAGCATGGCGCTGGCATTTAGCCTGATGGATTTATTGACTTTTTTTTTTTTTTTTTTTACTTAGCTGTGTTTCTGTTTAGGGAGGCAGAGTAATGTCTTCAGGGCTGACCACGTTTCATGCTTTCTCCCCAAAATTGCTCTACATCCACCCAATCAACTTGATTCTCTGTGCGGGGGAGGTGATGTTGAGGGGAGGTGTGTGTGTCCGTGTGTTTTTGTCAGCGTAAGCTCTAAATAGTTGAGCTACTGTGTTGGGTTGATCGTACAGTAGTGCTGAGCGATTAACCAAAATGTTGGTAATTTGTTGTTTTTAAGCAACAAATTCACCGGCATAGGTTCAATTATTTGAATTCCATTTAGTTTGGGGTGTTTCTGCCAGTTTCTCTAGAGATAAAACAGATCAGGCCTGAACGGTGCGATGTATTAGGGAGTTGTAGTTTCCAACAGGACAATATTCTACATAATTACCACATTTTCTGCACTAAACTAACTACAGTAACCATAATCCATTGCGGTCTGAGTGGCGCAGACACAGAGGAGAGAAGACAGAACACGTGACCGAGAGGGATAAAAAGCAGTCGCTTCATGATGTATCTCTACCAAAGAAATACATGATGTAAGTGATTGATAATTGGTATTCAGCAGTCATAAAACTGCCTTACTTTGAAGAACTACTAAAATAGTGATTTTGTCAAAACAGCAGACCATTATTCCTCCTCCACCAAACTTTACAGTTGGCACTATGAATTGGGGCAGGTAGCATTCTCCTGGCATCCGCCAAAACCCTGATTAGTCCGTCGGACTGCTAGATGGTGAAGCGTGATTCATCACTCCAGAGAACGTGCTCTGCACTGCTCTAGAGTCCAATAGCGGCAAGCTTTACACCACTCCAGCCGACGCTTATGTGATTTTAGGTTTGTGTGCAGCTACTCGGCCATTGAAACCCATTTCATGAAGCTCCCGACAAAGTTATTGTGCAGACTTTGTTTTTAGAGGCAGTTTGGAACTCTGTAGTGAGTGTTGCAACGAAAGACAGACAATTTTTCTGCGCTTCAGGACTCGGCGGTCCCGTTCTGTGAGCTTGTGTACCCTATTACTTCACGGCCGAGCCGTTGATGCTCCTAGACGTTTACACTTCACAATAACAGCAATTACAGTTGACAGGGGCAGCTCTAGCGAGGCAAACAGTTGACGAACTGACCTGAAGGTGTTGCCACATTGAAAGACACTGAGCACTTCAGTAAGGCCATTCTACTACCAATGTTTGTCTACAGAGATCGCATGGCTGTGTACTCGATCTAATACACCTGTCAGCAACGGGTGTGACTGAAGTAGCCAAATCCAGTCATTTGAAGGGTTGTTCACACATTTTGTATATAGTGTATGTGCGTCAGAATGCACTCACTGTTCCAAAATGTGCTTGTTACGCAACAGGACAGTTAACCCATGCTGCCTGCTATTTTACCTATAGAATGTTTATACTTGTCAATTTGTAATTATTTTCAAATAGTTTGTAATGGGGTGTGTTCGCCACCTCATTAATTCACATAGAAGTACCCCATTTCACTATTGGACAATTTACGTTTGAGGCTTTACTGAGCCGGACAAGCACCTTCCCGGTGTTAACCAAGAACAAGTATGCAGACATTTGCGCATCACCAGTCAGAACAGAACTTGCACAGAACTTGAGAGCCGTTTGAACGTAAACTATTTAAAAAAAAATCTAAATGGGGGTTTTTGGTGGCAAAAATTCCTTCTCAAATAAAAAACATGAGCTGGCGCACATCCAGAGAAAATGATTTTATGTAGAGGTGCTGCCTAACAGCGAATAAACTATAAGCTATAAAAACAAATAGAGTAACACCCTCCATATACAAACCATAAGTAATTGATTGGGTAAATCACCAACGGTTTGGCATCACTGTGCCTTCATCAGGGTAATGTCATGAATGCTTGAGCCAGGTTATGTAGACAAACAGTGCAATTAGTGCAAACAATAACAATAGTGAGGTGTGTGTCATAATTATTACGTTAAATAATATGAATAGAGTGAAACTGTTTAAAAAACAAAACAATAGTTAATGGAATATTGAATATATTCGGCTATTGTTAACATATGGAAACATAATTGAATGTTGTACATAATATTAGATTCAACATACATTGCTGAATTCAATTTCGAATCTGGTGGCCACAGATTCGTTTAACCCTCCATAACTGGCTATATGGTAGACCATTCTTGAGGGGAAGGGGATGCACACTATCCACACATAGCATGGTATTGTGGTCTGTGGGCTTTGTGTATAAGTCTGTGTGTAATGCATCATTTTCTTTGATAATCCGTAAATCGAGGAAGTTTATTTTTCTCTTGCCAGTGTCTGCATGGTGAATTTGAGGTATTCAGAGCTCTTGCTAGAGTTTGGAATTAATTCAGTTCCTGCTGACTTCTTTCGCAGAGCACAAAGACATCATCTATGTATCTTCCATAGGAGGATTTTAGAAAGTAGTGTGTGTGTTTCTGTTTTGTAAAGGAGTGCTTCCTCAAATTGTCTCACATACAGGTTTGCATAGTTGGGGGAAAAGGGGGGGAGGCAATAGCTACACCCCGAATTGGAATGAAAAAGTCTGACTCAAAGACAAAGTAGTTTTTGGATAATACCACTTCAGTAAGTTGTAAGTTGCAATCATTGGATGGTTTGCCTGTACAAGCACCACCTGTACTGGACACAGCTAGACAAACTTATATTTCTGAGAAGATCAGGGAGTTACGTGATGAAGAGGCTATGGGCATCACATGCCCTGTACCAAAGTCAAGGGCAGAACAGAAACAGGCTCTCGGAATATAGATTCCCTTGTTCATGCGTAGTCAGAGAAATGCTGATGAATGTCTTGCTCGAGCTGTGTATGGAAATGGTTGACCTCTGATACTCACAGGCAATGTGTATTGGAAGAGATTTCTGAACGTTCTTCGATTTTAACAGAATTCAAGTGAAGCTCAAGCAAATCCTAGATAAAGCAGGCTATATTGCAATTATCTCTGATGGGTGGTCGAATTTTCGTGGGCTAGGAAAAATTAACTACATAATCTCCACCTCTCTACCAGTATTTGTATTTATTATGGATCTCCAGTAGCTTCTGCCAAAGCAGCAGCTACTCTTCCTGGAGTCCAGCAAAATGAAGGCAGTTTATACAATTTTAAAAACATTACAATACATTATCAGATTTCAAAACACATTGTGTGCCCTCATCCCCTACTTCACCACTACCACATACAGTGGGGAGAACAAGTATTTGATACACTGCCGATTTTGCAGGTTTTCCTACTTACAATGCATGTAGAGGTCTGTAATTTTTAGCATAGGTACACTTCAACTGTGAGAGAATGAATCTAAAACAAAAATCCAGAAAATCACATTGTATGATTTTTAAGTAAGTCATTTGCGTTTTTTTGCATGACTTAAGTATTTGATCACCTACCAACCAGTAAGATTTCTGGCTCTCACAGACCTGATAGTTTTTCTTTAAGAAGCCCTCCTGTTCTCCACTCATTACCTGAGAAGGCAACAACTGATGGAGCAAGTATTAGAAAATGGAAGAAGTTCAAGATGACGGTGAATCACCTGGGGCTCCATGCAAGATCTCACCTCGTGGGGCATCAATGATCATGAGGGAGGTGAGGAATCAGCCCGGAACTACAGGGCAGGACCTGGTCAATGACCTGAAGTGAGCTGGGACAACACAGTCTCAAAGAAAACCATTAGTAGCACACTACGCAGTCATGGATTAAAATCCTGCAGCGCACGCAAGGTCCCCCTGCTCAAGCCAGCGCATGTCCAGGCCCGTCTGAAGTTTGCCAATGACCATCTGGATGATCCAGAGGAGGAATGGGAGAAGGTCATGTGGTCTGGTGAGACAAAAATAGAGCTTTTTGGACTAAACTCCACTCGCCGTGTTTGGAGGAAGAAGAAGGATGAGTACAACCCCAAGAACACCATCCCAACAGTGAAGCATGGAGGTGGAAACATCATTCTTTGGGGATGCTTTTCTGCAAAGGGGACAGGACGACTGCACCGTATTGAGGGGAGGATGGATGGGGCCATGTTTCACGAGATCTTGGCCAACAACTTCCTTCCCTCAGTAAGAGCATTAAAGATGGGTCATGGCTGGGTCTTCCAGCATGACAACGACCCGAAACACACAGCCAGGGCAACTAAGGAGTGGCTCCGTAAGAAGCATCTTGTCACGACTTCCGCCGAAGTTGGCTCCCCTGCCTGTTTGGGCGGTCTTCAGTGGTCGTCGTCAACGTCCTACTAGCCGCTACCGATCCCTTTTTCGTTTGTCTGTTTGTTTTGTCTTATTACTTTCAACTGTGTTTCTGTTGTTTGGCTTAATGAGCTTCCCTATATTTAGTCTCAAGGTCCTGGAGTGGCCTAACCAGTCTCCAGACCTGAACCCAATAGAAAGTCTTTGGAGGGAGCTGAATGTCCGTATTGCCCAGCGACAGGAGAAGGTCTGTATGGAGGAGTGGGCCAAAATCCCTGCTGCAGTATGTGCAAACCTGATCAAGTACTACAGGAAACGTATGATCTCTGTAATTGCTAACATAGGTTTCTGTACCAAATATTAAGTTCTGCTTTTCTGATGTATCAAATACTTATGTCATGCAATAAAATGCAAATTAATTACTTAAAAATCATACAATGTGATTTTCTGGATTTTTGTTTTAGATTCCGTCTCTCATAGTTGAAGTGTACCTACGATACAAATTACAGACCTCTACATGCTTTGTAACTAGGAAAACCTGCAAAAACGGCAGTGTATCAAATACTTGTTCTCTCCACTGTATATATAGTACGAGATCCATGTGTATGTATAGTGCATATGCTAGTGTGTGTGTGTGTGTGTGTGTGTGTGTGTGTGTGTGTGCCAATGTTTGTGTTGCTTCACAGTCCCCGCTGTTACATGAGGTGTTTTTTTTATGTTTTTAATCTAGTTTTTTTAGTAGTCATGGCTCTATGTAGTACTGTGTGCCTCCCTGGGGACTGTGAAGAGACCTCTTGTGGCATGTCTGGTGAAGTATGCATGGGTATCCGAGCTGTGTGCCAGTAGTTTAGACAGACAGCTCGGTGCATTCAACATGTCAATACCGCTCATAAATAAAAGTAGTGATGAAGGCAATCTCTCCTCCACTTTGAGCCAAGAGAGATTGGCATGCATATTATTAATATTAGCACTCTGTGTATATTCAAGGGCAGGCGTGCTGCCCTGTTTTGAGCCAATTGCAATTTTCCTAAGTTATTTTTTGTGGCACCTGACCACACGACTGAACAGTGGTCAAGGTGCGACAAAAACAGGGCCTGTAGGACATGTCTTGTTGATAGTGTTGTTAAGAAGGCAGAGCATTGCTTTCTTATAGACATACTTCTCCCCATCTTAACTACTACTGCATCAATATGTATTGACCATGACAGTTTACAATCTAGGGTTACTCCAAGCAGTTTAGGAATCTCAACTTGCTCAATTTCCACATTATTTATTACAATATTTAGTGTTTTGTTCCAAATAAAATGCTTTTAGTTTTATAAATATTTTGGGCTAACTTATTCCTTGCCACCCACTCTGAAACTAACTGTGGCTCTTTGTTGAGTGTTGCAGTCATTTCAGTCACTGTAGTAGATGACATGTATAGTGTTGAGTCATCTGCATTCATAGACACTCTGGCTTTACTCAAAGTCAGTGCCATGTTGTTAGTATAAATTGAAAAAAGCAAGGGGCCTAAACAGTTTCCCTGGGGAATTCCTGATTCTAACTGGATTATATTTGAGAGGCTTCCACCAGCAGCAGACTATGATTGATAATGTCAAAATCTGCACTAAAGTCTAACAAGCCCCCACAATCATCTTATCATCAATTTCTCTCAGCCAATCATCAGTCATTTGTGTAAGTGCTGTGCTTGTTGCGTGTCCTTCCCATTAAACATGCTGAAATTCTGTTCTGTGAAATAGCATTTTCCAGAAGTTTACTAAGGGTTGAAAACAGGCTGATTGATCGGCTATTTGAGCCAGTAAAAGGGGCTTTACTATTCTTGGGTAGCGGAATGACTTTAGCTTCCCTCCAGGCCTGAGGGCACATGCTCTCTAGTAGGCTTAAATTGAAGATGTGGAAAATAGGAGTGGAAATATTGTCTGCTACTATCCTCAGTAATTTTCCATCCATATTGTCAGACCCCGGTTTCTTGTGATTGTTGAGAGACAATTTTTTCACTGACTTTACGGGAATACAAAAGTACAATTCTTGTCTTTCATAATTTGGTCATAATATACATAATATACTTGGACGTGTAGTGTCAGCGCTTGTTGTTGGCATGTCCTCCCTAAGTTTGCTTATCTTGCCAATGAAAATAGCAGTAGCAGAGGCAATAGCAGAGGCTTTGGGATGAATAGGCCATCTGATTCAATGAATGAAGGAGCCGAGTTGGCTTTTTTCTCCAAAACTTCATTTAAGGTACCCCAAAGCTTTTTTACTTTCATTCTTCGTATAATTTCTCTTTGTTTCATAGTGTATTTTCTTTTTCTTTAGTTTAGTCACATGATTTCGTAATATGCAGTATGTTTGCCAATCAGTTGGGCTGCCAGACTTAATTGCCATACCTTTTGCCTCATCCCTCTCAACCATACAATTTTTCAATTCATCATCAATCCAAGTGCATTTAACAGTTTTACAGTCATTAACTTAATGGGTGCGTCCTTATTAGTAACTGAAATAAGTAGTTTCATAAATGTGACCAGTCTGGTTGCTCCTCATTACACCACAGACCAGCAAATATTCTTTACAACATTAACATATGATTCACAACTAAACGTATTGTATGACCTCTTATACACAAAATTAGGTCCAGCCTTTGGAACTTTGGTTTTCCTAGATATGGCTATTATATTGTGATCACTACATCCTATGGATTTGGATACTGCTTTTAAGCAAATATCTGCAGTGTTAGTAAAGATGTGATCAATACATGTTAATTTAATTCCTGTGCTGTTTGTAACTACCCTGGTAGGTTGACTGACAACCTGATCCAGGTTACAGGCACTGCTTACAGTTTGAATTTCTTCTCCTGAGTGGGCAGCTTGATGATAGCCATTCAATATTTAAATCACCCAGAAAATGTAATTCTCTGTTGATATCACATACATTGTCAAGCATTTCACACATATTATGCAGATACTGACTGTTAGCACTTGGTGGTCTATAGCAGCTTCCCACAAGAATGGGATTGAGGTGAGGTAGATGAACCTGTATTCATATTACTTCAACAGTATTTAACATTAGATTGTCTATAAGCTTTATAGGAATGTGTTTCTGAATATAGACTGCATATAGACAGCCTCTGTTGGCATTTCTATTTCCGGTAGATGTTATAACCATGTATTGCTACCACTATATCAAGGTATTATCTACGTGATTTTCCAGAGATAGTCAGAATATGAATGTCACCTGTTACAAGCAAGTTATTTACTTCATGGACGTTGTTTCTGAGGCTACATATGTTAATATGGGCTATTTTTAGCATTTTTCTGGGTTGCTTGATTGTTTTAATGCTTTACTGGGAAGCTTATCAGAAGTAGACTTACTCATGTTAGTTACATTGGGGCTGATAGTGCAGGGTGAGCTGCATAAAGTGGTCTTCTTATAATTGCACACCGCCTCAGTGCTAACAGTGTAACTGGTTTCTTGGCTCATGATTACTGCTTACAATAGCTGTAGGATAAACAGATGTATTCAGTTCAATTAGGGGTACATACAATAAATTACTTACATTGTGTTTGCCAATGCCCCTAAGATCATGTGCATTTGATGCAGCATTATGATGACTCATTGTCACAATGGTAGGGATTAACTGAGCTGGTCTTGGATCATTTAACAGTCATTGTTTCAATGCAGCCTTGAAATGCATGGACAGATTCCAGGAGCCAAGATGATTTGGATGGACTCATTCGTCATTCCTGTAGAGTATCTTCTGTTTCCAGAAGGTGTCAAAGTTATAAATAAAAGTGACTCCAGCAGAGCTACAGTAGTCTTTTAGCGAGATGTGTGATGCCAGCAGTCTGCCGATTCCTCCACACCCGCGGCAAATGTTCCGCGCTAGCCCTCCTGTAATCTACAAGAGCACAAACACAAGGGACAACAGACACACCGGTCTCTAACATTGCAAATGAGCTGAAGGCAGTCATCAGTGACCTTGGCCCACAGAAGGTATTTGCACAAGTGACAGACAATGTTGAGAACATGAAGGTAGCTTGGCCTAAAGTGGAGGAGTCCTTCCCTCACATCACACCCATTGGCTGTGCTGCTCATGCATTACATTTGCTCTTCAAGGACATCATGGCACTGAAAACCATGGATACACTCCACAGAAGAGCCAAGGAAATGGTTAGGTATGTGAAGGGCCATCAAGTTATAGCAGCAAACTACCTCACCAAGCAAAGTGAGAAGAATAAGAGCACCACATTGAAGCTGCCCAGCAACACCCGTTGGGGTGGTGTTGTTTTCATTGTTTGACAGTCTCCTGGATGGGAAGGAGTCTCTCCAAGAAATGGCCATATCACAGTCTGCCGATATGGACAGCCCAATCAAGAGGATCCTCCTGGATGATGTAATTTGGGACAGAGTGGTACAGTGCCTTGCAAAAGTATTCATCCCCCTTGGCATTTTTCCTATTTTGTTGCATTACAACCTGCAATTTAAATGTATTTTTAATTTGGATTTCATGTAATGGTCTTACACAAAATAGTCCAAATTGGTGAAGTAAAATGAAAAAAATAAACTTTGTGCACATGCATATGTACACCCTTTGCTATGAAGCCCCTAAATAAGATCTGGTGCAACCAATTAAATAAAGTCCACCTGTGTGCAATCTAAGTGTCACATAATCTCAGTATACCTGTTCTGAAAGGCCCCAGAGTCTGGAACACCACTAAGCAAGGGGCACCACCAAGCAAGCGGCACCATGAAGACCAAGGAGCTGTCCAAACAGATCAGGACCAAAGTAATGGAGAAGTACAGATCAGGGTTGGGTTCTAAAAAAACATCCAAAATGTTGAACATCCCACGGAGCACCATGAAATTCATTATAAAAAAATTGAAGAATATGGCACCCCAACAAACCTGCCAAGAGAGGTCCGCCCACCAAAACACACAGACCAGTTAAGGAGGGCATTAATCAGAGAGGCAACAAAGAGACAAAAGATAACCCTGAAGGAGCTGCAAAGCTCCAGAGCGGAGATTGGAGTATCTCTCCATAGGACCACTAAGCCGTACACTCCACAGAGCTGGGCTTTATGGAAGAGTGGCCAGAAAAAAAGCAGTTGCTTAAAGAAAAAAAAAGCAAACACATTTGGTGTTTGCCAAAAGGCATATGGGAGACTCCCCAAACATATGGAAGAAGGTACTCTTGTCAGATGAGACTAAAATTGAGCTTTAAAGGAAAACGCTACAGTGGGGCAAACAAGTATTTAGTCAGCCACCAATTGTGCAAGTTCTCCCACTTAAAAAGATGAGAGAGGCCTGTAATTTTCATCACAGGTACACTTCAACTATGACAGACAAAATGAGAAAAAAAATCCAGAAAATCACATTGTAGGATTTTTAATGAATTTATTTGCAAATTATGTTGGAAAATAAGTATTTGGTCACCTACAAACAAGCAAGATTTCTGGCTCTCACAGACCTGTAACTTCTTCTTTAAGAGGCACCTCTGTCCTCCACTCGTTACCTGTATTAATGGCACCTGTTTGAACTTGTTATCAGTATAAAAGACACCTGTCCACAACCTCACACAGTCACACTCCAAACTCCACTATGGCCAAGACCAAAGAGCTGTCAAAGGACACCAGAAACAAAATTGTAGACCTGCACCAGGCTGGTAAGACTGAATCTGCAATAGGTAAGCAGCTTGGTTTGAAGAAATCAACTGTGGGAGCAATTATTAGGAAATGGAAGACATACAAGACCACTGATAATCTCCCTCGATCTGGGACTCCACGCAAGATCTCACCCCGTGGGGTCAAAATGATCACAAGAACAGTGAGCAAAAATCCCAGAACCACACGGGGGGGACCTAGTGAATGACCTGCAGAGAGCTGAGACCAAAGTAACAAAGCCTACCATCAGTAACACACTACGCCGCCAGGGACTCAAATCCTGCAGTGCAAGGACTGCTTAAGCCAGTACATGTCCAGGCCTGTCTGAAGTTTGCTAGAGAGCATTTGGATTATCCAGAAGAAGATTGGGAGAATGTCATATGGTCAGATGAAACCAAAACAGAACTTTTTGGTAAAAATTCAACTCGTTGTGTTTGGAGGACAAAAAATGCTGAGTTGCATCCAAAGAACACCACACCTACTGTGAAGCATGGGGGTGGAAACATCATGCTTTAGGGCTGTTTTTCTGCAAAGGGACCAGGACGACTGATCCGTGTAAAGGAAAGAATGAATGGGGCCATGTATCTTGAGATTTTGAGTGAAAACCTCCTTCCATCAGCAAGGGCATTGAAGATGAAACGTGGCTGGGTCTTTCAGCATGACAATGATCCCAAACACACCGCCCGTTAACGAAGGAGTGGCTTCGTAAGAAGCATTTCAAGGTCCTGGAGTGGCCTAGCCAGTCTCCAGATCTCAACCCCATAGTTGGAGGGAGTTGAAAGTCTGTGTTGCCCAGCAACAGCCCCAAAACATCACTGCTCTAGAGGAGATCTGTATGGAGGAATGGGCCAAAATACCAGCAACAGTGTGTGAAAACCTTGTGAAGGCTTACAGAAAACGTTTAACCTCTGTCATTGCCAACAAAGGGTATATAACAAAGTATTGAGATAAACTTTTGTTATTGACCAAATACTTATTTTCCACCATAATTTGCAAATAAATTCATAAAAAATCCTACAATGTGATTTTCTGATTTTTTTTCTCATTTTGTCTGTCATAGTTGAAGTGTACCTATGATGAAAATTACAGGCATCTCATCTTTTTAAGTGGGAGAACTTGCACAATTGGTGGCTGACTAAATACTTTTTTTGCCCCACTGTATATCTGCCGCAAACCCAACACCTCTCATTACCCCGAGAACACCATCCCCACAGTGAAGCATGGTGGTGGCAGCATAATGATGTGGGGATGTTATTGATCGGCAAGGACTGAGAAACTGGTCAGAATTAAAGGAATGATGGATAGTGCTAAATACAGGGAAATTGAGGGAAACCTGTTTCAGTCTTCCAGAGATTTGAGACTGAAACGGAGGTTCACCTTCCAGTAGGACAATGACCCAAGCTAAAGCAACACTCGAGTGGTTTAAGGTGAATGGCCTAGTCAAAGCCCAGACCTCAATCCAATTGACAATCTGTGCTATGACTTAAAGATTGCTGTATACCAGCGGAACCCATCCAACTTGAAAGAGCTGGTGCAGTTTTGGCTTGAAGAATGGGCAAAAATCCACGTGGCTAAATGTGGCCAAGCTTATAGAGACATACCCCAAGAGACTTGCAGCTGTAATTGCTGCAAAAGGAGGCTCTACAAAGTACAAAATAGGAAAAATGTGAAGGAGAGTGAATACTTTCGCAAGCCACTGTAAGCAGCCTGAAACTGCTGAAGCCTATAGCAGAAGCCATTGCACGGATTGTGGGAGACAATGCCATCCTGTCTGAGGTTCAGATGTAAGAGAAGAAATACGTACTGCCCTGCCCACTTCACTTTTGCTTTAAGCAGAGGAAACTGCAGTTCTGTTCTTAACTGACTTGCCTAGTTAAATAAAGGTACAAAAAAATTAAACAATACTGAAACTAATTGGAGCTCTAAGGCTGTGTGTGTGTGTGTGTTGGCAGGTTTTACAGTGTTGACTGGCGTGTGTGTGTTTTACATATCCCAGCAGGTGGTGATGTTACACAGAGAGAGGTCCTTTAGATCTTAATAACAGCTTGAGGGGAATACACACACCATCAGCATCCTCCATCACCGCCCGTATGCATGTCACACCTAATTTACAAGGCATGCTATCCCATTCCCAGCCTCTGTCCAGGTGTATTAGCACAAGCCATAGACACTCAGTCCATCAACATGATTATTATCTTGGAAAACTCCTTGAGACTACTTGCGAGTAGAGGCTCTTCCTGGTGAACGGGGTCTTTACTTTCCTACTAGCTGGATGGGGAGGACATGGTTATGTTCTAATAAAGTGTGTCTGTCTGGATGGAGTGACTGTGACAGTGGAGAAAGGAGAGTGAGAGGGAAAGAGGATAAAGAGACAGAAAGGGACAAAGGAGAACGAGAGAGAGGGACAGAGGATAGCGAGAGTTCGACAGAAGAGAGAGATCCATTAACTGTCCTGATTCTTCACCCTGCTACCCTGCAGCCCTGCCAGAGACCCAAAGGACAGAGGGAGAGAGATGGAGGTGAGGTGTGGGAGAGAGAGATAGGGACAGAGGTGTGTGCGTGTGTATGTGTATGTGTGTGCGTTTGAGGGACTACTGAGGTGAGAGACAAATCAGACCACTTTCCAGACAAACCTATTTTATCAGGTCATTTTGGTGTCTGAGACAAGGCAGTTAGTCTCAATGTTGAAACAATAAATGTACTGTAAAACTTCCATTGATTATAAAGTCTCCCGCAAAATATACTTTTACAATAGTCAACACGATGAGTAGGGCTGTGTACTCTCACAAACAAGGCTATATCAACTAGGGCTAACATGAGGCAGACTACCACAAACAAGTGCCATTTTACAGTGGAAGGAAGTAAACAGACAACAAATGGGATTGGTGTACTGTAGTGTTGGAGAAAAGGTATGGAGGGAATTAATTCAGAAGCGTGGGACAGTGAAGGGTTAAACTCTCAAAAGGAGGGGTCAGAGAGTAACGGATAGGGATGATAATATGTCATATTATACTCCATGGCATTGCAACACTGTCTGTACATGTACGCTCATGTCTGCCTGCCTGCTTGTCTCTGTCTGTGTGTGTATATATATACAGTGGGGCAAAATAGTATTTAGTCAGCCAACAACTGTGCAAGTTCTCCCACTTAAAAAGATGAGAGGCCTGTAATTTTCATCATAGGTACACTTCAACTATGACAGACAAAATGAGAAAAAAAAATCCAGAAAATCACATTGTAGGATTTTTAATGAATTTATTTGCAAATCACCCTTTATCGGTCATTACCTTTGGTCCAAAATAGTGCACTATATAGGGAATAGGGTGCCATTTGAGACACATACTTAGTCCACCATAACCCCATAACGTCTAGCACCATGGCGGATGAGATAGCAAAAGCTCAGGTTGCCCAGCCCGGCGGTGATACAATCTTCGGCAAAATCATTCGCAAGGAGATTCCTGCAAAAATATTATTTGAAAATGCCTTAATAAGAGTAGCTAAGTGTGATCCTTCCAATAGCAATTCAAGGTTATATCAGCTCAATACAAAATGATATAATACAAACATGAGTTTGTGGTCCAATTATTGCATAGTACCTATGAGGAAATAAAATATGTAATCAAATTATCGATCTGACTTGTTAAAATTATGACTTACAAGATCATAGGGTAAACAAAATAAACATTTAACAGTATGAGGAGAGAGAGACAAAAGAATACAAAATATAGAGGGATGTGGGTTAGAGATACTGTATGCGTGATATATACGGGGAGATTATGGATGTACATGTAACTGCCAAAATAATGGAAACCCTGGAGTAAATGAGGGATACAAAGTAGAGGTCGACCGATTATGATTTTTCAACGCCGATACCGATACCAATTATTGGAGGACCAAAAAAGCCGACACCGATTAATCCGATTTTTATTTATTTTTTTAAATAATGACAATTACAACAATACTGAATTAACACTTATTTTAACTTAATACATAAATAAAATCAATTTAGCCTCAAATTAATAATGAAACATGTTCAATTTGGTTAAAATAATGCAAAAGCAAAGTGTTGAAGAAGAAAGTAAAAGTGCAATATGTGCCATGTAAAAAAAGCTAACGTTTAAGTTCCTTGCTCAGAACATGAGAACATATGAAAGCTGGTGGTTCCTTTTAACATGAGTCTTCAATATTCCCAGGTAAGAAGTTTTAGATTGTAGTTATTATAGGAATTATAGGACTATTTCTCTCTATACGATTTGTATTTCATATACCTTTCACTATTGGATGTTCTTATAGGCACTTTAGTATTGCCAGTGTAACAGTATAGCTTCCGTCCCTCTCCTCGCCCCTACCTGGGCTCGAACCAGGAACACATCGACAACAGCCACCCTCGAAGCAGCGTTACCCATGCAGAGCAAGGGGAACAACTACTCCAAGTCTCAGAGCGAGTGACGTCACCGATTGAAACGCTATTAGCGCGCACCCCGCTAACTAGCTAGCCATTTTACATCAGATACACCAGCCTTATCTCTGGAGTTGATAGGCTTGAAGTCATAAACTGCACATAAACATGCTTGAAGCATTGCGAAGAGCTGCTGGCAAACACACGAAAGTGCTGTTTGAATGAATGCTTACGAGCCTGCTGCTGCCTACCATCACTCAGTCAGACTGCTCTATCAAATGATAGACTTAATTATAACATAATAACACACAGAAATACGAGCCTTTGGTCATTAAAATGGTAGAATCCAGAAACTATCATTTTGAAAAAACAAAAAGTTTATTCTTATTTTATCTAATGGATGGCATCCCTCAGTCTAAATATTGCTGTTACATTGTACAACCTTCAATGGTATGTCATTTTTATGTACAACTCTGGCAAATTAATTACGGCCTTTGTTAGGAATAAATTGACTTTACACAGTTCGCAATTTGCCAGTCGGCCCAAACTGCTGCATATACCCTGACTGCTTGCACGGAACGCAAGAGAAGTGACACAATTGCCCTAGTTAGAAGAAATTCATGTTAGCAGGCAATATAAACTAAATATGCAGGTTTAAAAATATATGCTTGTGTATTGATTTTAAAGAAAGGCATTGATGTTTATGGTTAGGTACATTGGTGCAACGACAGTGCTTTTTCGCAAATGCTCTTGTTAAATCATCACCCGTTTGTCGAAGTAGGCTGTGATACAATGAGAAATTAACAGGAACCGCATCGATTATATGCAATGCAAGACACGCTAGATAAACTAGTAATATCCTCAACCATGTGTAGTTAACTAGTGATTATGTTAAGATTGATTGTTTTTTACAAGATAAGTTTAATGCTAGCTAGCAACTTACCTTAGCTTCTTGCTGCCCTCGCGTAACAGGTAGTCAGCCTGCCACGCAGGCTCCTCGTGGAGTGCAATGTAAGGCAGGTGGTTAGAGCATTGGACTAGTAACCGGAAGGTTGCAAAAATTAATCCCTGAGCTGACAAGGTAAAAATCTGTCGTTCTGCCCCTGAACAAGGCAGTTAACCCACCGTTCCAAGCCTGTAACTGAAAATAATGTGTTCTTTAACTGACTTGCTTAGTTAAATAAAGGTGTAAAAAAATGTTTAGATTTTTTTTAACGGCAAATCGGTGACCAAAAATATTGAATACCCGATTGTTATGAAAACTTGAAATCGGCCCTGATTAATCGGCCATTCCGATTAATTGGTCGACCTCTAATACAAAGTAGGTGTTGTGCCTTAGTTAATTAAGCAATTAACATCCCAACATGCTTAGGGTCATGTATAAAATAATTTGCAGAGCATTATTTTGGCTATCATGGCTATGCCCCCATAGGATGACAATGCCCCCATCCACAGGGCACGAATGGTCACTAAATGGTTTGATGAGCATGAAAACAATGTAAACCATATGCCATTGTCGTCCCAGTCACCAGATATCAACCCAATTGAACACTTATGGGAGATTCTGGCGTGGCGCCTGAGACAGCGTTTTGCTCCACTATCAACAAAACACCAAATTATTATGGAAGTCCTCATGGAAGAAGGGTGTCGCATCCCGCCAATAGAGTTCCAGATACTTGTAGAATCGATGCCAAAGTGCAGTGAAGCTGTTCTGGCGGTTCGCAGTGGCCCAACGCCCTATTAAGACACATTATGTTGATGTTTCATTTATTTTGGCAGTTACTTGTAGGCGTATGTGTGTTAGAGAGAGAAAGAGATAGAGAAAGAGGGATAAGACACAGGTCAGTAAGCAGCACCATTTCTCTTCCTGCATCATAACCCCCGGCGATGTAGCCCAGGATCCCGAACCACCATGGAGCGCTCTCTGACTCTCTGTTCATCTCCCTCTCCCCATCTCTCTACCCCAATATATCGCTCTCCCTCTACCCTGTCTCTCTCGCTTTCTCTCCCTCCCTCGCTCGCTCTATCCTTCACTCGAACACTGGCCATGAATGTCAAGGAGGTTTGGCTTGGCATCCAGCCTGGCCAGCTCTCTGCCCACCACCAAATCCCTGCCACACTGCAAGGTCACACAAACCCTGCAGGTACAACTAAAAGTTCTACCAGTGAAAACATCCAGTACATAAAACTGCTGAGAGAGAGTGAGAGAGATGGAGAGACGCCCTGTTATCTATTATATCTGATTGATTCCATCTGGTCCAATGTGTTACGGTCAAGCTGCAGGAAGATAACGTGTCAGAGTTCGGTAAGGTGTGTGTGTGTGTGTTTGGTCTTACTATCTTTGTGGGGACCAGATGTCCTCACATGGATAGTAAAACAAGTGGGGACATTTCGCCAGTCCCCACATGTCACGACTTCCTCCGAAGTCGGTTCCTCTCCTTTTTCGGGCGACGTTCGGCGGTCAACTTCACCGGTCTCCTAGCCATCGCCGGTCCACCTTTCATTTTCCATTTGTTTTGTCTTGTCTTCCCACACACCTTGGTACAATTGTGTATTTAACCCTCTGTTCCCCACATGTCCTTGTTCGCTATTGTAAGTGCTTGTGCACGTCTGGTGTGCGTCGGGTTTTGTACCCATTTATTGATTGTTCTGTTTTCATGTGGTTTTTATTATTAAACTGCGCCGTTGGAAACACAGTTTTTTCTCTCCTGCGTCTGACTTCTCTGCCGCCAGTACGCACCCCTTACACCACAAAGAAAAATACTATTTTAGGCGCAGGGTTAAGGTTACAATTAGTGTTTGGTTTAGAATTAGGGTTTAGGGAAATAGGATTTTGAATGGGAATCAATTGTTTGGTCCCCACAAGGATATTAAAACAAACAGGTGTGTGCACGGAGGTCACTGATCTCATCACATAAAGTACACTGGCGACATCCGGACAGGAACACACACACACACACACACACACACACACACACACACACACACACACACACACACACACACACACACACACACACACACACACTTCTGTCTTTTCTTACCTCTTTGAGCTGAGGTACATGTACACTTCCTCTAAATGTCTTTCCTCCCTTCCATTCTCCAATCTCTCCCCTCAGAATCACCTGAAATACTGTATAATTATTACATTTACACAGGCTCTGTCTCTCGCTCTCTCTCTCTCTCTCAGCACATCTGCCAACCACACGACAGCCATTTTGTCGAGTTTAAACCAGACCTGTCCTTCAACCCGTTCCCCAAATACCTTTCCCAGTACTATTCTATCACCCCCTAAATGACTCATTTTTATTCATTTACATCAATCTTCATGAGGAACAACTCGGTGCGACATAATCTCCATATTTAACACACTAAATTGCACTTCATCGCAATTTGGGGGAATTGGGAACAGGTGTTGTAGCACTACCTTCCATTTGATTCCATAGTAACTATATTTTCTAGTCAGCGAGGTGTCACTCGGCTGCTTAACCGTGTGTTAAGACACCTCCAATCTTCATATTCAGAAAAATGGAGAATGAATCCACATCTGTGTGGATGTTGAAATCGCTACCTTGCGCCGGTGGAAACTGTAGAGCCATTAAATGAAGCAAAAGTGAGACACTCCCACAGCTGGATGTTCCTTTTTAGCACATCGAAAAATTCAGAGGACTAGGACGGTGACAGAGGACTCGGTAAGGACATTTGTAGAGAGACTGATATCCATTAGACACAAACTTTGACTGACTCACATGAAAGCTGGTGGCGGTCGCATTGCAACTTGTGGACTGGGACGTGGACAGCCTAAACCTTATGAAATGTTTATAAGTACTGTCTTTGGCTTGAATTTTATTGTATTTTCTTTATTTAAAACAAAAAAAAAGATTTTATTTGTCACATGCGCTGAATATCGTGAAATGGTTACTGATAAGCACTGACTTACTTTTTAAAAACTGCATTATTGGGAAAGAAAAATGTGCTAATAAACTAGGAAAAATAGAAACACAACAAAATACCTAACAAAGCTATATACAAGGGGTACAGGTACTGAGTGCAGGGGTACGGGTTAGTCGAGGTAATATGTAAATGTAGGTAGGGGAGGGGTAAAGTGACTATACATAGATTATAAACAGAGTAGCAGTAGAGTATGTGAAGTGTGTGAAGGGATGTTAATGTACTGTTTGTGTGTGTGTGTCCCGTGCCAAAATCTTTTCCGCAACCCCCCCCACAAAATAGCACAATTGGTCAGGAACCCGTAAAACGGCGGCCGTCCCCTTCGGCACCATTCCTCCATCAAGGTAATCATTAGGGCATCGTCCGGGTTTGGCCGGTGTCGGCCGTCATTGTAAATGAGAATTTGTTCTTAACTGACTTGCCTAGTTAAATAAAGGTTCAATTTAAAAAAATTACAAATAAAAAAAGGGACAGCCAGGACCATGCTTACCACATGCTCAGGATAAAAACTCTGGCTCCAGCTAAGGTAGAACCTAACATTTACGGCCTGGAATCTTTACTGGTTAGGTCATGTGATGAGAAGAAAAAAAAGTGTGAGTTTTTCCAGACCATGTACACCCTGACCTGGAGGAACTCTTGGCCCCACATTCTCAATATGGATATGGTTTACGGCGCCTCCCCAGGTTCTTATCTCCCTGTACGAAAGAAAGTCTCTCTCTCTCTCTCTCGCTCTCCTTTTGGGTAGACAGATAGAGAGGGTAGTTATTCTGTCAGAGAGAGATGGAGAGTGTATTTACCTTGTCGTTGGAGATAGACAGCATATTTATTTAGGAGTTTAGGATGGAGCACTGTTTATTTAGAGAAGAGCAGTGCTGGCTGGCCCCATATTGCGGGGACTAGTGTAGTGTCCAGGGATTATTCCTCCACGTTCGAGTGAGGGAGTGATTTTCCATCAGTGGAACAGCACGTCCACACAGCAAACAGGGAGAGAGAGAGAGAGTCTGAATGTTCTGACTATGAATGTGGGTTGCCAGACAGGAGACAAGCAGCATATTGCCTTTCACCTGCCCTTGGGTTGTGACTGGGAACAAAACAAACACAAAGACGTATAAACAGTGTTGTAAGCCCCATAATAAACTACAGGTCCTGTAACAAACTACAAGTACCTCCATGCAATTATTTAGCCACAGAATTAAATAAAACAATTAAGTTGATCACGCATTTCTATTAGAGCCCGACCGATTCCGATTTTAGAGTGGAAATATTCACCGGTAACTGATATATCTTCCAATATTTGTATTATTATTGCTGGAATCAGGGGTACAACTTTCACTGGGGACGGGAGGGACATGTCGTCCCCCCCCCCACACATTCTGAAATTACATTTTTGTCCCCCCCAATTTTATCATTGAAATGTGGTACAAAACGAGGCAATGGTGTGGTTTAGGACCATGCGGATGGCTCCGAGTGGTCGGGTAGGCTGTGTGTGTGTGTTTATCTGACTGGATACAAAATATATATAAATATATACATAATTGCGCCCCTGGCTGGAATATATTAAAAAAATAAAAATCTGTATGGATTGTGTGTAAAACAGCCCTACAAAGACACAGAATTTAGGATCACCAGAAATATATATTTTTTTAAATGGAAAAACAGTGTTACACTCTAGTCTAGTAAAAGGAGGATCGGCTCTGAAGAATGAGCTGCTGGAAAACAACATATCAGTATTTAGCTATGTTTTCATCAATGGTAGGGCTGTAGCCGCTGGATTCTGGTAGTTGTCACATGAAAGGAAAAACATCAATAACAAAATTCACCGTTGGCACAGTGCTGCCTCTCGCACCAAGGGTTAGGGTTTAGCGTAGAGACATCCTGAGGATCCCAAATAGAAGTGAACTGTGTCAGGTACTCTCAGTGAACTGCATCAAGTACTCTCACACAGCTAGTTAGCTGGCTAGCTAGCTAGCTACTGTGTCTAGCACTCATCATGGAAATGGCGAAACATGAATTTGGATTTGACGAAGTGCTACTTTGTAACCTGCAAAGTTATTTTGGGTGTCCCAGAAAACAAAAAAGTATATATATATATATATATAGCCACGCAAAGAGCGCAAATAAGTCAAACTCTATGAATAAGTGCTTTTTGCAGAGCTTTTTCTCAGCATCTTAATATCGGTCCTTTTCAATGGATTAAACGCTGATACAAATACATTGGTAAAAGGCTAATGTCGGCCGATATTATCAGTCAACCGACAAATCAAATTTCTATGGATATAGCATTGATGTAGTCGCGATATCCTCATTTGGAGCCATCTAAGAGCAATCTAAGTTCATAACTCTACTTGATCTAGGGAATACGTCGGCATCGCTCTATCCACTTGAGGCGTTTCACTGTATTTAGCAGAGAGGCTAATGTGATGTACTATCTAGTACTTAATGCAACGACTCATTATCATATCAACGCTATAAGCCTCTGCCACATACCCCATGTGTGTAACTTATACCATTCAGCCTCCAGGCTGCCTAAGGATAACAGATCGGTTGGAATGCATCAGGTAAACACATAGGGTACCACTTTCCTCCCATTCGCCTCCCAGCTCATTATCCACGGGGCAACTGCGTCGGCAACCGGGTCAGGCCTCTATGGTAAAAGAGCCGTAATGGAGGGAGCTGGAGGGAGTTCACAAGCTCCTCAGACATGGTAACAGAACACAGAGGCCACATGTTCCATAGCGTTCCTCACCACTAGACCACCTCAAACAGTGTCAAAAGGAAACGCCCACTCAGACGGATGACTGCTGGGTTTCTAATCATACAATCCGCAGAGGATCGTCATCCCTGGGAAGACCGTGAAACATCAGCAGGTAGCTGGGAGACTGCAGGGATAATGGCGGAGCTAGCATTTCTCGCAGTGGGAGACTGCGCAAAAGATAACCTCCATTATACAGCCAGTAAGCAATCAGACGTCTAATTGCAGCTGTGAACACGTCCATAACTACCACGGAGGGGAAGAAACAACAACAAATGCAATTGATTGCAGTGCATGTGTATGTACTTAACAATGGTGGCATATACTGTGGTTTATAACAAGGGACATTTGCACTAGAAGTGCTTCATACAGAAAATACATATTGAGCTACTGTGCCAATCTACTACTGAACTACTTACTATTGAACAGTAAGTTAGATGGTTAGCAATGTACACCGGAATGTATATACATTTGTTTTATAAGGGACAATTTGACAGAAACAAAACAGTCCATACCTTCCTAGAACTTTTCAAAGAAACACATATTGAATGCGAACTGTAGTTTCAAAGACAGGAAGGGGGCATAGGGGGCAGGGCAGACAGACGGGCTATTTTTGGCCCTGGTCCAATCACCATCACTCACTCTGTGGTGTGGGTGTGACCCTTCTATTTCCCAGGCCTGCTGGGTTATCGATCGGCATTGCCTCTCCAGGTGTCTTACCCCTCATCAATCGGGCAATTTGAGAGGTGGAGAGAGAAATAAATCCGTAAAGAAAAACTTAAATTGCCTTCTCTGTCTCAGGGAGAGGGCCACTCTGACATTGACATTTTGAGTTGATGTCACAGGAGGTTGGTGGCACCTTAATTGGGGAGGATGGGCTCACGGTAATGGCTGGAGTGGAATCAGTGGATGGGATGCTGGCCCATGTTGACTCCAATGCTTCCCACAGTTGTGTCAAGTTGGCTGGGCCAATACACACGGCAAACTGTTGAGCGTGAAAATCCCAGCAACGTTGCAGTTCTTGACACAAACCTGTGCGCCTGGTACCTGCTACCATACCCCGTTCAAAGGCACTTACATATTTTGTCTTGTCCATTCACCCTCTGACTGGCACACATACACAATCCATGTCTCAAATGTCTCATGGCTTGAAAATCCTTATTTGACCTGTCTCCTCCCCTTCATCTACAGGATTTAACAAGTGACATTAATAAGAGATCATAGCTGCCACCAAGATTCACCTGGCCAGTCTGTCATGGAAAGAGCAGGTGTTCTTAATGCTTTGTACATTCAGTGTAGGTATGACATTGAACCATCCCATGTCAATACTTTACAGTCTATACAATCCATACACATTTGTTCTTCATGATATAGATGTAATACAGTAGCATTGTGATACGGTACCATTATTGCACATAATTGCACTCATGTTCTGCAATTGGATAAACACTGACGCGTGCAATTGGACATGCGTCAATTACATTGTTCCTTTCGAATGGGTGTCGGGGGATCCATATGTTCATTAGGCACCAAACATATATATATTTTTTTACTGAAACAGGTAAGGACTAACTTGACTCGCCCAATCAGAAACACAATTTTTTTTCGTTTTTCCCTTGCAAAAAAGACAACTTTTGCTACAGAGTGCACTAATAAACATGACTCGGTCTTCTGTCCCCAGCTAGTCCCAAGAGTCCATGTATTATGAGGAGCATGGGCTGGGACTGCTGATGCAAAGTAGCTGAGGTGTTACACAACTAATTACTGGACATACTGCTGGACATTTATCTGGATGGTGATTGATGAGATGCGCTCATTGACTAGGACTTCATTATCTCTTTGTTGTCACTGCCTTGACTTGCCAGGGTCATTATTGACCTGACGAAGGATTTATGGTCAGGAGATACAGTGCCTTCGGAAAGTATTCAGATCACTTGACTTTTTCCACATTTTGTTACATTACAGCCTTATTCAAAAACCTATTGAATTGTCCCCCCCCCCCCCTCATCAATCTACACACAATACCCCTTAATGACAAAGCAAAAACAGTTTTTTAGAAATGTTTGCCTCACATTTACATAAGTAGCTAGACACATTACTCAGTACTTTGTTGAAGTACCTTTGGCAGTGATTACAGCATCCAGTCTTCTTGGGTATGACACTACAAGTTTGGCACACCTGTATTTGGGGAGTCTCTCTAGAGATGTTAGATTGGGTTCAAGTCCAGGCTCTGGCTGGGCCACTTAAGGACATTCAGAGACTTGTCCCGAAGCAACTCCTGCGTTGTCTACGGACAACTCCTTCAACCTCATGGCTTGGTTTTTGCTCTAACATGCACTGTCAACTGTGGGACCTTATATAGACAGGTGTGTGCCTTTCCAAATCATGTCCAATCAATAGAAACAGGATGCACTAGCAAATGGGCTGAATGCTTATGTAAATAAGGCACCTGTTTTTTTTTATTTTTAATACATTTGAAAAAAAAATCTAAAAACCTGTTTTGTCATTATGAGGTATTGTGTGTAGATTGTGGATATTTAAAAAAATATATATATATTTAAAAATGTGGAAAAAGTCAAGGGGTCGGAATTATTTCCAAATGCATTGTATAGAGACAGCTGATGGAGACTAGGGCTCTTGAATAGTTTTAAAATGCATCCTTCCTCTCTTAACATAAGTGATGTAATAGGTGTAAGTATGTATGTAGTATGGGATGTAGTGTTTACAACATGTTCAAACTAGAAAAATGCCTTCCAAGAAAAATTTGGAATTGCCTCATTTCATTAATTAATGGGTACCTTTTCTTCGTCTTTCCTCTACACAACAAGATGGCCCAATACAACAAGCTATGGACTAGACACAAAATGGAATTTGAAAGTTCAAAAGCCAGGCCAACACAAAAAGTCCCTAGAGTACAATTGCCATCTTCACCTTTCTCCCAGTAGCACTTGAGAACTATTTGCTTTGATTATAAATAATGTGGGGCCCCAAATGACACCCTATTATGTATATAGTGCACTACTTTTGACCAGAGTTCTCTCAGAGTAGGAGTATTGATCTAGGACATGTTCATATAATCTTACTCTTTGATCTAAAAGGCAAAACTGATCTAAGATCAGCACTTCTACTCCAAGAAGCATTGTGGTTACAGGCCCAGGTCAAAAGTTGTACACTATGTAGGGAATAGGGTGCCATTTTGGGATGCATACACAGTCTGTCAGACAATGGAGGAGTGTATTCCCTGCTTTACAAGCCCTGACTGGTAAAAAGAAAGCGAATATAAGAAAGCGGGAGAACGTCAGCTGCAATCATGGAGAACAACACATTCCTACTACCCACGTGTGTGTGTGTGTGTGTGTCTATGTGTGTGTCTGTGTGTCTGTACACTGACAATAACTGTTCTGTAAGTAGAACACTTCCACCCACGCTATGCTTGTGGAATGAATAGAACATCTGCAGGCATTTGCAAGAGAGGGAGAGAGGCACAGAGAAAAAAAGGGTGTGAGAGATGGGGAGAGGGAAGAGAGAGAGGGGAGATATATAGATAACGAGAGTCAACGAGTGAGCGAGCGAGGCTGAGAGAGAGGTTGAGAAAGGAAAGCGAGAGAGAGACCTGGCTCTCAAGAGAAGACAGGCTATATACACACTGCCCACAAATGTAGGGGGAAACTGAGTTGCACTTCTTAACCCCCTACCAAATGTACGACTATATTAGAGACATATATTTACGTCAGATTTCACCCATATCTATTGGGTGAAATACCACAAGAAATGTGCAACCAATGAAGAACAAATACCATTGTAAATACAACCCATATTTATGTTTGTTTATTTTCCCTTAACTATTTGCACATTGTTGCAACACTGGATATTTACATAATGACATTTGAAATGTCTTTATTCTTTTGTAACTTTTGAGTGTAATGTTTACTGTTAATTTGTAATTGTTTATTTCACTTGTTTTGGCAATGTAATATGTTTCCCATGCTAATAAAGCCCCTTGAAAATAAATTTTAAAAAAGAAAGAGAACGAGAAAAAGAGAGAAAGGAGAGAAAGAGAGAGGAAGAGAGAGATTCTCCCTCACAGCCTCTTCCTGCCTTGTGCCAACACCGATAAGACTCATCCCTTTGTTCATGCTCTCTCTCTCTGTGTTCAGGGAGCTCTAACGGACCTGGGTCCGATCCAGAGGTGTGCGATACAGCGTGAGAATAAGAGGAGAGGTCTCGCACCCAACACGGCCTGTCTTCAGAGAGCTTAGGCTTTTTCAAAGGAGTTCTCCTCTGCTCTCTCTGAGTTTTTGTCTCCCAATTTCTGATTCTCGTTCTCTCTTTCTCTCTCAATCTCTCCCACTTTCTCTTTCTCTCCTTCTCCTTGTCATCTTCCCTTTTTTAATCTCACCCGCTTATTGTTGTTTGCCAGCTGTAAAGCCAGTGTGGGATTGAGAGAGAGCCCGGTGGCTGAGGTTGCTGCTGAGCCCCTCTCTCTCTCGCTCTGTTTAATCCGTGGCACTGGGAGAGTAGGAAAAACACAACGATAGTGTGTTTGGCTACTGATATCTCACTAATACTGCCACAATCCCCCCCACTAGTCCCAAGTGGACACCGGCTCCATGCCTTCTCCAAATCCATCTAAACCCTGGTCTTATTCTGTACATTTGCATTGGATGAAAAATACTCCTTCCTTAAAAATATGAATGGTGGTCACTTGTAGAGGATTCATTGACCCTGGACTTTGTGGTGTTGTGTGTTGCATGCGTGGCGAACATAAAATAACGAAGGAGACGTTATGTGCTTTTCCCTCCAAATGAAATGAGAGGGTTTATTAATGCAAATCCAAGATATTCACATGGACCTTGACAACATTAAGATCTAATATGAAGGGGAAAGAAGAATGTCTGCTGTGCTGTTTTCAAAGTGAAAGGTTTTACATTCCATTATCTCAGTTGCGTTTCAATTTGCGGACTCTTGATGTACTACTAATAGTGTACTTACACATGTATTCCAGTTGTGCCCTTGAATCATTGAGTGCTTTACAAATAATACCTCCTTCCTCCTGAAGTGTATGCTGATTCACTATTTTCCACAAATCTAAAAGCATACAAATGGTGGAGGCATAGGCTACTGGGATATTCTAACATGTCTTATATCAGTAATTTCCTTCAAATGAAGGGAAGTGAACAAAGCACACTTTGGTTCTCGTAAGGGAATAAGGACTCACTGACATGTTCTTCACCTCACCTGGTAGGGTACATTACTTATACAGCTTTTATAGTGTAGTGCATTACAAGCCCAGCTAGCACAAATTACTGAATACAATGTTCTGTTCTGATGCTTTTCAAACCCGTGACCTCAGAAATGCAACATCACTAATAGGGTATTTCACCCCTTTTCTGTACCTGAAACATCAAGCTAGCATAAAAGACAATGTTCTGTTCTCGTCTTCTCAAAACCATGGCCATCTGATGTACTATTAATAACGTGTATAACGTGTCCTACACTTACTTAGTTAATCAAACTAAATTACACATGTAATTATATGCGAGTGTGCAGGCAACCATAAAGGAGACTGTGATAAAAGTCTTCTTTAAAAATATATATATATAATAATAACACAAAATATGTGTAGAAAGTAATTGGAAGGTATAGTGCAATGAAAGCATCACACACACACACACACACACACACACACACACACACACACACACACACACACACACACACACCTTATAGGACAATCAAGATTGGGCATCGCAAGGGAGGAAAGCAATCTCTTTCACAACCTTGCAATACTGAGTTTGACATTCGGTTTGACATACTAGGAACAGCTCTAACTTCAATAAGTATATTATGCCCCTAGCATAAGTACATGGTGAGTATGTTCCAGCCGAGTAAACCCTATTGGGACTGATGTTTGTAAGCTTGCCTTGGAACCAGATAGGTAATTTGTTTAAGTTCAACTTCTGCCACAGGTCACTGCAGTATTTCCAATGCTGAATTCATCCCTTATCTTACAAGGTTAACTCTATCCATGCAGACTAGTGACAAAGTGACAGGCCAAACACAGAACATCAGATGAGACTAGCATTCCTGCACCATTATTTTGTTGAAATATAATTTGATTTCTGAGAAATTAAGCTAACTGATTGCACCCAAATTGGCCATTTTAAATGATTTAGATTCATAAAATATTCAATAAATATGGTACATAATGTCAAATTTGGAGGAGATGTGTTTCATAACTATAAGTCAGACATGAGGAATCCAATTTGCAAATGCCACCCACGGACCCCAATCCCAATAACGAATACACAATATCAGTTATATGTTTGACAAGTAGTGTAGAGTTACGGCTCAGAGAATTGTTTCTTCATCCTATGTAATGCATTCTCAGTGAATTTGGCAATTTGGCAGCAATCTGTAATTACCAGGTTCTGACCAATATATGGTGCTCTTCCAGGTGATTTTTTTAAATTTAATTTTCTAGAATTCCCCCTCAATGGAAAAGGAATAGTTCACCCACATTACAAAATGACAAATTGGTTTCCTTACCCTGTAAGCAGTCTTTAGACTTGGAATGACAGCAATCCATGCTTTGGTTATGTTGTCCACTGCAAGTCAGTGGTACACTACATGGCCAAAAGTATGTGGATTTGGCCATTTCAGACACACCAGTTGCTGACGGTTGTTTAAAATTTAGCACCCAGCCATGCAATCTCCATAGACAAACATTGGCAGTAGAATGCCCTTACTGAAGAGCTCAGTGACTTCAAAACGTGGAAAGTCACTTTGTCAAATTTCTGCCTTGCTAGAGCATCCCCGTCCAACTGTTAGTGCTGTTATTGTGAAGTGGAAATGTCTAGGAGTAACAACGTCTCAGGGGAAAATTGGTAGGCCACACAAGCTCACAGAATGGGACCGTCGAGTGCTGAAGTGCGTAGCATGTAAAAAATTGTCTATCCTCGGTAGCAACACTCACTACCGAGTTCCAAACTGCCTCTGGAAGCAACGTCAGCACAATAACTGTTCATCAGGAGCTTCATGAAATGGGTTTCCATGGCTGAGCAGCTGCACACAAGCCTAAGAACACCATGTGCAACGCTAAGGGTCGGCTGGAGTGGTGTAAAGCTCGCCACCATTGGACTCTGGCGCAGTTAAAATGCGTTCTCTGGAGTGATGAATCCCGCTTCACCATCTGGCAGTCTGACGGACGAATCTGGGCTTGGAGGATGCCAGGCGAATGCTACTTTCCCGAATCCATAGTGTCAACTGTTGGAATAATTGTCTGGGGCTGTTTAATGGTTCAGGCTAGGACCCTTAGATCCCGTGAAGGGAAATATTAACGCTACGGCATACAATGACATTGTAGACGATTCTGGTTTGTTGAGATCAGTGTGGAAGAACTTGACTGGCCTGCACAGAGCCCTGACCTCAACCCCATCGAACACCTTTGGGATGAATTGGAATGCCAAGTGCGAGCCAGGCCTAATCGCCCAACATCAGTGCCTCACCTCACTAATGCTCAACGCTGAATGGAAGCAAGTCCCCGCAGCAATGTTACAACATCTAGTGGAAAGTCTTCCCTGAAAAGTGAGGCTGTTAAAGTCGCAAAGGGGGAAGGACCAACTCCATATTAATGCCCATGATTTTGGAATGAGATAATCAACGGCCATGTAGTGTACCTATTTTAGCAATTTTGCGCTTCATATGCAAATCATCTAAGTAACATCATTGAGTTACACAATTTTTTAAAAGTATGCCAGCAGCATACCACCCTGCATCCCACTGCTGATTTGCTTCTGAACCTAAGCAGGGTTGGTCCCTAGATGGGAGACCAGATGCTGCTGGAAGTGGTGATGGAGGTCCAGTAGGAGGCACTCTTTCCTCTGGTCAAAACTATCCCAATGCCCCAGGGCAGTGATTGGGGATATTGCCCTGTGTAGGGTGCTGTCTTTTAGATGGGATGGAAAATGGGTGTCCTGACTCTCTGTGGTCATTAAAGATCTCATGGCACTTATCATAAGAGTAGGGGTGTTAACCTTGGTGTCCTGGCTAAATTCCCAATCTGGCCCTCATACCATCACGGTTATCTAATCATCCCTAGCTTACAATTGGTACATTCATCTGCCCTGTAACTACTCCCCAGGTTGTTGCTGTAAATGAGAATGTGTTCTCGGTCAAATTACCTACTTAAATAAAGATACGTTTGGATGATTTGGACATGAGACATGAAAATGTCAATATAGGTACCACTGACTTGCATTGGATTTGTGCTAAACAGTTAGCATTTGAAACAGTGGACAACAAAACCAAAGCATGGATTTCTGTCATTCCTTCTCCATAGACTGTTTACAGCGTCAGGAAACCAATGTCATTTTGTAATTTAGGTGAACTATCCCTTTAATATATTTATTTATTTTTTGGGTCAAAAACCTCTTTCTTGTGCTTTTTGAGGTGGAAACACCCTATGTTTTTCTTTGAGGCCAAAATGACTTGAGCAGAGATAGGAGAGAGGTCTATAATTGAGTCGTATAAATTACTATTGAGGTAGAGTGAGCAGAACAAATTGCCACCAAAAGGGTCATTTTGCCTCACAAAGCAAATGTGATTATTTCTCCATATTGCTGTTTAAACCCTACCATTTACTAGACTTTAAAATGGTTTGCCTTTACTAAAATGCCAATTGGACATGAACAATTTTACCAGGTTTAAGTCGTTTACCAGTCTCTCATTCGCTGTTAGATTACTTCAGCCTATCATACAGAGTTGAAATAGGGTAGAAAGGAGAGTGAGTGAGTATTCCATCGCTTTGGGAGACATGGCACCCGTATTCAAAACAATAATTAGCCTTGTTCAATATCACACCACCAAGGACAATGATCAGTAAGTGCACAGCGTGTGCCCATTGAGCAGAGAGTGACGTGACCTATCAGTTGGACCACATATAAAGCATGCATTGTGAAAGGCGGTCATCAACGGATCCAGAGAAAGGGACACACGCGAACACACACAATGTAATTGTATAGAATTACACTTGTGCACACAATTACACAGTGTTGAAAGACGCTAACCGTTGCGTGCCCATCTGTATTCGTTGACCATGCAGTGAATGCTACAGAAGTAGCTCCATGTGACAGCCATAAATGCCAAAAGCCCTCCACAGATCCATTCTAGCCATTCCATCTCTGAATCACATTTTATCCCGCCATAAAAAAGTTGCCGCTCATAAAATAATTTATGACAGCGGAGCATTGTGATTTACGGTAATTGAAACCTTGAGAAGAACATCAGACACATGCTTATTCCGGTTACCCAGCATGCTGGGAGATGGGCCCCCAGTGGTGGTGTCCGTGCTCTGGCAGGCATGTGAAGGAAGACCAGGGCTGAATCTCAATAGTTTGAAGTAGCTTCCTCTCCTCCTGTCCTTGTGTTAATCTGCACTGAGGCCAAAATAAAGGGAAAAGTGAAGGGGAATGGACAGGTGCTTGCCAGAGGATTGGAATACACCCACCCAGTTCCGTCCGATCAGTGCAAATGAATAAAAGGATACAAGGACAGGAAGCCACTTTTGACTTCCAAGATGTATGCCAGGCCTGACCATTGTCTCAAGGAATAGGCCAGGTTTCATTAGACTGGTCAGACTAGCTAATTACGTCCAGCGACCCAAAGCCTCTCTCCCTGACTGGGGGACCAGACTGAGCTAATGTACTGGTTTAGATTCTGAACCAGATTCCCCAATCTGCATTAATATGACAATTGACCTGTCAGTCCATTTTGTTTAGGCGTTCAGATGTTTCTTAGGATCAACACCGATGCTCAAGCCTACATTGATGAACGAGCACCAAGTATTTTGCCTCTCCTCTCCGTTAAGCTATTTACCCCGGGGAATTTCATCACTCGCTGCATTCTAGCATTCGGGTCATAAGACACACCCACTCAACTACACCACAATTATCACTAGCCATTACAAAACGATCAAGGAGCTTCTAACATTGAGAACATCCTGAAGAGAATAGAGATGGGATTTGTCCTTTTGTAATTGTGCATTATTAGCACAGGGGTTTACAAACTTCTCATTGGGGAACATCCTTACGCCCAATGCGAACGCACCACATCTATTTCTGTGAGCACAAGCACCGTTCGTGACACAAACTGTTCACAACCTTCTTGTTGGCGGACAGAGGACATTTTGCAGGTTTAAATCTTATTTTCTGCAATTGTAGATATTTTGTCAAGGGGTGCAAACAACATTAGGCAGGTTTAAAGCTAATGTGTATTCATGTGATATTTGAATGACAAAAATGACAACAATATCTTTGGGCTAATAAACCTAAATACAAAAATATTAGCTGACCTGGGCTAGTTGATCTGGACATTTCTAACAACTTACAAAGACCCTTCTGCCCCACAGTTTGGGAACCGCTGCATTAGCACACCATTAGCATGAGAAGGAACGCTCCGGAGGGCAGTGAAAACACAAGGTAACATCTCAACGGATTTTCGATCTTGACTGAAAAGACGGTAACTTTCGAAGCTCACATTCACTACATGCATAATTGTCTAATAGCAAGTAAACCTGTAAGAAGAACACCTGTCAGGGTAAAGAAATAGTCAATGCATGATCGTAGTCATACCCCCTCACAGCAAAGGCATTGGGTATAACCATGGATTTTGAATTAAAATCAATTGAGGTTGGTCAATATAATTGAGACAGAATGGTGAAGCTAACAGCGTGAATGACAGCTATTTAACCTCATGTGATTTAGCATTAGCTACACTAGCAGTAGCTACATGATCTCATGGGTTCCCCAGAGTCTGTGATGATGACAGTGATTAGCACATTATCACAGCGATGTTGTTTAGTGGCCTCTAATCTACATACTGTCATCATGTGTCAGCTGTGAGGCCAGCTGCCAACAGACCAACCAGAAGCAGAGGTAAAACATACTGTGGGTAAACGCTGAACCCAGGTCAAGAGAGTGGGTGGCGAGTAACATAGACGCTAATGCTAATAATGCTAATTTGGCATAATACGTATGCAAATGCTATTCACCAGACAAAAAAGTGTATTAAAGGCATTTATATGCATTTACCCTTCACTACATCCCTGCAATCAACGTGTTGTCTTAGCAGCTGAAGTATTTGTTAGACCATTTTATGAGAATTTGAGGATCCTATTCAGCTTTCTGCTCAGGTGAAACAATTGACAGTGATCTAGTTGAGACAGGTCAGGTATAGAGGAACGTGTCTCGGGAATACCAAGCAGCTCATCCAACAAACATCTCACGTTCACAAGAGTGAGGTTCGAGAACGCTGTTGAACTTTTCTGCTTTATCTTTCTCAGGTGAAGATCAAAAGATGGAGGGGACTTGAAGTGTCCTGAAGGGAAGCTGTTCCTAGCCCATCAAAGTGACGATGGATCTCAACAACTCAGTGAGATGACTATTTAGTAGACAACCCGCCTGACCCCATCTCCAGGGACATATCGAGTCATCGCCACGGAAACCTGTCGGCCAAGACGTGCGGCTCTAGGCCCAATTAACTGATAAAGGTTGGGCAGCGGGAAGCCGAGCCATGAGACACTGAGGCATCCGAGTCGGCGGATCAATCCTCTATAACTGGGCAGGTTTCTCCCTCCCTCCATACTCTCCCTCCTACACTCTGGCTACTGTAGACAAGTGCAAAGACCCATGGGAGAACAAACCCTTCCTCCCCCCTCCCCAATCCAGCGTCTCATCCCTCCCTCTCATTGTGGATGTCACGGCTGATTAAGACGGAGTGGCATGTACACGCCACGGTGGCCCCCTGTCACCACCTGAGTTTTTTTGCTCACACATCCATCCCCTGCGCTAGCTGCCACAATCCCCATCCCCTCCTTACCTATACCTTCTTCCACCTTCCAACTCATACATTATAGATCACATATAAGTCCTGTCACGACGCTCCCTGGCCCTCTAGCTTAGCAAAGCGACAGGCACCAAGTGTGTGTGCGTGCGTGTGTGTGTGTGTGTGTGTGTGTGTGTGTGTGTCACTTGGGGCACTTACATCTCGGCCACGTCCTCTACGCCCCCTTTAAAAAGAGTGGTGGTAAGTAAGTGGATTTGATGGGCGAGGGGGTGTTTTTTGGCTTTTATGTTACGCCGTCAGTGTCATAAATACTCCAACGCAAACGTGTAGTGTATGCAAATACACGTTTATAAACTCAGACCTGGGACAAACATGTATATCAAGTATATTAACCTATTTGAGGTGTACTTTTGGCACTTTTCCATTGGTTCCACTGCACAGGTGAAACTGAATCAAGCTAAAATATTTGAAATTATTTGACATATGTAGCTATTTGAGGAAATAGGCAGGCAGAGTATATAGTTAGAAGTTAGACAAACACGCTCAAAGACAAAGACATACAGTGGCCACATTAAATGGTAAATAACTTCTGTCACACCCTGATCTGTTTCACCTGTCTTTGTGATTGTCTCCACCCCCCTCCAGGTGTCGCCCATCTTCCCCATTATCCCTCTCTGTATTTATACCGGTGTTCTCTGTCTGTTGCCAATTCATCTTATTTGTCAAGTCAACCCGCGTTTGTCTCAGCGCCTGCTTTCCCAGTCTCGCTTTTCCTCGCCCTCCTGGGTTTGACCCTTGCCTGTCCTAACTGAGCCCGCCTACCTGACCACTCTGCCTGACCCTGAGCCTGCCTGCCTACTTGTACCTATGCCTACCCTGACCCTGCATGCTGTCCGGTACCGTTGCCCCACCTCTGGTTTACTGACCCCTGCCTGCCTTGACCTGTCTATTGCCTCCATTAAAAAAAAGGTGCTATGTTATAATTCCCACTGTATTATACATTTGCATGCCTTGTCACAAGGGGTTTAGGAGAAAGCAATTGAGAGTTTACATGTTTATGTTGAAAGAAGTGCACACCTTTGACAAAGTCAAAGTGGATCAAGAAAAGCACTCAGCAGCTTACACTTGTGTCTTCTCCAATGTAAGTGTGATTTAAAAAGCATTATCAAAATACACAAGACAAACGCAACATCTCCGCTATTGAATCTAGTCTTCCAAGAATAGCAGAATATTTTACACAAAGCATAGTGCCTTTTGGTTGATTTATGTTGAATAAAATGGCCAATTCAAAAGGTTAATTCACAATCACACTGGATTTGAGTGGAGCCCATTACCTGTACGCTGGATTTGAATATATATATTTTTTTACTGGTGAAATATCTCAGGGATTACATCTGCATTCAGTGGTGTAGTGAAGAGAATACACCGTATACACTTTTTTTTCAGTGGGCATTGCGTATACTTATAGTTATAGTATAGTTCTTAATCCCCACTGATGCGTATCAAAGAAGGAGAGGTATACGCCGTATCAAATACGTAGTACAACAGAGAAATCATGCAAAAAGTCGGGCCAATTTCAATACAAACTTCCCCCACTTGAACTTTCACATACTGATACACCTGTCATTTCACATCCATACTGGACCATGCTGATAACTAATTTAATGCATTAAAACGTAGCAATCGGAAACAAAGTGAAGAATTGCTTGTTTTTTTGTTCTCGTTTTTGCACATAAACAAAAACAAAACGATTTCATTGTTTCGATTTTCACTTGGTGATATTTCTACTTTAGATGTAAGATTATAAACTAGTCACAACAATGAAAGTGTGACTTATTAAGGAACTGCTGATAATATACATGGATAGCTAACTGATATAAAGTGCCTTAAGAAAGTATTCATACCCCTTGACTTATTCCACATTTCGTTGTGTTACAGCAGTGGTCACCAACCTTTTCTTATTCAAGTGGGTTTGGCGACAGATGTGAAGCGAGGGCCAGCCAACGAGAGCATACAGGTCGCAGTGTTAGGTACTATATGGGGCTTTGGTGACAAAACGGATGGCACTGTGATAGACTGGATCCAATTTTCTGAGTAAAGTGTTGGAGGCTATTTTGTAAATGACATCGACAAACTCAAGGATCGGTAGGATAGTCAGCTTTACGAGGGTATGTTTGGCAGCATGAGTGAAGGATGCTTTGTTTGCGAAATAGGAAGCCGATTCTAGAATTAACTTTGGATTGGAGATGCATAATGTGAGTCTGGAAGGAGAGTTTACAGTGTAACCAGTTGTCCACATATTCTAAGTCAGAATTGTCCAGAGTAGTGATGCTGGACGGGTGAGTAGGTGCGGGCAACGATCGGTGGAAGAGCAAGCATTTAGTTTTGCTTGCATTTAAGATTAGTTGGAGGCCACGGAAGGAGAGTTCTATGGCATTGAAGCTTGTCTGGAGGTTAATTAACACAGTATCAAAAGAAGGGCCAGAAGTATACAAAATTGTGTCATCTGCATAGAGGTGGATCAGAGAATAACCAGCAGCAAGAGCGACATCATTGATGTATACAGAGAAAAGAGTCAGCCCGAGGATTGAACCCTGTGGCACCCCCATAGAGACTGCCAGAGGTCCGGACAACAGGCCCTCTGATGGCCAGGTCGGTGAATACAGCTGCACAGTATTGTCTCTTATCGATGGCGGTTATGATATCGTTTAGGACCTTGAACGTGGCTGAGGTGCACACATGACCAGCTCGGAAACCAGATTGCATAGTGGAGAAGGTATGGTGGGATTCGAAATGTTCGGTGATCTGTTTGTTAACTTGGCTTTCGAAGACCTTAGAAAGGCAGGGTAAGATAGATATAGGTCTAGAGTGTCTCTCCATTTGAAGAGGGGGATGACCGCGGCAGCTTTCCAATCTTTGGGGATCTCAGATTATACGAAAGAGGTTGAACAAGCTAGTAATAGGGGTTGCAAAAATTTCCGCAGATCATTTTAGGAAGAGAGGGTCCAGATTATCTAGCCCTGCTGATTTGTAGGGGTCCAGATTATGCAGCTCTTTCAGAACATCAGCTATCTGAATTTGGGAGAAGGAGAAATGGGGGAGGTTTGGGCATGTTGCAGTGAGCGGTGCAGGGCTGTTGACCGGGGTAGGGGTAGCCAGGTGGAAAGCATGGCCAGCCGTAGAAAAATGCTTATTGAAATTCTCAATTATTGCGGATTTATTGGTGGTGACAGTGACAGCCTCAGTGCAGTTGGCAGCTGGGAGGAGATGCTCTTATTCTCCATGGACTTTACATTGTCCCAAAACTTATTGAAATTAGTGCTACAGGATGCACATTTCTGTTTGAAAAAGCTAGCCTTGGGCCTCCCGTGAGGCACAGTGGTCTAAGGCACTGCATCGCAGTGCTTGCTGTGCCACCAGAGATTCTGGGTTCGAGCCTAGGCTCTGTCACAGCCGGCCGTGACCGGGAGGTCCATGAGGCGACACAAAATTGGCCCAGCGCTGTCCGGGTTAGGGAGGGTTTGGGCTGCAGAGATATCCTTGTCTCATTGCGAACTAGCGACTCCTGTGGCGGGCCGGGCGCAGTGTATTGTGTTTCCTCAGACACATTGGTGCAGCTTGCTTCTGGATTGGATGTGCATTGTATCAAGAAGCAGTGCGGCTAGGTCGGGTTGTGTTTCGGAGGACGCATGGCTCTTGATCTTCGACTCTCCCGAGTCCGTGCAGGAGTTGCAGCGATGAGACAAGAAAAAACGGGGTAAAGCAAAGGCTTTCCTAACTGCCTGTGTATATTGGTTCCTAACTTCCCTGAAAAGTTGTATATCACGGGGACTATTCGATGCTAATGCAGTACGTCACATGTTTTTGTGCTGGTCAAGGGCAGTCAGGTCTGGAGTGAAGGAAGGGTTATATCTGTTCCTGGTTCAAAATTTTTTGAATGGGGCATGCTTATTTAAGATGGTGAGGAAATCCCTTTTTAAAGAATAACCAGCATCCTCAATATCCTTCCAGGATACCCGGGCCAGGTTGATTAGAAAGGCCTGCTCGCTGAAGTGTTTTAGGGAGCGTTTGACAGTGATGAGGGGTAGTCGCTTGACCGCAGAACCATTACGGACACAGGCAATGAGGCAGTGATCGCTGAGATCCTGGTTGAAGACAGCAGAATTATATCTATGAGGGTGCCCGTGTTTATGGATTTGGGGTTGTACCTGGTGGGTTCATTGATAATTTGTGTGAGATTGAGAGCATCAAGCTTAAATTGTAGGATGGTTGGGGTATTAAGCATGTCCCAGTTTAGGTCACCTAACTGCACGAGCTCTGAAGCTAGATGGGGGGCAATCAATTCACATACAGTGTCCAGGCAGCTGTGCGTTCGAGTCTTCTTTTTACAAGTGTATGGCTTGAAGAAAGCTCAGATCACTGTGTCTACACAGTTATCTGATTGGCCAGTGGTAGTCCTATAGGTGCACTTGATGTGCTGTCTGGGCCTGCCAGGTAGGCAGAGTTCTACCTTCAGACTCATGAAATGGTTCAAAATGGGAACACTTTGACTTCCCGGCTCCAGCGTTGCTGAATCACGTGCACCTACCACCAACAGAGCGAAAACAAATAAAACAAATAAGAACGCAAGGCTTTATCGTTGTTGTTTTTTTACAGAAATGTTTGGTGATCGACTAGGAAAGCCTTAGCGAGATCGTCGTGATCTACAGGTTGGTGACCACTGTTACAGACTTATTGTAAAATGTATTAAATAAATAAAAAAATCCCACCCATTGACACACAATGCCCCATAACGACAAAGTGAAAACATGGCTTAAGAATTTTAGCAAATTTACTGAAAATGAAATACAGAACTATCCAATTAGTATTCACACCCTCGAGTCAATACTTTGTAGAAGCACAATTGGTGGCGATTACAGCTGTGACTATTTTAGGGTAAGTCTCTAAGAGCGTTGCGCACCTGGATTCTACAATAGTTGCCCATAATTCTTCAAGCTCTGTCCAGTTGATTGCTGATCATTGATACACAGCCATTTTCAAGTTTTGCCATAGATTTAAAAACCTATTTAAGTCAAAACTGTAACTAGGCCACTCAGGAACATTCAATGTTGTCTTGGTAAGCAACCCCAGGGTAGATTTGGCATGTGTTATAGGTTACTGTGCTGCTGAAAGCTGAAAGCTGAATTAGTCCCCCGGTGTTGGAAAGCAGACAACCAGATTTTCCTCTAGGATTTTTTCAGTGCTGTATTCCATTTATTTTTATCCTAAGAAACTCCCTAGTCCTTATCAATGACAAGCATACCCATAACATGATGCAGCCACCACCGTGCTTGAAAATATGAAGAGTGGTACTCAGTGATCTGATGTAATGGATTTGCCCTAAACATACCGCTTTGTATTCAGGACAAAAAGTAAATTTCTTTGCCACATTCTTTGCAGTATTACTTAAGTGCCTTGTGGCAAACAGGATGCATTCTTTGGAATATGTTTTATTCTGTACAGGCTTCATTCTTTTCACTCTGTCTTTTAGGTTAGTATTGTGGAGTAGTTACAATGTTGTTGATCCATCCTCAGTTCTCATATCAGAAACCATTACATTTTGTAACTGGTTTAAAAATTAACATTGGCCTCATGGTGAAATCAATGAGCAGTTTCCTTCCTCTCAGGCAACCGAGTTAGGAAGGACGCCTGTATCTTTGCAGTGACTGGGTTTATTGATACACCATCCAAAGTGTAATTAATAACTTCACCATGCAGGGATATTCAGTGTCTGTTTTTTTTATTTTTACACATCTACTGTACCAATTGGGGCCCTTCTTTGCGAGGTATTGGAAAACTTCCCTGGTCATTGTGGTTGAATCAGTACTTAAAAATCACTATTCAATTGTGGGACCTTACAATTATCTGTATAATTGCACATTTTTAATCCTTAACTTGTTTAGCCTTGCCATAACAAAGGGGTTGAAAACTTATTGACTCAAGACATTTCAGCTTTTCATTTTTTATGCATTTTTAACAAGCAAAATTCCCCTTCAACATTATGGGGTATTGGGTGTAGATGAGTGACGCAAAATCTCAAATTCAGGCTGCAACGCAACAAAATGTGGAAAAGGGGTGTGAATACTGTATATATATTGTATATATACTGTACACGGCACTGTCTTTAAGAAAATATCAAGGCCAATACAGTTTGTGTTGACCTGACTGTGAAATACCAATATAGGATTGATCATTTTAGGTACAGATTTGAGTATACCCACTGCTCCAGGCACCACTGTCTGCATCAGGTTACCGTGGGTTACCAAGTCTGTCACAACTACAGAAATAGAAACACATGTAATCTCTATGGATACAGCTACCCTTCATTCCAAAAGGCTTTTCATATAGCATCCCATAATTAACCACTCATTGTCGGACTTAAATACCACTGCTGTTTCTATGGCAACCAGTCTCAGGGCCACCACTTTTACTGTTAACGTTCCCGAGAGTGGGAGGGAGAGGAGAGGTAAAGAACAAAAGAAGAGTGTGCAGCTGAGATAGTTTTACCAAAGCAATTGACATTTGTTAAAGTAACAAAACCCATGGTGTGGATTGCCGTCTCACCTTGTCCATAGGCTACTTTCAAGGTAAGGGAGCAAATACGGATCTGTAACGTGACTGAACTATCCCGTTTATAAGACAACATTCAACGCAACATCGACACAATATCTTAGGTCTTATCCTGACATAAATAGCCACCACAACCGAGAGACAGTTCGCTATCCTACAGCAACAAGATCTCATCGTACAGAGTATCTGACCAACATTAATATTCCAATGACGGGAGTCGATGTTGACCTCCTCTACCAAACCAACTCTGTCTCAGTTTATCAAAAGTACATTTCCCCTGGGATTCCAACGGCTGATTTGTTTGCCTAATTCCAGAACAGTCCAGAGAAATATTCCCAGCTTTCCCCTCTGACAGGAATGGTCAGGCTTTCTAATATAATTAGTTAAAAAAGAAGCGTTACATGAAAGACTCATTTAGAAAAATCCATCTTTCCAATTGAGCCTGATTAGAGGGCCTCCAGAGGCCTTGGTGGGGGGTGAGTGGAAGCATGTGCAGGGAGGGGAATGAAGGAGTGAAACCAGGCCATGAGGGCTAATTAGACAGCAAGGTGTGTGTTCTTTTTCTTTCCAAATACATCTCTCTTGTTCTTACTCTCTCGTAATTAGACTTTCAATCTTTCTCTTCCACTCATTCGTACTCTCCTGCTCGGACGCTCAATATGTCTCCTCCCAGGTCCTTCTCTCACTCGTCTCTCTTTCGCTCGCCTGCTCAGACTCCCTCTCTCTTTCTTGCAATCTCTTTCTCTCTTTTCTCATCTCCTCTCCTTCCTTTCTCCCGTCTTTCACTTTCACCCAGCAGGAAGAAAAGGCAGGATGGAAGATGAACTGGGTTCCTGTAATGGGAACGAGTAAATAGGCCTAATAGGCCATCTGGGGACTTCAGAGAAAGTTCAGACTCTGCGTGTGCCAAGTCATGCTGCCCTGGTCTAACAACTCAAACCTTAAGTCTCTTGAACTGAATGGCATCTCACTGGGTCGTTTCTTTACACCTCATAATGAGTCCACTGTAACGAGTTATGAGTTATTGAACTGCAAACATTTTTACAAAAAGGGTAATAAATCACAAGCACTTTGCTACACCCTCAATAACATCTGCTAGATATGTGTATGTGACAATATGTTGTGTGTTCTTCAATTCTCAGTATATTCTTCTCAGTATACGGTCAAATATTGTCATGTTTTCTTGGTAGCGACAGTGAAATTCCTTTGTTGGCCAAAACCATAACTTTTTTCATGTGCCGTTAGAGAATAATTCACCCTATTCCTTACATGATGCACTACTTTGACCAGAGGCCTATAGGCCCTATTCAAAAGTACTGCACTATATAGGGAATAAGGTGCCATTTGGGACACACAGGCTCTTTAAAGGTCTGTCACACAGGGTAAAATTACTCTTGATTGGATCTAAATCAGCCAGTCACTCAATCACTCCATTTAAATGCCCACTCGCTTAATGACAATGGCTGAGAGGAGTGCTTTTTGGGTGTGTGCGTGTGTATATGTGTGTGACAGTGTGTGTGTGTATATCCATAATTGTTTTTTGGCTCTGAATCTTTTTTAAACGCACACAATTACAAAGCCATTAAAAGTAATGAAATAAACCCAGGAAGAACTCATTAGTCTAAGAGCTAGTGATTGAGGAGAACTTTGAGTGGAACCCCCCCCCCCCCCCCCTTAGGCATTGAGAGAAATCATAGGGCTCTGGTCAAAACAAATGCACTATAAGGAATAGGGCGCCATGTGGGCCACATCCCATTTCTGTCATTAAACTTAGGACTGGACTGTCTTTGTATCGTGTGGAACCAGTAAAACTACAGTATAGGACACCTTGGCTCCCAATGTCATGGACCAAGCCAGGAGCAAAGGGCTGGGAAGAGATGGCTTGGCCCCAATGAAAACCCACCGACAAGCAAAGAATGAATTCATACACTCATAATAAAGAGCAATAAAGGCACCCTATATTGAAACAATGGCTACATTGCACATGGTAAACACATCACAATATAAAAACTAAGATTCAATCAAAAACGGATCTACAAGTTATTTTTATATTTGTGAAAAGCCTATGACAATAGGCCTACATAGGCCAGGGAATGTATCTGTTAATCCTTGGGATCAATAAAGTAAGACAACTACTACTGCCACTCATACTATCATTCATTCACATGAAGTATGTGGATCATGTCCAATCTTTTTTTGAAAGACAACCCTATGGCCCAAGGTTGGTGGTGGTGATATGAACACGGTTTAGGCCTAAGAAATCCTGTTTCTGCCACATAATACAGAGAAATACAAAAAGCAAGTGAGCGAGAGGCTTAAATCTGCAAGAGACGGGGAGAGGGGGAGAGAGAGAGAGAGAGAGAGAGAGAGAGATACTGGCATTTTGGTATGATGCAGGGTGGCTGTCATTGGAGCTGCTCCCCTCATATTTCCACTGAGACTGGTGAAGGACACACTGTACTGTTCCTCCTCCGGGAGAGGGGTGAGCAAGATGACAGAGGGATAAGGAGAGGGGAGAGTGAAAAGTAGAATGAGGAAGGGAGAGGAGAGTGAAAGGGAGAAAGAGGGACAGAACGTAAAGACAATGATGATAATGTATTGCATGTAGAGTATACTGTACTTCTCAAGTATCAACATTTACTGCCGTTTTGTACTATCACACTCACTACACATCAGCTATCACGGAATAGGGGAAGACATATAATTATGCCAAATTGAACATGGGGAGGATTAAATGGCTACGGTACCGTGAGGGCCAGATTGGGGAATATAGCCAGAACACCAAAGTTCACAACCCTAAGCTTCCAAAAAAATCCCATGGCTTCCACAAAAAGCCAGGACTTAAACATCTATTCTGAAAAACAACCCGTTTTGCCAGGCAGAAGACGAACCAAATTAATTATGAGGAGAAAAAGGGAAGACTCTGCTGTCGGGCCTTTAGATAAAATATCCCAAAACCTACATTTCCGGACCGAAGATACTACATCATATCTAGATATAGATAATGTTGAGTGGCTCACCTCTTGAACTCCGAGATACTACATCAGGCCACTGATAGTTACAAATGTCCCATCTCCCAGACCGTCCCCAAGTCTCCTCTTCTGATATATTTATATTTCATCAACAGCCAACATAAATCATAGAGCCTGCTAGAGAGGCTATGGAGTAAACAACAAAAAATAGGTTATGTGAAGGTTTCCAGAACGTAATATTAGGTTGTGGTAAAGGTATTCGTGAGAGAGACTACCCAGCAAACCAAAATAGGTTACGTGAATGTTCCCAGAACACTCAATTCGGTCGTCAAAAATAGGCTAACCACTATTTGCCGCTTTTACAATTGTCATGTACCGCTATTCACCACGGGCTGACAGTACTTCAAGGCACATTTCAAGCCAAAGTAAAAACACGGCAGCCGATCAAACGTGCCTCTTCAGTCAACGTTAATTACGAAAGATCAAAAGGCATTTTACTGGCACAGGTTACATCGAAAGACGGGATTCTTATTGGAGATAAAAAAACAGAAAAAGGTCAGAGTCTTCCCCCGAGTGACAGCACGGGAAGGATCAGTTACTGGTAATAATCCACTCATCTGTGCATGAAGAAGATGACTTGATATACCTAAAGTGTGTGTGCGTGCGTGCGTGTGTGTGTGTGCGTGCGTGCGTGCGTGCGTGCGTGCGTGTGTGTGTGTGTGTGTGTGTGTGTGTGTGTGTGTGTGTGTGTGTGTGTGTGTGTGTGTGTGTGTGTGTGTGTGTGTGTGTGTGTGTGTGTGTGTGTGTGTGTGTGTGTGTGTGTGTGTGTGTGTGTGTGTGCGTACACGGCAGCCGTCTAGGACGCTGCATCTCATGGCAACGGGCGCCACTGCAGTCCCTGGTTCGAATCCAGGCTGCATCACAATTGGCCGAGCATTGTCTGGGTTTGGCAGGGGTTGGCAGTCATTGTAAATAAGACCTTGTTCTTAACCGACTTACCTAGTTGAACAAATAATAAAGTCTGCGCAAGCATGTGTAAAAATCCTCGATGACGACCTGCCTTCCTCCGTAGCAACACAACACACGTCTGCACACACGACCCCCTTGTGGCTCACTCCACAATCAAACCTTTCGCACGTCTGTTGGTTGGCTGAACTCTACTCTGGGTCCATTGCAACCCGGCTGAAGCCAAGGCTTTGTTTTTCCCTTTTTCCCTTACCACTCCTTACCTATCACTTATCTATCACCTATCACTTATCACCCGCCATGGGAGATGGCATTTAGCCTAAATGGACATGAATGCAAAACAAGTTTCAATCCAGCTGGTGAGAGGTGGTCTGGACCTGGACGGGGATGCGTGGGGAACGGGGACGGGTGTACGCTACCAGCTGCTCTGGACTGGATATGAGGTGGTTGGGGTTATCGGACACAGAGGGGTTAGGGAGCAAGTGGAGGTGATCGACAGTGGGGGGCTGGCTTAGAATGACAGGGTGAGAAATAAGGACAAAGCCTGTGAGGCAAGGTTTGATGCAGTCTCGCTCTACCTCTCTCTTTTCCACTCTTTCACTCTTGCTCTCTTTTTGTCCTGCTCAGACTCAATGATGTCATTCTCTTTCTCCCTCTCTACCTCTCTGGTGAAGAAAATGTGTTTTCCTTCCGTTCGCTCTTGTATTTTGCTTCCTCCGATAGCACATGACATTTCCCTCTCGTCCTGCGGAGTTGTCCCACTTTAATTCACTCTTTTATTTTCTTCATTTCCTTTCTCATCCTCTTCCCATTACTCCTTGCATGCATTCTCCTTTGAGCAATTGGCGCCATCTGGTTTTCTGCCCACCATTGACTGGCTTGAAGCTTCCTGTTGTAGCTACATGATAAGGGCGTAGAGTGAAGCTGAGGGTGGTTCAGTTTGGCATTTCCCCCACTAATGTTTAAGGTTAGGATTTGGGGAGGGGAAGCTGATCCTAGATATGTACATAGGGGAGACTTCACACTGAACATATATGATAATGAGGGAAACAACAGAGCGCGGGAACACAAAATGTTGAGACTCAGTGAGATGGTAACAGGCTGCGCCAGGAGACCAATTCTCACAGTTACACTGTCTGCAGTTTCACACCATGCTGCAGTCTGGAGCGGCTGAGTGTAATCACACATCTCTGACATAGCCCATCGTTAACACTCCTTTCACACCAGGCTGGGGGTTGTAACAGTAACAGAAGAGAGCAGATAAATCTGCTTTATTACAGTAAGTTATGTGCATCTAAATCAACCACTAGGCTCTCCTGCAGATCTGAAATGATTGGAAAGGCTGAGCAATATGGTAATATTCCCACCCAGTTTTAAAACATAGTATACGCACATCCAATAACTTGCATGTCCTCGGTACCAAAATATAAACTGAATCGAGAATAGATACCGGGACACCGATGAATTATCCAGTCATTCATCAGCGTGCAGGGGTCTATTCTTCATTTCAATATTTCCACCCAGTCAATCAGAACACAATGTGAAGCGATGATCATTATGCTTACTGTATATCTATTAAATCCTAGGGGTGAAAATGGGGTGGAATTCAGCATGAGTCAGCTGTACCGGCGGCCCGTAGGAAGACACTACTGTTAACCGGCTCGATGATTTGAGTAGGCCAGCGAGATGGCCACTGAAGTCATACCAACAACAGAGGCGAGGATACATGCACTAACATACAAAAACACTTGTTGAGATCAAAGAACTCTACCAAACTCTGGCCATATCAACTATGGTAGCTGAAAAGGCACACATAATAATTACTGTGAGGGGTATATAGCAAACATAACAAAATACACAGACAGATAAGCAAAAACGCATGACAAAATAGTGATAAAAATAGTGATAAAGTACATGCGTACAGTGAAAACACGCTTTAGCTAACATGTTCGTGTGCATCTGGGACTCTGTTGGCCACCTGAGCTACCTGTGGAATGCCAGCTGTGGATGGGCTGCAAGGCTACACTGAGCTACGGAGGGAACACATACACACTCACGTGCACTGAAGAGCACACGAACCCAGAAGCATGCGCACGGAGGGCACCCCATGTACAGAGACACACGCTTTCTCTATCTCTCACCACAGTCCTGTAGGCCATGTTCCAAACAGCCATAATCATAAAGCATGGAGTGTGTGTGTGTGCGGTCAAAAGTAGTTCACTATGTGTGGAATAGGCTGCCATTAGGGACGTACCTAGTGTTATGTTTTTCTATTAGATTTAGTCACAGTCCCCTACCCCTCTGCTCAGGTTAGTGACACTGTAGCACCGTTTGTACTTTGTCTTAATACACTTAAAGAGCACCCCTTGTCCGAGCAAGTTAAAAGAGCAATTTGTTCTTTTTTTTTCTCCCTCTGTTTGCTTTTACAGCGTTCTGGCTTTGTGCTCAGAGAACAGCTAACCTTACATAAAATTACAGGCCGGCTCTATGAAAATGTCAATGAGACATGGCTCCCCGTGAGAGAGAGCGAGAGCGAGAGAGACAGAGAGAAGGGTGGCCATGCCGGTTTGGACGAGGATGGATGTGAACATGTCTTTCACGCTCCTTTCACATTGAGTGGCCTGATTCATCTCTCTGCACTCGCTTTGTCATCCTTCATTTCTGATCTCTACTCTTCCCCTCCAACAGATACATCACTGGAAGAATGATCTGTTGATCTTGCCTGGTCTGAGCACAGCAGTGTGCAATAGGGCTGGCTGTAGGTTCAGAGTCTGTGTCACTGATTCTCGCTCTGTGTGTGTGTGTGTGCATGGCCTGTGTGTGCACCAATTTAAAAAAAAATCAAATCTATTTTAAAGAGGGAGAGAAAGAGACAGAGATAAAGAAGAGAGAGATGTAGACAGCCAGGCAGAGACACACTCCCTCCTCCACATCATGGATCATAACTCAAAAAGTATCCAATACCGCAGCAATTAGCAAAATGGAGGACCGAGGCCCCTGCCCACACACCCGCTTCATCCCACTATTCACCATAGGGGGGGGGGGGGGGGGGGTCAGGGTGTGTGTGTGTGTGTGTGTGTAAGGTAGCCTAGTGGTTAGAGCGTTGGACTAAAAATCTAAAATCTGGTAAAATCTGGTAAAAATCTGTCTTTCTTCCCCTGAACAAAGCAGCTAACCCACTGTTCCTAGGCCGTCATTGAAAATAAGAATTTGTTCTTAACGGACTTGCCTAGTTAAGTAAAGGTAAAATATATACAGTGGGGCAAAAAAGTATTTAGTCAGCCACCAATTGTGCAAGTTCTCCCACTTAAAAATACTTATTTTCCACCATAATTTGCAAGTAAATTCATTAAAAATCCTTTGTCTGTCATAATTGAAGTGTACCTATGATGAAGATTACAGGCGTCTCTCATCTTTTTAAGTTGGAGAACTTGCACAATTGGTGGCTGACTAAATACTTTTTTGCCCCACTGTAAATGCAGTTGAAGTTGGAAGTTTACATACGCCATATACATTTAAACTCAGTTTTTCACAATTCCTGACATTTAATCCTAGTTCCCTGTCTTAGGTCAGTTAAAGATCACCACTTTATTTTTAGAATGTGAAATGTCAGAATAATAAAGAGTGATTTATTTCAGCTTTTATCTCTTTCATCACATTCCCAGTGGGTCAGAAGTTTACATACACTCAATTAGTATTTGGAAGCATTGCCTTTAAATTGTTTAACTTGGGTAAAATGTTTCGGGTAGCCTTCTACAAGCCTCCCACAATAAGTTGGGTGAATTTTGGCCCATTCCTCCTGACAGAGCAGTTGTAACTGAGTCAGGTTTGTAGGCCTCCTTGCTCGCACACGCTTTTTCAGTTCTGCACACATATTTTCTATATAATTTAGGTCAGGGCTTTGTGATGGCCACTCCAATACCAATACCCTGACTTTGTTGTCCTTAAGCCATTTTGCCACAACTTTGGAAGTATGCTTGGGGTCATTGTCCATTTGGAAGACCCATTTGCGACCAAGCTTTAACTTCCTGACTGATGTCTTGAGATGTTGCTTCAATATATCCACATAATTTATTTCCTCATGATGCCATCTATTTTGTGAAGGGAATTCTTAGTCTGGCAAGCCTCCCCCTTTTTCCTCCAAAAATAACGAGGGTCATTATGGCCAAACAGTTCTATTTTTGTTTCATCAGACCAGAGGGCATTTCTCCAAAAAGTACAATCTTTGTCACCATATGCAGTTGCAAACCGTAGTCTGGCTTTTTTATGGCGGTTTTGGAGCAGAGGCTTCTACCTTGCTGTGTGGCCTTTCAGGTTATGTCGACATAGGACTTGTTTTACTGTGGATATAGATAATTTTGTACCGGTTTCCTCCAGCATCTTCACAAAGTCCTTTGCTTTTGTTATGGGATTGATTTGCACTTTTCACACCAAAGTATGTTCATCTCTAGTATGTTCATCTCTAGGAGACAGAACGCGCCTCCTTCCTTAGCGGTGTGACAGCTTGTGGTCCCATGGTGTTCATACTTGCGTACTATTGTTTGTACAGATGAATGTGTTGCCTTCAGGCATTTGGAAAGTGCTTCCAAAGATGAACCAGACTTGTGGAGGTCTACAATTTCTTTTCTGAAGTCTTGGTTGATTTCTTTAAATTCTCCCATGATTTCTAGCAAAGAGGCACTGAGTTTGAAGTAAGGCCTTGAAATACATCCACAGGTACACCACCAAATTGACTCAAATGATGTCAATTAGCCTATCAGAAGCTTCTAAAGCCTTGATATCATTTTCTGGAATTTTCCAAATGTTTAAAGGCACAGTCAACTTAAACTTCTGACCCACTGAAATTGTGATACAGTAAATTATAAGTGAAATAATCTGTCTGTAAACAATTGTTGGAAAAATGACTTGTGTCATGCACAAAGTCGATGTCCTAACTGACTTGCCAAAACTATAGTTTGTTAACAAGAAATTTGTGGAGTGGTTGAAAAAAACGAGTATTCCGACTTCAACTGTGTGTATGTGTATACAGTGCCTTGCGAAAGTATTCGGCCCCCTTGAACTTTGCGACCTTTTGCCACATTTCAGGCTTAAACATAAAGATATAAAACTCTATTTTTTTGTGAAAAATCAACAACAAGTGGGACACAATCATGAAGTGGAACGACATTTATTGGATATTTCAAAATTTTTAACAAATCAAAAACAGAAAAATTGGGCGTGCAAAATTATTCAGCCCCCTTAAGTTAATACTTTGTAGCGCCACCTTTTGCTGCGATTACAGATAAAAGTCGCTTGGGGTATGTTTCTATCAGTTTTGCACATCGAGAGACCAAATTTTTTTCCCATTCCTCCTTGCAAAACAGCTCGAGCTCAGTGAGGTTGGATGGAGAGCATTTGTGAACAGCAGTTTTCAGTTCTTTCCACAGATTCTCGATTGGATTCAGGTCTGGACTTTGACTTGGCCATTCTAACACCTGGATATGTTTATTTTTGAACCATTCCATTGTAGATTTTTCTTTATGTTTTGGATCATTGTCTTGTTGGAAGACAAATCTCCGTCCCAGTCTCAGGTCTTTTGCAGACTCCATCAGGGTTTCTTCCAGAATGGTCCTGTATTTGGCTCCATCCATCTTCCCATCAATTTGAACCATCTTCCCTGTCCCTGATGAAGAAAAGCAGGCCCAAACCATGATGCTGCCACCACCATGTTTGACAGTGGGGATGGTGTGTTCAGCTGTGTTGCTTTTACGCCAAACATAACGTTTTGCATTGTTGCCAAAAAGTTCAGTTTTGGTTTCATCTGACCAGAGCACCTTCTTCCACATGTTTGGTGTGTCTCCCAGGTGGCTTGTGGCAAACTTTAAACAACACTTTTTATGGATATCTTTAAGAAATGGCTTTCTTCTTGCCACTCTTCCATAAAGGCCAGATTTGTGCAATATACGACTGATTGTTGTCCTATGGACAGAGTCTCCCACCTCAGCTGTAGATCTCTGCAGTTCATCCAGAGTGATCATGGGCCTCTTGGCTGCATCTCTGATCAGTCTTCTCCTTGTATGAGCTGAAAGTTTAGAGGGACGGCCAGGTCTTGGTAGATTTGCAGTGGTCTGATACTCCTTCCATTTCAATATTATCGCTTGCACAGTGCTCCTTGGGATGTTTAAAGCTTGGGAAATCTTTTTGTATCCAAATCCGGCTTTAAACTTCTTCACAACAGTATCTCAGACCTGCCTGGTGTGTTCCTTGTTCTTCATGATGCTCTCTGCGCTTTTAATGGACCTCTGAGACTATCACAGTGCAGGTGCATTTATACGGAGACTTGATTACACACAGGTGGATTGTATTTATCATCATTAGTCATTTAGGTCAACATTGGATCATTCAGAGATCCTCACTGAACTTCTGGAGAGAGTTGACTGCACTGAAAGTAAAGGGGCTGAATAATTTAGCACCCCCAATTTTTCAGTTTTTGATTTGTTAAAAAAGTTTGAAATATCCAATAAATGTCGTTCTACTTCATGATGGTGTCCCACTTGTTGTTGATTCTTCACAAAAAAATACAGTTTTATATCTTTATGTTTGAAGCCTGAAATGTGGCAAAAGGTCGCAAAATTCAAGGGGGCCGAATACTTTCGCAAGGCACTGTATATGTATGTGTATGTGTGTGTGTGTGATTAGTCCAGTGGGGATGGTCCTTGGCACGCACATACACGAGCTGGATAGTCCTGGAGACAGGATATATAACCAGAGTTAAAACCCACGTATTCATTACAGATGACACCCTATTCCCTACATAGTGCACTACTTTTGACCAGAGAAGTGCACTATATAGGGAATAGTGAGCAATTTGGGAGACATCCCATGTTAAGACTGTCCTTTAAAATCAGACACAAGCAGATATTTAAACAGCAGTATCAGACTGGCTCTTCTGGAATGTGTCCCAAATGGAAATCTTTTCCCCATATAGAGGGTGAGATTTGGGGCACAACCTAGCGGCTTGGAGGTGTAGAAAGAGGATGGACATTGAATAAATGACACCTGTGACATGGAGTAGGTCATTTGCTATTCTGCACAAAGTATTAAAGGGGAAACATTCATTTTTGTACTTATAAATTATGTACCCATTGATTCTTGGAAAAATAACTTATACATGTCTCATGAGCTTAGTTAGTTAGTTAACTGTTGAATCCAAAATATAAGCTTGTTTTACTCCAATGTTAGTAGACAGTCAAAGTAAATGTAAACAAAAACTGTATAGCCCAAAAAATATGGTTAAAAGTTACATTTTGTCATGGGATGGTCCGTCCTTGCATCCATGGCACTGTCTATGAGTTTGAGGTACTAAGTTTTCCTGCTGTGCATAGGGCATCTACCTCACATTTTGCAATGACTTGGGTAATCACAGCCACCACCACTGGCCACTAGTGTTTGACAGTATACTCTGTCTATCAGCGCAGCCGATGTCTCCCTTAGAGTGCGAAAGCACCTTGCCTGCTCCACTTAGCCTCCACTGGGAGTCTGGGCTACATTATGTTTAAATCCCCACTCATGATGCACAGAATTTAAAACAATTGAATAATGTAAATATGTTGACACTGTTAATTACTGTTCGCAAAACAATGTTGATACAGGCTAGAACACTTTACAATGCAAGAAGATACTGGTAGCTTCCAGCTTTGTAGGCTAACTTTTCTTGCTAGCTTACAGCTGAAGTTATAAATTCACTACCCTCTGGTACTCTGTAATAATATGCAAATCATAATGCAAAATATGCTGATTTCAAAGCTGATTGCCACCAAAACATTATTTAATCACAAAATCGATCTCACTCTCCCAAAGATGATCTATTGCCTCGCTCTTGCCTCATGAATTACAGTATGTCATTACTGGTTAAAGTAAGCTACTTGCTAATGTTGTTGATCAGTACAATAACATAAGTCCCAAATGGAAGAGTCATCTTTAGCCCCATGAAATCAGCCAAAACAAGCACAATAACTGAATGCATGCACACACTCCTGTTGAATATTGTGGCAGACGGCAGGGAAAGGTGAGGGGAGTGGTTATTGAGGGGAGAGATCTTGCAACCCGCTGGCTCCACCCCCGAGCCTTATATGGACCTCCTGCCCCAACGAGGCAAGGTTGTATGTTGTTAAGCCAGGGAGTGCTTGGGTATAAAGGAGCCTGCACAAAAGGGGCATAGTAGGAGAGAGCCAAGTGTGCTATGAAGAGTGGAAGAAGAGAGTGCAATATCTGTGCGATTACCCATTGTGACCTGGACTGCCGAACGACCCTTATGCACCAGATTGGCTGAGGATCCGAGTGTGAGGATTACACCCAGACAAACGGAACGGACAACAAGAATGGCTTTTGGACTGAGGTGATTGATGAATAGCCCCCTTCCCCAGTGTACCAAAATCCCTAATAAATTCCCCATTTGTGTTCTATTTGTACTACTGGTGCATGTATTGTTATTGAACTTGCAGTGGCATTGTTTTGGTAATGAGTATTGTGATAGTATAAATAATTGTGATACTAAACATGGTATGGAACTCAGTTTGGGTATTGTGACAACTACTGGCCACACATGCAAAAAATATTTTGGCGATGCACACAATGACGTTTTCTTTTGGGATCATGATAGTGTGAAAACAATGCACATAGTCTTAATGTGTGATGTTGGGCTCGCACCATAAGCAAGATAGTTGAGTGGAATTTCCATGATTTCGGGGTACGTCCCAAATGTCACCCTACTCCATATGCAGTGCCCTGCTTTTGAACAGGCTCCATAGGGCTCAGGTCAAAGTTAGTGCACTATGTAGGGAATAAGGTGCCATTTGAGACACACCCCGCAGTGGAAGATGGACTACTTGGGAGGGAGTCTAGCACGCAGAATGAGTGGGCTTGTTACTTCTAAAACGCCTTAATTATATCTTGCGAGTACAAATACAAAACATCTGCTACAGCAGGGTATGCATTACAGATACAAATGTGCATACACACACACACACACACACACGTCAAGACCCAGCAGGAGTAGGACATGGATGAGCAAACGTGATGCAGAGCCTCCATCTCACACTGTGTGGTCGTGTTGACTAGCCTGCACTCTATCCCTTCTCTAATGCTTCTCTCACAGCCAATCACAGGACAGAATTAGATCCCACCCGTGTCGAGGAGACACTGTTCACGTCATCCGGGTCGCTGGTCAGTCAGGTGATGTTTACAGGAACAAGGAAGCAGCATTTGACTTGGTTGGATGGAGGTGGTAAGCTGCAGTGAGTGCTATATTTGATCTTTATTTAACTAGGAATGTCAGTTAAGAACAAATTATTATTTACAATGACTGCCTACCCCTAACCCGGATGATTCTGGGCCAATTGTGCGCCGCCCTATGGGACTCCCAATCATGGCCGGTTGCGATGCAGCCTGGAATTGAACAAGGGTCTGTAGTGATGCCTCGGACTGAGATGCAGTGCCTTCGACCGCTGCACCACAATGGGAGCTTCCCACTTACCTGAGACAAGTGCCCAATCCAGCAAAGTTGTAAGTATGGTCCTAATTCAGCTGTGGACTTTTCTTAGGGCTAGTTTCCCAACAATGGTACAGACTAACACCTCTCACTACAGGCTACATGAACATCTAAGGGATCACCTTAGGCAAGGCAATGCACAGATTTTAGCGACATGAGTAGATGTTTAGGACACAAGGTGATGTACAGCAGTAATTCTACCCAGCACTTTTCTCAGGCCAATCCCTTTAAACACAAAGTTTCTCCCTCACATCACGTGACTCAGGATTCTTCCGTACCTAATCATGGATTGTGTTTGAGATCGACTACATTGAAGTCTGACTGGGCAGAATCGGTGATTTCACAAAACACCTTGCACCCCTAATAACTATTCCAAATGTGATCAAGATGATGGGAGTGATTCAGCATTTGCGCACGGGTAGAACAGCACCAATTGACTGCAAACGCAAAATGAAAGCAGACAACAGAAGTGCTAGTTAATTATCCATAATAGCAGGTATTTAATTAAAACCGGAGACGATAGCTCCCAACCAATATACAGTTGAAGTCGGAACTTTACATTCCCTTAGATTGGAGTCATAAACTCATTTTTCAACCACTCCACAAATTTCTTGTTAATAAACTATAGTTTTGGCAAGTTGGGAGGGACATTTACTTTGCATCACACAAGTCATTTTTTCAACAATTGTTTACAGATAGGCTATTTCACTTATAATTCATTGTATCACAATTTCCATGGGTCAGAAGTTTACATACACTAAGTTGGCTGTGCCTTTAAACAGCTTGGAACATTTCAGAAAATTATGTCAAGGCTTTAGAAGCTTCTGATAGGCTAATTGACATCATTTGTGTTAATTGGAGGTGTACCTGTGGATGTATTTCAAGGTCTACCTTCAAACTCGGTGCCTCTTTGCTTGACATCATGGGAAAATCTAAATAAATTAGCCAGGTCCTCTGGCAAAAATGTGTAGACCTCCACAAGTCTGGTTCATCTTTGGGAGCAATTTCCAAATGCCTGAAGGTACCACGTTCATCTGTACAAACAATAGTACGCAAGTATAAACACCATGGGACCACGCAGCCGTCATACCACTCAGGAAAGAGACCTGTTCTGCCTCCTAGAGATGAACGTACTTTGGTGCGAAAAGTACAAATCAATCCCAGAACAACAGCAAAGGACCTTGTGAAGATGTTGGAGGAAACAGGTACAAGAGTATCTATATCCACAGTAAAACTGGTCCTATATCAACATAACCTGAAAGGCTGCTCAGCAAGGAAGAAGCAACTGCCACAAAACCACCATAAAAAAAGCCAGACTACGGTTTGCAACTGCACATGAGGACAAAGAGAGTACTTTTTGGAGAAATGTCCTCTGGTCTGATGAAACAAAAATAGAACTGTTGGACCATAATGACCATCGTTATGTTTGGGGGAAAAAGGGGGAGTCTTGCAAGCCAAAGAACACCATCCCAACCGTGAAGCATGGGATGGCAGCATCATGTTGTGGGCGTGCTTTGCTACAGAAAAAAACTGGTGCACAACACAAAATAGATGGCATCATGAGGACAGAAAATGATGTGGAATATATTGATGCATCAACTCAAGACATCAGTCAAGAAGTTAAAGCTTGGTCGCAAATGGGCCTTCCAAATGGACAATGACCCCAAGCATACTTCCAAAGTTGTGGCAAAAGGGCTTAAGGACAACAAAGTCAAGGTATTGGAGTGGCCATCACAAAGCCCTGACCTCAATCCTATAGAACATTTGTGGGCAGAACTGAACAAGATTATGTGAGCAAGGAGGCCTACAAACCTGACTCAGTTACACCAGCTCTGTCAGGAGGAATGGGCCAAAATTCACCCAACTTATTGTGGAAGGCTACCTGAAACGTTTGACCCAAGTTAAACAATTTAAAGGCAATGCTACCAAATACTACTTGAGTGTATGCAAACGTCTGACCCACTGGGAATGTGATGAAATAAAAAAAGCTGAAATATATCATTTTCTCTACTATTATTCTGACATTTCACATTCTTAAAATAAAGAGGTCAGTTAGGATCACCAAATACAGGGAATTTTTAATAGGATTAAATGTCAGGAATTGTGAAACTGAGTTTTAAATGTATTTGGCTAAGGTGTATGTAAACTTCCGATATCAACTGTGCTATCTGAACATTTGTTTGTGGCTGAATGAGTCGCAGAACAAAAAAAACAACAACATAATTAAAAGTTAACGGTCTGAACCCTTTTCTTTCTCCGAGACACATACTCATACACAGTACACGTACACAATTGTGCAGCGCTGGCACCCCTGCGGAGAGTATCAGTGCAGCAGCTGGCATAGCCCTGGGCAGTGGAACTCCTCTCTGGCTCGCAGCGCTGTATTTAAGACTCATCGCCTGGGGGGCCTGCCAGGAGCTGTCTATCACTGACCGGGCTGGGACTAGACACACACACACTAGGGTTTATTTTAGCCGGTAATAGCTGGCTTTTGGCCAATAAAAAAAATGAAAAGGCGATACAATTGGCACTGGACAATATTCCGGGATTAGAAAAAAAATACCATTGTGAAATAATGCATTTTAGCCTACTCATTGATTGAAATACCAATCGATGTAGCACGTGTCTGCACTCTTATTGGCTAGAATGTTCCCAACTGATCTCGTTTCCTAATGCCTGTCACCTTTGCAGACATGTTTATCCATTGTTAGAGCGGTCAGTCAACCATCTTCTCAATATAATAGATAATCTTTCCTACATGGTACATTCCATGCTCTTCCTGCTTATACCACCAGTGACCTTGTGTTGTTTGTTGAAGGGAGGAATGTTTGTATTCTGGAAAAACAGCACCTTCTGTTTGTGTCAAAGGAGTCATGTTCCGTTGTTAGCGTTTGGCTATGTGCGCGCGAGCGCTCGTGTGTGTAAGACTGCTACCTACCGTCAGATTGTTAGGATGCATTTAAATAACTACTCTGTCTGGTAATGCGTTCCAAGGCTTTGAATACATCTCCTCTCCACCTGTCCATGTCAAAGCATCCAGATTCTCACCAAAACAAATTATTCAACTCGTAACAGTGTTATTTTCTTATGTTGTACATGTTTTGTTATGGATCTATTCCAAAGGGGCTTGGGCTAATCTTTGAGAAGGCATGCATCGAGACTCATGCTCATTTAATGCCACCCACATACAATCAATTAAGACTTTTTTGTGTGATACTGTGGAATTGAGATACCCCTTTCAATGGATAATAGAAAAAAAAGTATTCACACAAACATCTCATTTCAACACGAGTGTAGGCTATCGTATTCCTCCCCATATTGTTAGCAACAAAAGTTTGTCAATGCCCAAGGTAGGGTTTGACAGTCTAAGAGAAGGGATTAACAAAATTATTGAAAGGAGGCGAGTTATCAGTTGAAATTATGATAGAAAAATGTTTACGCCTGCTGAGTGGCACAATGGTACTAGAGATTCTGGGTTCGAGTCCAGGCTCTGTTGCAGCCGGCCGAAAACTGGGAGACCCATAGGGCGGTGCACAATTGGCCCAGCGTCGTCCAGGTTAGGGGAAGGTTTGGCCGGCAGGGATGTCCTTGTCTCATCGTGCACCAGCGACTCCTGTGGCGGGCCGGGCACAGTACAAGCTGACACGGTTGCCAGGTGAACAGTGTTTCTTCTGATACGTTGGTGCGGCTAGCTTCCGGGTTAAGTGGGCATTGTGTCAAGAAGCAGTGTCGCTTGGTTGGGTTGTGTTTCGGAGGACGCACAGCTCTTGACCTTCACCTCTCTCGAGTCCGTACGGGAGTTGCAGGGATGAGACAAGTCTGTAACTACCAATTGGATGCCACAAAATTGGGGAGAAAAAGGAGTAAAAATTAAATGCACACACAAACCTATATTGTTGCCTACAAAAAGGCCCACAGCAGGGTGAGACAGTCAGAGTGAAAGGATTAACAGAATGAGTGAAAGGAGGAGAGAAAGGGACCAGGCCTAGCTGAGAGTAAGCAGAAGGCGGGTGATGGAGGAGTGCTTGCTCGGGGCCATCCTGTCATCTCTATTCAAGAGAAAAGACAGGATGAACAGAACAGGGGAAATGATGAGAGAAAGGTACAGGTGGGATGCCCTAGCTTTGAATGAACAGAACGTCAAGTCAGTGGATGGAGGGAGCGCTCGCTCAGGGTCATCTTATCATCGTAGCCTTTCCTCCAATCAGACCATCTGCTCGCGGTCTCCCACAGTGCACTTGGGCTAGGCCTGCTCCTATTAGAGAAAAAAGTTGGCATCTTCCTTTCCCTCTAACCAGCAGTCAGGCTGTCATATAGACTCAATAGCAGCCAACAAATACACAGTTAAAAGCGGTAGCTTGGCTCACTGCCCTATCACTGTGGGTAGACTGGACTTCACTAAATACATGTGAACATTTGGACTACTGAAGGAATAGGACGGAGAGAAAACTGTTTTTGGGCTTCATAACAGTTTGGGCCAAATTTGAAAAAGTGTTTGCCTCTTTTGCATCGGCCAATGCTATTTCCCCCCCAGAGGGAATTAAACATTGAAGGAATAAGCCATCCAACCATCTTGGTCAAAATATACAAACACTGTTTGAAATAAACATTTACTGTACATTCCCCTAGGATTTAATGCTCTTTACTATAGGCGTGTTATTTTAAACATGTACAAATCATGCAGACAGACAGAGAGCCTTCAAAGCTCTATAGTATGGGCATCCAGTAAGCAGTCAACAATCAGCTCGCTCAAAGGACAACAACAGGAACTTGCCAAGGTCCATTATATGGTGAGCAGCGAAGGTCAAATGACCTCCCAGTAGTCGAAGGTCAACGTATCTTCATAACTCACACCATTACAGTCCAGAGAGACCCTGGGGTTATTTGATTTATAACACAACTAATTAGGTCATAGAGACAGATACAGAGAGATGGGAGAGGGGCAAACATTTCATATAAGGAAGGAGAGAAAGACAAAGAGAGAGAGAGTTATGTGGCAGGAGGAAACATGTCTCCCCATAGCCACGGAAAGTAGTTTCGGTGGGGGTACTGCGATTTATTTTTCCAATGGGGGGGGGGGGGGGGGGGGCTGCCAGCATAAGTAACTTGAATCTAATAATAATAATCTGTACCAAACAGTAAATCTGATAAAACTTGGAATAAAATATAAAAATACTTGCTTGATATACAGTAAGTTTTCCAGTTTTTTGAAATACTTTGCAACTGCAAATTATTTCTATGTGAAAACTGAAATGGTCTGTTCATTCCTTTTTCATTTTTGTAGACACTTATCCAGAGAAATTTACAGAAGTGAGTGCATACATTTTCATACTTTTTCGCACTTGTCCTCTGTGAGAATTGACCCCACAACCTTTACCAACTAAGCCTTATCATACACCACTTGATGTCTCAATGTACTTAATTACTGTATTGTGCATTGCTTTCCTTCACGTTGATGGAAAGTCTACAGGTACAACCCTAGATGACCAGCCTATGTACAATACAGTCATGTATATTTACATTAAGTGGTTTGTAAAGATGGTAAATTAATACTGAAAAAAATTTGATCAAGAAAAATATTTAATTTGATGTGGATGTTTTGAGTCTTTGCCTATAACTTTGCACATTTTGATGTAAATGTTTAAGTCAGGGTTTTGTTCTTTCTAGATTCCATTAGAATAACAAAATCTCAGAGAAGGGGACAGGGCAATAACTCTTACAATTCCAACGGACTCCTGGAATTATAAAACTATCTTTTTTGCCAAAGCAGAGATGCAGATTTTTTTACCCCCAGCTACCGATGTCGATATCAGTCCGCTAATACTGGTAAAGGACCAGTGCACTACATTTGTGATATACATTTTTTTTTATTTTGATTTTTCGGGTGGTGCTACAGCACCCTCAGCACCCCTACTTCCCGTGGCTATGTGTCTCCCTCCACGTCTCCCTCCCTCCGACGTTAATATGCGTTAGCTCTTTGTGCTGCGCTATGCTAGCTGCTACGCTAGCTGAAGAAGTGAGCATTTGCGAAGATGATAATATATGGGGGATCTTCATTATACATATGGAAGTGCATGCTAATTGGAGACTAAAGCCAGCAAATGCAGTATTAACGGGTTTACAAAGCAAATCAATGTTGCGTCTAAACAGTGTGCGTGTCCTAAATGGCACCCTATTCCCTATAGTGTACTACGTCTGACCAAAAGCACAACATAATGAATAGCGTGCCATTAGGGACAGATCCCAGTAATGACCCTGGCGATGAGCTACTGCTCAAGGAGCCAGCATATTGTGGCCGCATGGTTAAATCATGTATAAGGTAGAGCATATGGAAGGGCTGTGCTGTGGCTATGGGTCGATGCTTCCATTTCGCACTCATTGTATGTGTAAGAGAGAGAGAGAGAGAGAGGGAGAGAGCAAGAGAGAGATGTTGCGATTACAAACTCATTCAGGAGATTGTTCGCGGCATACAGAGTAGTAAGAAAGGGAGCTAAGAGTGAATTGTCAAAAGATACAATGTTGGATCAAATCATATTCTTTAGGATGTATACAAGTGGTAAGAAAGTATGGTACAGTATGTGCATTGGTCAACAGGAGTTCTGTTCGGACATGTACCGGCCATTTGAGAGATTCACCAGACCCATATGCATTGGGTGCATAGCCAAATAGGATATACACCCACAATGATCAGAGTGACATAAATTACGTTTAGATTATGGTAATGCATCATAATAGAACATGCAACTCATGTAATGAAGCAGCCAATAAAACATGTTCAAACATTTGCCAAAATGCAAGTTGTGAGAAAACACCACCCTAAACAGCGCACCTGATAGCGGTTCCATATGTGACAGAGATGAGAAATCTCTTGGAAAAAGAGGGGGAATCTAAAGATGCAACAACTAGGATGGGTTGATTATATGGCTAGGGTTGTGTCTTTGGCTTCTGAACAACGGAAGAAAGTTGGTATAAATGGCATAGCGGCGGGTCCAATAGTGGAGTAAATGGAAATAAATGTGCCAAAATGATAGATTTACTCCTGTCTATACAGAAACAAATAAAATAATGAAATAGTGGTGATTGCTACTAATCACAAGCTCGTAGGCTTGTTTGAGAAGACTGCGAATTGGGCAGCATGGGTGGTGATAAGGCCCAGCTGATTATTGAGTTGCAGCGGTCAGTGAAAAGCATCTAAAAGATAATGCATCTTGGGTGTAATGTTGACAAGAAGAAGGGAAGTGGTGTGTGGTGAAGATATAGGCGAGTCTTCCTCCAGAATGGCTCTGCTGTCTCCCGACAATGCTTGTGCATTCATTGTTTCATTGTGTGAAATGCTTTCCCTTTGATTAAAACAAATTTTTTCATCAATTTCCCATTACATACACTACGTGACCAAAAGTATGTGGACATCGGGTTGTCGAACATCTTGTTCCAAAATCATTGGCATTGCGCATGGTGATCTTAGGCTTCTGTGCGGCTGCTCGGCAATGTAAACCCATTTCATGAAGCTCCCGACGAACAGTTATTGTGCTGACGTTGCTTCCAGAGGCAGTTTTGAACTTTGTAATGAGTGTTGCAATTGAGGACAGACGATTTGTACGCACTACGCGCTTCAGCACTCGGCAGTCCCGTTCTGTGAGCTTGTGTGGGCTACCACATTGCGGCTGAGCCATTGTTGCTCTTAGACGTTTCCACTTCACAATAACAGCTCTTACAGTTCAGCTCTTACAGACCAGGGCAGCTCTAGCAGGGAAGTATTTTAACGAATGGACTTATTGGAAATGTGGCATCCTATGAGGGTGCCACGTTGAATGTCACTGAGCTCTTCAGTAAGACCATTCTACCAAATGAAATAGCCAAATCCACAAATTTGAAGGGGTGTCCACATACTTTAGTGTATGTCAACAGTAATAAATGTACCGTTAATCCTGTCATTTGGTTACATTCATTTCTGTTAATCCATGCATTAATTACAGTCATTTACCATTCTCATTCTTGGAGTGCAAATGCTGTTTGCAGAGTTTACAACCTGCTATGAGAAACAAGTTTTGGTGAATTTCATAACCATAATTTATGAGATTTGTAAATCTCCAAATCTTTTGTTTGGAGTTCACCATATGAACAATGAGCATGTTTCTGGTTTCTCTGTCCTGATAATGTTGAGGGAGCACGAGCACCTGAGAACGCATAGAAGTATCTGGCCTGCTCTGCAGAAATTTTGAAAAGTGTTTAAACGTTCATTGCGAATGATAATATACTGATCAAAAATATAAATGCAACATTGAACAATTTCAATGATTTTACTGAGTTACAAGTCATATAAGAAAATCAGTCAATTGAAATGAATTATGCCCTAATCTGTGGATTTCCCATGACTGGGCAGGGACGCAGCCATGGGTGTGCCTGTGAGGGCATAGGGCCTCCCACTTGGGAGCAAGGCCCACCCACTGGGGAGCCAGGCACTGCCAATCAGAATTAGTTTTTTCCCATAAAAAGGTCTTTATTAGAGACAGAAATACTCTGTTTCATCAGCTGTCCAGGTGGCTGGACTCAGACAATCCCGCAGGTGAAGAAGACGGATGTGGATGTCCTGGGCTGGCACGGATACACGGTCTGCGGTTGTTAGGCTGGATGGACGGACTGCCAAATTCTCTAAAACGACGTTGGAGGCTGCTTATGGTAGATGAATGAACACTCAATTGTGAATGAACATTCAATTCTCTGGCAACAGCTCTGGTACACAGTCCTGCAGTCAGCATGCCAATTGTATGCTCCCTGAAAACCTGAGACATCTGTGGCAATGTGTTGTGACAAAACTGCACAGAGTGGCCTTTTATTGTCCCAGCACAAGGTGCACCTGTGTAATGATCATGCTGTTTAATCAGCTTCTTGATATGCCACACCTGTCAGGTGGATGGATTATCTTGGCAAAGAAGAAATGCTCACTAATAGGAATGTAAACAAATGCGTGCACAACATTTTAGAGAAATAAGCTTTTAGTGCATATGAAACATTTCTGGGATCTTTAACTTAAGCTCATGAAACATGGGACCAACATGTTGCATTTCTATTTTTGTTCAGTGTATATTAAAACTATAGTTCCTCACAGCAAGCTTCTTGAAAAATCTTTCAAACAATCACCCTCTCGATAATCACCAATCCTTGGTGTGAAAGAGCAAAGGAAATTATAGGCCTACTGCTGCATTGGCTTATAAATTATGAGTTCCATTCGCACAATTGGCCCAGCATCATCCAGGTAAGGGGAGGGTTTGGCCGGCCGGGATGTCCTAGTCCCATTGCGCTCTTTTGGCAGGCTGGGCGCATGCACGCTGGCACAGTCGCCAGATGTACAGTGTTTCCTCCAACACATTGGTGCGGCTGGCTTCCGGGTTAAGCGAGCAGCGTATCAAGAAGCAGTGCGGCTTGACAAGGTCATGTTTCAGAGGACGCATGGCTCTCGACCTTCGCCTCTCCCGAGTCCATATGGGAGTTGCAGCGATGGGACAAGATGGTAACTACCAATTGGGGAGAAAAAAAGGGGTAAAATAAATATTTTATATAAAAACATATATACATTTTTTTTATTGCAAAAAGGATATTTTCAAAATGCATACTGCCTCCAGCTGACATGATAAAGTGGTGGGTAGCCCGTTGCCTGCACTAGAATGGTTTGAGAAATAAAAACAGCCATTTTTAATCGTGCGCCAAAACTGTTAGGCTTATAAAAGTTCATGTTTTACTCCAGCAGCAATCAGCTGAGGAGCTGCAGGAGAAATCCCACTCCAAATAGGCTCTGGATGCTGTAATTGTGTGATAGTTGTGTTGGATAAATAAGATTACATGATGACTAACGAAAATACACAAGGTCCAATTTAATTGAGGTAAATTATGCAAATTAACCTATAGACCGACAAGCATGATGGTCAAAAGTATTTCCATCATTTGTTATTTCCACCAATTAATAAAAAGCATTATTTTGCAATGGGATTTTTTTTTTTCCCAGTCAGTTTGGGCGGCAACCGGTTTAATTATCGGCTTAAAAAAAAGTTGGTGGGGTCAAAAGAGGGCAATTTCTGGCTAATGGAAACGCAGATTGTCAAGAAAAACAATGTTGAACATACCCATATTCTACAGCATACAGAGTTGTAAAAAAAGGATGGTAAGAGTGAAACGAAAAGAGATACAACGTTGGAACAAATAACATTGGTGGGACCCGAATGCCATATTTAAGTAGAGAGAAAACACATAGTCTTAAGACTGATGATTCTTTAGATAAAATGTGTGTAAGTGAAAACAAGAATACATTTGGGTGTGAGTTGTGTTGGACATATAAGTAGATACTGTACGTGTGTGTGTGCTGTAGAACTGATGAAATGGGGATTCAGCCGCGGCAGCAGCAGGTCCCCTGTCCTGTGATGAGGCAAGGGCTGATCCTATCACTGCTCCTGTGAAGGGCCATCAATAACCCAGCCATGAGCAGCCAGAGGAGAGGGAAAGGGAGCAGGGGGGAGCCAGGGGGCACATGCCCTTCACTCTGGATCTACTGACGAGGGGTGAGGTGTGTGTGTGCATGGGTGAACAGTGCCTTGCAAAAGTATTTTCCTATTTTGTTGCATTACAACCTGTAATGTAAATAGGTTTTTATTTGGATTTCATGTATTGGACAAACACAAAATAGTCACACAAAAAAAACTGAAAAGTGGTGCGTGCATTTGTATTTACCCCCTTGCTATGAAGCCCCTAAATAAGATCTTGTGCAACCAATTACCTTCAGAAGTCACATAATTAGTTAAAAAAAGTCCACCTGTGTGCAATCTAAATGTCACATGATCTGTCACATGATCTCAGTATATATGCACACACTTGTTCTGAAAGGCCCCAGAGTCAAAACCACAAAGCAAGGGGCACCAAGAAGCAAGCGGCACCATGAAGACCAAGGAGCTCTCCAAACAGGACAGGGGCAAAGTTGTGGAGAAGTATAGATCAGGGTTGGATTCTAAAAAATATCTGAAACTTTGAATATCCTACGGAGCACCATTAAATCCATTATTAAAACATGGAAAGAATATGGCACCACAACAAATCTGCCAAGAGAGGGCTGCTCACCAAAACTCACGGACCAGGCAAGGAAGGCTTTATTCAGAGAGGAAACAAAGAGACCAATGATAACCCTGAAGGACCTGCAAAGCTCCACAGCGGAGATTGGAGTATCTGTCCATAGGACCACTTTAAGCCGTACACTCCATAGAGCTGGGCTATACAGAAGAGTGGCCATAAAAAAATAAGCAAAAATGTTTGCTGTTTGCCAAAAGGCATGTGGGAGACTCCCCAAACATATAGAAGAAGGTACTCTGTTCAGATGAGACAAAAGTTGAGCTTTTTGGCCATCAAGGAACATGCTATGTCTGGCGCAAATCCAACACCTCTCATCACCCGAGAACACCATCCCCACAGTGAAGCACGGTGGTGCAGCAGCATAATGCTGTGGGGATGTTATTCATTGGCAGGGACTGAGAAACTGATCAGAACTGAAGGAATGATGGATGGCGCTAAATACAGGGAAATAGAGGGAAACCTGTTTCAGTCTTCCATAGATTTTAGTCTCCCCTTGTACTCTTGGTTTACCTTCCAGCAGGACAATGATACTAAGCATACTACTAAAGCAACACTCCGGCGCCGACAGAGATGGCCGCCTCGCTTCGCGTTCCTAGGAAACTATGCAGTTTTTTGTTTTTTTACGTGTTATTTCTTACATTAGTACCCCAGGTCATCTTAGGTTTCATTACATACAGTCGAGAAGAACTACTGAATATAAGATCAACGTCAACTCACCATCAGTACAACCAAGAATATAATTTTCGCGAAGCGGATCCTGTGTTCTGCCTTTCAACCAGGACAACGGAATGGATCCCAGCCGGCGACCCAAAAAAACGACTCCGTAAAAGAGGGAAACGAGGCGGTCTTCTGGTCAGACTCCGGAGACGGGCACATCGTGCACCACTCCCTAGCATTTTTCTCGCCAATGTCCAGTCTCTTGACAACAAGGTTGATGAAATCCGAGCAAGGGTAGCATTCCAGAGGGACATCAGAGACTGTAACGTTCTTTGCTTCATGGAAACATGGCTCACTGGAGAGACGCTATCGGAGGCGGTGCAGCCAGCGGGTTTCTCCGCGCATCGCGCCGACAGAAACAAACATCTTTCTTGTAAGAAGAGGGGCGGGGGCGTATGCCTTATGGCTAACGAGACGTGGTGTGATCCCAGAAACATACAGGAACTCAAATCCTTCTGTTCACCTGATTTAGAATTCCTCACAATCAAATGTCGACCGCATTATCTACCAAGAGAATTCTCTTCAATTATAATCACAGCCGTATATATTCCCCCCCAAGCAGACACATTGATGGCTCTGAACGAACTTTATTTGACTCTTTGCAAACTGGAATCCATACATCCTGAGGCTGCATTCATTGTAGCTGGGGATTTTATCAAGGCTAATCTGAAAACAAGACTCCCTAAATTGTATCAGCATATCGATTGCGCAACCAGGGCTGGAAAAACCTTGGATCATTGTTATTCTAACTTCCGCGACGCATATAAGGCCCTGCCCTGCCCTCCTTTCGGAAAAGCTGACCACGACTCCATTTTGCTGATCCCTGCCTACAGACAGGAACTAAAACAAGAAGCTCCCACGCTGAGGTCTGTCCAACGCTGGTCCGACCAAGCTGATTCCACACTCCAAGACTGCTTCCATCACGTGGACTGGGATATGTTTCGTATTGCGTCAGATAACAACATTGACGAATACGCTGATTCGGTGTGCGAGTTCATTAGAACGTGCGTTGAAGATGTCGTTCCCATAGCAACGATTAAAACATTCCCTAACCAGAAACCGTGGATTGATGGCAGCATTCGCGTGAAACTGAAAGCGCGAACCACTGCTCCACTGCAAGGTGACTGGTAACATGACCGAATACGAACAGTGCAGCTATTCCCTCCGCAAGGCTATCAAACAAGCTTAGCGTCAGTACAGAGACAAAGTAGAATCTCAATTCAACGGCTCAGACACAAGAGGTATGTGGCAGGGTCTACAGTCAATCACGGAATACAAGAAGAAAACCAGCCCAGTCACGGACCAGGATGTCTTGCTCCCAGCCAGACTAAATAACTTTTTTGCCCGCTTTGAGGACAATACAGTGCCACTGACACGGCCTGCAACGAAAACATGCGGACTCTCCTTCACTGCAGCCGAGGTGAGTAAAGCATTTAAACGTGTTAACCCTCGCAAGGCTGCAGGCCCAGACGGCATCCCCAGCCGCGCCCTCAGAGCATGCGCAGACCGGCTGGCCAGTGTGTTTACGGACATATTCAATCAATCCCTATACCAGTCTGCTGTTCCCACATGCTTCAAGAGGGCCACCATTTTTCCTGTTCCCAAGAAAGCTAAGGTAACTGAGCTAAACGACTACCGCCCCGTAGCACTCACTTCCGTCATAATGAAGTGCTTTGAGAGACTAGTCAAGGACCATATCACCTCCACCCTACCTGACACCCTAGACCCACTCCAATTTTCTTACCGCCCAAATAGGTCCACAGACGATGCAATCTCAACCACACTGCACACTGCCCTAACCCATCTGGACAAGAGGAATACCTATGTGAGAATGCTGTTCATCGACTACAGCTCGGCATTCAACACCATAGTACCCTCCAAGCTCGTCATCAAGCTCGAGACCCTGGGTCTCGACACCGCCCTGTGCAACTGGGTACTGGACTTCCTGACGGGCCGCCCCCAGGTGGTGAGGGTAGGCAACAACATCTCCACCCCGCTGATCCTCAACACTGGGGCCCCACAAGGGTGCGTTCTGAGCCCTCTCCTGTACTCCCTGTTCACCCACGACTGCGTGGCCACGCACGCCTCCAACTCAATCATCAAGTTTGCGGACGACACAACAGTGGTAGGCTTGATTATCAACAACGACGAGACGGCCTACAGGGAGGAGGGGAGGGCCCTCGGAGTGTGTTGTCAGGAAAATAACCTCACATTCAACGTCAACAAAACTAAGGAGATGATTGTGGACTTCAGGAAACAGCAGAGGGAACACCCCCCTATCCACATCGATGGAACAGTAGTGGAGAGGGTAGTAAGTTTTAAGTTCCTCGGCATACACATCACAGACAAACTGAATTGGTCCACTCACACAGACAGCATCGTGAAGAAGGCGCAGCAGCGCCTCTTCAACCTCAGGAGGCTGAAGAAATTCGGCTTGTCACCAAAAGCACTCACAAACTTCTACAGATGCACAATCGAGAGCATTCTGGCGGGCTGTATCACCGCCTGGTACGGCAACTGCTCCGCCCACAACCGTAAGGCTCTCCAGAGGGTAGTGAGGTCTGCACAACGCATCACCGGGGGAAAACTACCTGCCCTCCAGGACACCTACACCACCCGATGTTACAGGAAGGCCATAAAGATCATCAAGGACAACAACCACCCGAGCCACTGCCTGTTCACCCCGCTATCATCCAGAAGGCGAGGTCAGTACAGGTGCATCAAAGCTGGGACCGAGAGACTGAAAAACAGCTTCTATCTCAAGGCCATCAGACTGTTAAACAGCCACCACTAACATTGAGTGGCTGCTGCCAACACACTGACTCAACTCCAGCCACTTTAATAATGGGAATTGATGGGAAATGATGTAAAATATATCACTAGCCACTTTAAACAATGCTACCTAATATAATGTTTACATACCCTACATTATTCATCTCATATGTATACGTATATACTGTACTCTATATCATCTACTGCATCTTTATGTAATACATGTATCACTAGCCACTTTAACTATGCCACTTTGTTTACATACTCATCTCATATGTATATACTGTACTCGATACCATCTACTGTATCTTGCCTATGCTGCTCTGTACCATCACTCATTCATATATCTTTATGTACATATTCTTTATCCCCTTACACTGTGTATAAGACAGTAGTTTTGGAATTGTTAGTTAGATTACTTGTTGGTTATTACTGCATTGTCGGAACTAGAAGCACAAGCATTTCGCTACACTCGCATTAACATCTGCTAACCATGTGTATGTGACAAATACAATTTGATTTGATTTGAGTGGTTTAAGGGGAAACATTTAAACGTCTTGGAATGGCCTAGTTAATGCCCAGACCTTAATCCAATTGAGAATCTGTAGTATGACAAAGATTTCTGTACACCAGCGGAACCCATCCAACTTGAAGGAGCTGGAGCAGTTTTGCCTCGAAAGCGCAAAAATCCCAGTGGTTGGATGTGCCAAACTTATAGAGACATACCCCAAGAGACTTGCAGCTGTAATTGCTGCAAAAGGTGGCTCTACAAATCATTGAGGGGGTGTCACAAGAAAAAATATTTTGCATCTTCAAAGTGGTAGGCATGTTGTGGAAATCAAATGATACAAACCCCTCAAAAATCTATTTTAATTCCAGGGTGTAAGGCAACAAAATAGGAAAAATGCCAAGAGGGGTTAATACTTTCGCAAGCCACTGTGTGTATGTACAGTTGAAGTCGGAAGTTTATACTCACTTGGAGTCATTAAAACTTGTTTTTCAACCACTCCACAAATTTCATGATAACAAACCATAGTTTTGGCAAGTCAGTTAGGACATGGTTTACAGACAGATTAATTCACTATCACAATTCCAGTGGGTCAGAATTTTACATACACTAAGTTGACTGTCCCTTTAAACGGCTTGGAAAATTCCAGAAAATTATGTCATGGCTTTAGAAGCTTCTGATAGGCCAATTGACATATTTTGAGTCAATTGGAGGTGTACCTGTGGATGTATTTCAAGGCCTAGCTTCAAACTCAGTGCCTCTTTGCTTAAAATCATGGAAAAAATCAAAAGAAATCAGCCAAGACCTCAGAAAATAAATTGTAGACCTACACAAGTCTGGTTCATCCTTGGGATCAATTTCGAAATGCCTGAAGGTAGCACGTTCATCTGTACACACAATAGTATGCAAGTATAAACACCATGGGACCACGCAGCCGTCATACCACTCAGGAAGGAGACGCGTTCTGTCTCCAAGAGATGAACGTACTTTGGTGCAAAAAGTGCAAATCAATCCCAGAACAACAGCAAAGGACCCTGTGAAGTTGCTGGAGGAAACAGGTACAAAATGATCTATATCCACAGTAAAACTGGTCCTATATCGACATAACCTGAAAGGCCGCTCAGCAAGGAACCAAAACCGCCATAAAACAGCCAGGCTACGGCATGCAACTGCACATGTGGACAAAGACTGTACTTTTTGGAGAAACCATCCCAACCGTGAAGCACGTGGGTGGCAGCATCATGTTGTGGGGGTGCTTTGCTGCAGGAGGGACTGGTGCACTTCAAAATAGATATCATGAGGAAAGACAATTATGTGGACGCATTCTCCCAAATTTCTGGCAAAATGGCGTAAGGACAACAAAGTCAAGGTATTGGGGTGGCCATCACAAAGCCCTGACCTCAATCCTATCGAAAATGTGTGGGCAGATCTGAAAAAGTGTGTTCAAGCAAGGAGGCCTACAAACCTGACTCAGTTACACCAGCTCTGTCAGGAGGAATGGGCCAAAATTCACCCAAATTATTGTGGGAAGCTTGAATTTTTACTAGGATTAAATGTGATTAATTGTGATAAACTGAGTTTAAATGTATTTGGCTAAGGTGTCCGACTTCAACTGTATCTATGTATGTGTGTGCCTCTGTGAGTGTGTGGTGACAGGGACAGCCAACCAGTGAGCATAAACTGATGGCCTGAGAATGGTAAGAACCTGCAATATGCATGATATATTAGTTGTGAAGGAAACAATAGCCGTTTCCATACCTTTCTCCCCAACTTAACAAAGCAAATACATCAAAATATTTCATCAGCATAGCAAAGGAGAAGCTATTTATTACACAATCCACCTCCCAAGATGCTTGAACCACCAGATGTAAGATGGAGGGGGAAAAGCACGGAGACATGATGTGCATCCCAAATAGCACCATATTCCCTATATATTCAACTACTTTTAGAAACTAGCGCTGGTCAAATGTAGAGCACTATATAGAGAACAGGGTGCCATTTGGGATACAATCAGAGGATAGCATTATGCTACTACATCCGCCTAAGGAAATTGTACCCTGGATGACGGGTGGAAAAGGAGGCCACATAAGACCCACCAAAGCTGCTTGCCCACTGGGGTAACTCTTCACATCTCCTTCCTATGACCTCCTCTCTCCCTCCTACACCCCCCCCCCTCCCCTCCCCTTGTACTCTTGTACTCCTTCCCTCTCTTTTTCTTCCCCTTGAGCCCTCATGTATTCCCTTATTTCTTGTCAGCCTGGGTGGGTGGCTAACGTTCCCCACAGAGAGACCGAGAGAGAGCGAGGCAGAGAGAGAAAAGGAGGGAGGGAGAGAAATCCCACTGTAGATGAGTTAACATAGTCTGGAAGTGTAACTAGCTGCAAAATATCTCATATTCCCTTTCAAAGACAGCCTCCTTGCTCCTCTGATAGAAATTGAGAGAGAAAAAGTGAGAGAGAGCAAGAGAACACATCACTGCTACGATAGAAGTTCTCAGAGCAAGGGTGTCCAGAGATCTGAGAACAACCAAGCTGCAAAGGGTGTCAACAAAAAAAAAGAGAGCTAGATCGCATCTGAGTTTGTTTGACCGCGCACGTTTGTTAAGCCATAACCGTTAGCCTCCGGGGAGAGTCGGCACCAGAGGGACCGGCAAACTGGTTGGCTGAAGTACTATCCATTATTTATGATATAATGGCCATTTACAGCTTTATGAAGTTTCGCAGCTGAGAACAGAGCTAGGCGTCTTGCATTTGTTTTCCAAGCCTGTGGCAAAGCTTGGCTGTGTTAGCTGTGCTGTAGTATTGCATTATCCATTATGTTTTTTTCTTCACAGTGTATTCACAGTTCAGAAGTAAGCTGGTGTCCGAAGTCTTAAATTTGGCTTTTATTTTTTTAGTCTTAGGCGGCCATTTTGGAGAAGCATTGTTAGCCTCACACGTTCAAAACAGGCTTAATTACGGTCATCCCTAAACAATGAAAAAGTACAATATGTCTTCAATAAATAATGGTATATGTTACAACAACCCAGATGATTGGAGTTGTTTGAGGTGACATCCTTGAACTTTGTCATAGCCTCTAAACAAAAATCATGACTAACATGGAAAGCTATTTGTTTTATTGATGAATGTAAGACCTTCAAAATGGAACACAGCTCTAAATTAACTTAGCCTACGTTTCACATTGCCTATATTTCTTTGTTGCATAGATTTTCCCATCCTTTACATTTACAACTCTACCTGACACCTCCATTGCTTTATCAAATAAAAATTGATCAATTGATTGATATGGCCCTGTCAGGGAAAATATATTGACCTTGGCGTGGATGATGGCTAATTTCATCTAGGCTCCAATTACAGTGTTGGTAGCCAAGGGTCCTCTTACTGTCTAAGGGTAGTTACTGTAGATAGACAATGTTGTTTTTGTCTGACTTGAACAGCGACAGCGATGACTTTGGGCAGACGGGTGACTTTGTAGCGTCCTCCAGCGTCCTCGCCGTCCTTCATCGTCGTCCGCAGCTGTAGGAAACGACAACAGCTTGTCTGGGCCTGTTGATCAGCTTATCTACCACTCACCTGCACATCAATAGCAGATCAATAGGTAGCCTTCAATGGCGCCGTCAATGCAACAAAACCGATTCAATCCAACACCTACCCACTGCTCTCACACCCCATAACCCTCCCAATGGGACTGCATTTCTCCAACAGCCCACATACGGATCGGACCATCCATGCCCAATCCAGCTGATACTCTTTACCCTTCGATACACAATCCTTACCCTGCTGCTTGCTGTAGAGAATATGAGCAAAGTTATCTTTCTTTTTAAAGTGTTAGACTCTGCAGGGATTGACCTTCACCAAGCCAGAGAAAATAGTACAGAGAACAGCACGGCAGAGGATGACACGCCAACCGAGTAGTCAATCAATAATGTACCTGGGGAACGGGGGAGGGGTAAATTACTTCCTGCTGTGTGTGTGTGTGTGTGTGTGTTTGTGAGCGTGTGTGTTGCCTCAAAAGCAGATGCACCGTAGCTTGTCAGTAACCTTCATCTCGTAATGAGAAAGCATGAGGCCAGTTGTGGATATACAGTACACGTGGATCCTCTGGGACCCTGAATTGTGATTACATTATTTGTCATAGGCTACCTGGTTAAAAACAGTGATTCCCAGTAGGCAAAACGTATCATGGGTCTTCATAAAGACTTCGTTATTTGGTTGGCATAATAATTTTCTGATCATAAAGTTGTCATTTTCTGGTTGATTTGAGTGGAAGAAAAGACACTGGGTTATGTGTGCTTGGTTGGTTCTATTTCCTGGCACAGCAACAATCATTCACACTCACACTCATCATTGATTCATAGAAGGACTGCTGGTTTTGATCACGGCTACATTTGGTCTCACTGATTCATAAACGGGGGATCAGACCGGCTGCTTCTCCAGACACTGTTGCTATATTTTCTCCCTCTTCTGTGGTTTGCTTCCCAAATGGTACCCTATTCCCTATGCATTGCACTACTTTTGACCAGGGCCTATAGGGCTCTGGTCAAAAGTAGTGCAAATAAAGGCAATAGGGTGCCATTTGGAACACAACCCTTTTCATTTCCAGCAGAGGCTGGCTCTGTGTGATTGAGCCAGTGCTTTCATCACATAATCAAGGCATTCAAGGAGACTCCGGAATCTTCTGCCCTCTGTCTGCCAACATCTCCATCAGTACGAGCTGAATATGAGACGAGAGCCTAGATGAGCTTCAATCTAAGGAGAGGGACGACTGCCAAACCACCGACGTCAAAAACACCAAGAACAGCCCGATTCCATTTCTTCTTAATATTGATATCAAAAGGTGCAATAAGCACTCTTTACGGGAGCACATTGCCGTTTTATGCATTCACAAAAACATGATAAAGACACTAAAAAGATAAGACGTGAGTAGAGTGTTCAAAAAGAAAAAACCACTGGAGATAAAACATTGACAGAGATTTGTGGAGAGAGAAAGGAGAGAGGATAGGTAGTTACGGAGGCATCCTTAAACGCCCTACTACTTAGAAAAAGGCTTTTAATATATCGGCGGGCAGGTTTAAGCTTGGGCAATGGCGGGGAGGCCGTTAAAAAAAGCACTTAGCGTGGTAATGTGCGATCTTTGGGGATAAAAGGTAACCTTTCGAACTCCCGGAGAACAGCATTACACTGGAAAAGTATAAATTCTAAAGGCTGGTGCGAGACTGGGGAGGGGGGGGGCATGTGTTCCAAATGGCACCCCCTGGATCTCTCTATGGGCCCTGGTCAAAAGTAGTGGCACTATAAAGGTAATAGGGTACCATTTGCGGCTCAGCCTGGTTGCAGGTGCCATTAGGGTGGCTACGTTTAAGCAAGGTATTAAAAGAAACTGATGGAGAAGGATGTCTCGGATGACTGACTACAGTGGAGGCATTGTATTGGAGCCCATCTCTAATAGACAGGTACTTAAACCTGCCTATAAAATAACAAGTCGAATCAGAATGGTCCTCTCAGTGAGATCATAATGGCTTCTGGATCTAATTGTGTACAGTGCCATGAAAAAGTATTTTCACCCTTTCTGATTTTCTATATTTTTGCATATTTTTGAAAGTGGATGTTATCAGATCTTCAACCAAAACCCAATATTAGACAAAAGGGAACCTGCGTTGATACTTATTTATTTATTTCATTAACAAAGTTATGCAACACCCAATTCCCCTGTGTGAAAAAGTAGTTGCCCCCTTATACTCAATAACTATTTGTCCCACCTTTAGCTGCAATGACTGCAACCAAATGATTCCTGTAGTTGATGAATAGCTTCATATCGCTGTGAAGGAATTTTGCCCAACTCGTACATGCAGATCTGATTTAACTCAGCGACATTTGCAGATTTTCAAGCATGAACTGCTCATTTCAAGTCCTGCCCCAACATTAGGTCTGGACTTTGACTAGGCCATTCCAAAACTTGAAATGTGTTGCTGTTTAGCCATTTTCAGGTAGACTTGATTGTGTGTTTTGGATCATTGTTTTGCTGCATTCTCCTGTAGATTTCTCTGATATAAAGCGGAAATCATGGTCCCTTCTATTAAGGCATGTCATCCAGGTCCTGAGGCAGCTAACCATCCCCAAACCATCGCACTATCACTACCATGCTGGACCGTTGTTATGAGGTTCTTACTGTGGAATGCAGCGTTTGGTTGTTCGCCAGTCATAATTGCCAGCCATGTTGTCCAAAAAGTTGTACTTTTGAATCATCTGTCCATAGAACATTCTTCCAGGAGTCTTGATGATCATCCATGTACTTCCAGGGGCTTTTTGGACAACATCTGGTGACCGACAACAAACGGCTTTGGAACAGCTTGTAGTCCATCCAAGCATATTATGGCCCAATGAGAGAGCCTGGTGCTGCCGGTGCCGAGCTAACTGATTGGTGTTATTAGCAGGGTAAGTTCCACACTGCACTGTTGCAGAAGGAAGAAGAAATCTACATTCTCCCATGGCCACATAGCAAACAACATTACCCTGTGTGTATTAGGAAAAATGATCTAAGACAAATGATAGCCTTGAAATGGTGAGAGACCTAAATGGTGCTCGGCCTAGTTCATGAGATGAGGGGGACCCCCAGTGTACAATATCATCTACAGCTCTGGGCATTAAAAAGTTCAGCTTTACTACAGCGAAGAAAAGACCAACAACAAAATTAGCTTCAAAGTAGTTGAAAATGAACCGTCAATGCTCCATAGGTGTGTGTGTGTATGTGTGTGTGTGTGTGTGTGTGTGTGTGTGTGTCGGCAGGTTTCACACTGTTGACTGGTGTGTGTGTGTGTGTGTGTTAGTGTGAGAAGTAAAAGTGCAACTACCAGGAATCGTGACACACAATGGAGGCCGTAACAATAACTCAAACATTTACTAATTTCTAACGCACATGCAGGAAAGACAGTGTACAGTAGAGCAGTTGATGTCAAATCTTTCATCAAACTTTTCTGATGCGAGCAATAGTCTGAAAAAACACACATTTACACATTGTGGACACACTCGTGCACTGGACACACTCATGTGCACTGGACACACATGCATATGCACATAGATACATACAGTTGAAGTCGGAAGTTTACATACACTTAGGTTGGAGTCATTAAAATTCCTTTTTCATCCACTCCACAAATTTCTTGTAAACAAACTATAGTTTTGACAAGTTGGTTAGGACATCAACTTTGTGCATGATACAAGTAATTTTTCCAACAATTGTTTACAAACAGATTATTTCACTTATAATTCACTGTATCACAATTCCAGTGGGTCAGAAGTTAACATACACTAAATTGACTGTGCCTTTAAACAGCTTGGAAAACGTCAGAAAATTATGTAATGGCGTTAGAAGCTTCTGCTAATTGACATTATTTAAGTCAATTGGAGGTGTACCTGTGAATGTATTTCAAGGCCTACCTTCAAACTCAGTGCCACTTTGCTTGACATCATGGGAAATTCAAAAGAAATCAGCCAAGACCTCAGAATTTTTTTTTATACCCTCTCAAGTCTGGTTCATCCTTGGGAGCAATTTCCAAATGCCTGAAGGTACCACGTTCATCTGTACAGACAATAGTAAGCATGTATAAACACCATGGGACAACATAGCCATCATACCGCTCAGGAAGGAGACGCGTTGTCTCCTAGAGATGAACATACTTTGGGGCGAAGAGTGCATATCAATCCCAGAACAACAGCAAAGGACCTTGTGATGATGCTGGAGGAAATGGGTATAAAAGTATCTATATCCACAGTAAAACGAGTCCAATATCGACGTAACCTGAAAGGCCGCTCAGCAAAGAAGAAGCCAATGCTCCAAAACCGCCATAAAAAAAGCCAGACTACTGTTTGCAATTGCACATGGGGACAAAGAGAGAACTTTTTGGAGAAATGTCCTCTGGTCAAATGGAGCAAAAATATAACTGTTTGGCCATAATTACCATCGTTATGTTTGGAGGAAAAAGGGGGAGTCTTGCAAGCCAAAGAACACCATCCCAACCATAAAGCACGGGGGTGGCAGCACCATGTGGTGGGGGTGTTTTGCTAAAGGAGGGACTGATGCACTTCACAAAATACATGGCATCATGAGGATGGAAAATTATGTGGATGTATGGATCTTCCAAATGGACAATGATCCCAAGCATACTTGCAAAGTAGTGGCAAAATGACTTAAGGACAACAAAGTCAAGGTATTAGAGTGGCCATCACAAAGCCCTGACATCAATCCCATAGATAAATTGTGGGCAGAACTGAAAAAGCTTGCGCGAGCAAGGAGGCATACAAACCTGACTCAGTTACACATGCTCTGTCAGGAGGAATGGGCCAAAATTCACCCAAATTATTGAGGTAGCTTGTGGAAGGCAACCCAAACCTTTTGACCAAAGTTAAACAATTCAAAGGGAATGCTACCAAATACTAATTGAGTGTATATAAACTTCGGACCCACTGGGAATGTGATGAAAGAGATAAAAGCTGAAATAAAAAATCCTCTACTATTATTTCAAATTCATAAAATAAAGTGGTGATCCAGCTGACCTAAGGCAGGGAATTCTTACTGGGATTAAATGTCAGGGATTGTGGAGAAACTGAGTTTAAATGTATTTGTGTAAATGTGTATGTACACTTCTGACTTCAACTGTACATAAATAAATACACAGACACACACACACAAACAGGCGTATGCAAACAGGCACATGCAAACATGCACACGCAAACAAATCACTTCTGCGTATGGAACCTCTTTCACACGAACAGCCAACAGCATCCGCCGTCTCTAAGTGATAAATGGTTTTCTTCATGCATTCTAAATACACCACACACTCCTGCGGCAGTTCAAACACAATCTGTCAGATTTAATATGTAACAACAAATCTCTTCTTTGTTATGAGCCATATGTTGCTCTCACTTTGCAGAGAGGTGTAACACTGCAGGTGGGTCCATTCATCTGAGTGCAAAATAGATATTAATGCTATTACTGGTGTGTGTGTGTGTATGTGTGTAGACAGGGCTACTGGGGTGATCAAAGTTTTTGTACGTGTAGGCAAAGGAAAGAATCATGGTTGACTTACCTATGTAGACAGATCCATGACCATCAGCAAGCATGATGGAGGGAGAAAGAGATAAATACATTCATTAGTTCAACGGCAATCTGATCCAGGTAGCGTAAAAATCAAAGGGATGCTATGATGTTTCTTTAGCACAACTTTTTTTTCATTATAGAAAGAAACAAACACTAATATTGCCAGGACTTCATATTTTTAATTTGTGCTGGATCTTCACCGACTCTTTTGAATATGTTGAGCAAAACTTTCCACCCTCAGACGCCCTGGTGTACAACAAGCAAAGCAACAGCAACCAGCAACACCCCTCCCTCTGACAACCTGAGCTCTCCCCTGGGCTCCTACAGTTCTCCTTAATGATTTCCTTCTCCAGTCGAGGACTAATTAGCATCTCCGCTAACGTTCTCGTAATCAGGCTTCTGCTCACTGACACTACTCATCAGGGTGCTACTGGGAATCGCCAAGATGGCGGGGGTAAAAAGGAAGAGAGCGAAAAAGTTTACTTCGGCGCTTGGCGGAGTGTCTGATCGATAGATGGATGGAGGGAAAGGAAGAAAAGAGGTGGGGACGGGGAGGGAGATCACTAAGGTCCCTAGGATAAGGTGAGGTGCTGTAATTCGTCAAACAAGGAGAAACTTTAATGGAACCGGGGAGGGAGAGGGGGGGGTGTTAGTGATTGCCGATATGCCTTTGATGTCCTTTTCAGGCAGCTCTGAAGGATGCTTAGAGGAAAAGGAGGTAAGCAGGGGAAGTGAAGGTGTGTGTGTGTGTGTGTGTGGGGGGGGGCTTGGATATCCTTGGGCAGATCAAACCGTGTGAGCCCCTAGACTCAGATCCATACAAGACCCGATGAGAGCGTATGTGGGTGTAAGAGAATCCAGCAGACAAATGACACCGACCTAATATCTCAATGTCTCAGCAGCAGAGTGTGTCTTGCAGAAGAGCAATTTCTGGGTTTCATAATGCTTTATGGCCACCTTCCGCATGGAGGGAAATGTAGTCTTTCATGAGCCACCATGTGCTATACCCTCCAAAACGCCATCAAAACATTGCCACTTGGTGTCAACCGAACCATCTGGTACCAATGCCATGACTGAACATGCACCATTCTCCACATCAATACTACATTTGCGCACCTTGAGACAAAACCCAATCAATAAGAGTTTATCTCAACAACACACCTGCCAGATGTCTATTTCTTCCTAAAGAGGAAATAAAAAAATTATTGAAAAGCTATGGGGTTGGTTGGTTAGGTGTGACTCACATTGCATGCCTTTGTAGCTATGTGGGAGGAAGCCTCATAAACACTCCAGAATAGAATGAAACAGCATGCGACATGGCTTTCAGCCATCATGCAGTAAGATGGCTACACTCGCATATAGAGATCACCTGCTGTGGCCAATGTTAGCTTAATCAGAATGGATGACTATCATAGCGCTTACCTAGCACTTCAACCCATGGAGTGGAGGGAACGAGAACAGGGCATATGAAAAAAAGTGATATTTTGAAAGAGAGAGGAGTAGGGCTGTGGTGGTCATGACATTGTCAGCAAGTTATTGTCATACAAAAAACTGCCAGTCTCACAGTAATTGACCGTTAATTAACATACAAATGTTTAGCATCTCCAGGCCTCCAAGCCGCTATACAAGTCACTGATGCGCGCCTTTGGTACATCTACATTTAAAGAAAAAGTCGTATAAATCAATTGGATATACACCATCACAGTAAATCTGTGATTTATTTTAGGCAGGTCTAAAGAAACATTATGATATGAAGAAAATGTATTTCGGAAGAACAGAATGGCCTACTTATCTCGCTATGCACCATGCCATAGGCTGTAGGCTTGTTCATTTAGCAAACAAGATAAGCTTATAAGTCCCGTGACATTATTTTATACAATATGATTTTATAGTAAGAAGAATATACATTTAACTTAGCTGAATAAAATAGAAAGGATATTTTTTTCCCATTCCGGAACAAGTGCACATATGAAGTGGCTATGTTGAGTGTAAAAGTGATAACTTGAAACAGGTCCTATACGTTACAGTTATTTGGCAACTTTAGCTGTAAATGATAAAAACATTTGAATGCCTTAGAGATCAAAAGATATATGGGATGCATGATGCGACTATAGGCTATTGATGATTGGAGAAAGTCTCAAAAGCTTGCGCTCCTTGCCTCACATGCCGTTCTCTCATCAAGTGATCATATATTCACCCATCAGACTATTCTCAATTTAATATGGTCTTTACTGATATATCAAATTAGTTTACGCTACGGATACAAGTCTATTTCTTTTCTCTCCTTCTCCCCTCCTCACAGGTGGCAATCATCATTCCCCAATCAGTCATCAATCAGTCGCTAATAAGAAGACACACCTCCTCCTGTTTCCATTACCCAATCACATCCCCTTCCCCTTGGTTTAAAAACCCATTCAGTTGTTTCCTCTTGAGCTCAATCTCTCTGTCAATGCCATCTGTCTGTAGATCTCTTGTTTGGTTTTTGCAACTACAGATCACTTTGTCCCCACCTGTGAGTATTGTTTGTGTTATGGTGTTTGACGGTGGGAAAAGGGGGTACTAAGACAAGTCGCCCATGGGCATACACTACCCGTAGGTAAACTTTGTTTAAAAACACTAGGTAGAACTGGGCGGACCACCCACTGTATTTTTGGTTAGTTAGTTAGCTGTATAGTAGTAGGCTAGTCTAGCTTAGGGGTATTTTGGGATATTTGTTTCTTTCCTTGGGTCCAGCTCAGCCCATTTTCCTGCCTCCCTTTACCGTGTGTTTGCAAATAAACCCTGAGTGTTTGACGGTAGATATTAGTTGTCTGTGGTTATTTCGTTCTCACCGTTACTTTGTCACTATTACACTTTGCGTGAGTTATGTTACGGGTCTCGTTACCATCCCCCTAGACTGCCGGGCCAAAGGGATTCGTAACATAAGTGGGGGCTCATCTGGGATCTGTCTTTACTGACACCCACGCCGCTCGTGCAGATTGTTTTAGTGGTATAGTTCAGTGTTGAGCGTCATAGTTGATGTAGAATTAGTGTTTGCTATTTGTTGGCTCTTGTGTAGTTGTTCAAAATGGCTACTTTTGAATTGAAATCCTTTTTGGATACCCTACGTGGGAGGGTGTAGACAAATGTCGTAGAGTTGATTTAATGACCTTGTCTGACCATTATTCAGTATCGATTCCGCAGAGAGTAGTTAAGGCGGAGGTTAAAAAGCTGGTGTTAAATGTATTGTTGGAAGAGCAGGTGCTTGTGTTACCGCTGCCTGAGCCTACTACCCCTGTAGGGGAGGTTGCTGCTCCTCTAAGCCCGATGGTGTCTGAGAACGAGGGCGAGGCTAAAGCTCCAGCCACATTGCCCCGTTTTGATCCACTGTCAACCGGTGATGCCAGGAGGGATGTCCGTTCAATACAGTTTCAACTGGATGCGGAAGAGAGAGCCCAAATTAGGCGAGAAAATCTCCAGTTGGAGATGTGTAAAATTGAGGCAGAAAGAGAACAGCAGCAGTTGGAGATGTGTAAAATTGAGGCAGAAAAAGAAAGGGACCAGCGGAAGATGGCGTTTAAAATGCGCCAGATGGAACTGGAGGCAGAGACAGCGAGGCTAGCCTTCGTTTCTGCTGTGACTGTTAGTGAGTCGTCCTCACCAGCTGGAGCTTCCAACACTTTTGACATTAGTCGGCAGATTGACTCTCTGAACAATTGTACTAAGGCCTATTGAAGCCTTTGTGTATTTGAACATATAGCTGTAGCATTGAAATGGCCTGAAGATGTATGGTGCCTATTACTTCAGTGTAAATTAACTGGTAAAGCCCAAGAGGTTTTGTCAGCGCTACCTCTGGAAGACAGTTTGAATTATGAAGTGGTCAAAGCTACTGTTCTTCGCGCCTATGAGCTTGTTCCTGAGGCATACCGACAAAGATTTAGGTCTCATAAGAAGTCTTCTAGTAAGACTTATGTGGAATTTGCTAGAGACAAGGGAAATCTGTTTGATAAATGGCATGCTGCTAGTAAGGTAACTCTCTCCGGGAGTTTCTTGTTGGAAGAGTTTAAAAATTGCTTACCTGAACGCATTGTAGTTTACCTAAATGAACAGAAAGTATCCTCCCTGGCAGAAGCGTCTGTGTTGGCAGACGAGTTTGTGTTGACACACAAGAGCGTGTTTTCGGCTCATACTGAGAGTAGAGCCACTGAGTTGCCTACTTTTAGCCGTAGTCAGCCAGTAGTAGTAGATCAAGCACGCCAGAAGAATGAGCGTCCCTGTTTCTATTGTCATCAAATCAAATCAAATCAAATTTTATTTGTGGGACATATGATTAATGATTGCTTCCTGCTAAAAGCAAACAAGGGATGCCTCTTCGTGCCAAGCCGCCAACAGGTGTTGGGCTAATTCGTACGGTTGTGAGGTCTGAAACTAAACAAGTGCCTCAGGGTAACTGCAGTTAGAAAGTTTCAGTTACCGACCGCAGATATGAACCGTTAATTTGAGGGGTTTGTGTCCCTAATGAATGACGAAGCGTCTCAGCGTAAAATCCTTAGAGATACTGGTGCGTCGCAGTCGTTGATATTGTCTGATGTGTTGCCCTTATCCGGCGATACATACTGTGTTCCAGTGTGTTAGTTCAGGGTATTGAAATGGGTTTGTCCCAGTGCCGTTGCACTTTGTGAAAGTACATTGAGTTAATCAGTGGAATATTCAGAGTGGGGGTACGTCCTATGTTGCCAGTAAAAGGTGTGACCTTTATAATGGGTAACGATATTGCCGGAGGAAAGGTAGTACCCGTATTGGAAGTAATGGATAAAAGTGACCACTCTCTCTCTAATGAGCTGGCACAGTGTTATCCACATGTGTTCCCCGCTTGTGCTGTCACTCGTGCCCAGGCACGACAAGAGGGTGACGTGATAGATTTGTCGAACATTGTTCTGTTCAAAGAGGTCGATCAAGAGGATGGGTTGTGTGCAACCTCTGGGAAGCTGATCACCTCTGACAAACAGCCCAGGGAAAAATCTAAGAATGTTCAACTTATTGCTGATGCAATACAATTACCAGTCACTCGTGAGCAGCTGATTGCTAACCAAAAGGTTGACAACAAGCTTGCTAAATGTTTTTCTAGTGTTGTCTCATTGGAAGATGTAAAGAAGAAGAATGTGGCGTACTTCATTGATGGTAATCTCCTCATGCGTAAATGGGCATCCCATGATTGGAATGCTGTTTACCAAATAGTGATCCCTACAGCCTTTCGACAAAATGTGTTATCCCTTGCTCATGATCACCAGTGGTCTGGTCATTTAGGAATCACACAAACTTATGATCTGTTCCTTCGACATTTCTTTTGGCCGGGTTTAAAACAAGATGTGGCTCAGTTCTGTCGGACATGCCACACGTCAGATAACAGGAAAGCCAAATCAGGTTATTCCTCCCGCTCCTCTTTGTCCAATACTTGTCATAGGTGAATCATTCGAACATGTGGTGGTTGATTGTGTTGGACCGTTACCGAAGACAAAATCAGGTAACCAGTTTCTGTTAACAATTATGTGTATGGCAACAAGATGCGAAGGATTACTCCTCCGGTAGTGAGTAAGGCCTTAATTAAATTCTTCACGACATTCGAGTTACCTAAGGTGGTACAAAGTGATCAAGGTACCAATTTCCTATCAAAGCTCTTCAAGCAGGTGTTAAAATGCTTGTCAATTAAGCACCGTGTGGCAAGCGCATATCACCCCGAGTCTCAGGGTGCGCTTGAAAGATGGCATCAGACCCTGAAGTCTATGCTACGCAAATATTTGTTGGAGAAGGACCTGGCTAAGCCAAGTTCAAGCCCTTGGAGTTCTCCTTGCATTCTGGTTCCTAAACCTGATGGTACGTCCAGGTTATGTACGGATTATCGAAAGGTAGATTCTGTCAATGCCAGATTCGTTCCCGTTACCCAGACTGGACGACTGTATCGGAACTATTGGTGCTGCTAAGTATGTAACTAAGTTGGACCTCTTAAAAGGGTACTGGCAGGTTTCGTTAACTTCACGTGCTTCTGAGATTTCTGCCTTTGTGACCCCAGTCAACTTCCTACAGTACTCAGTCATGGCTTTTGGGATGCGAAATGCACCAGCCACTTTCCAACGACTGGTTAACTCTGTATTAGCTGGAGTTCCCAACTGTAGTGCATATCTTGATGATCTAGTGATTTATTCGTCTGAGTGGTCAAATCATGTTGACTCTCTAAGGGTAGTATATGAACGGTTGGCAGCTGCTTCTCTAACCCTGAACTTGGCAAAGTGCGAGTTTGGGAAGGCTACTGTTACCTATCTCTGCAAGGAGGTCGGGCCATGGACAGGTGTGCCCTATTGATGCCAAGGTCTTGGCTATAACTGCAACTACTCAGTGATTCATTTGGGAAACCAAGTGATATCTGTTTAGGAACATTGATAGTAACATGTTTTCACAATGAAACATCTTTCATTAAACTGTTTACAGCCCCTCTCTCTGCTTACATGAGAAAATAATGAAGGAGAGAGGGAAGGATATGCCTATGGATATTAGGATTTAATATTTTCCCGGTATTATAGAAATGTTCCATCGCGAGAATAAATCATTTTCTCCCGGTATTTCCACCAAAATTGGAAGTGTCACTTAAAAGCATATACAGTGGCAAGAAAAAGTATGTGAACCCTTTGGAATTACTTGGATTTCTGCATAAATTGGTCATCACATTTGATCTGATCTTCATCGAAGTCACAACAATAGACAACAGTGTGCTTAAACTAATAACACAAATGATTGTATTTTTCTTGTCTATATTGAATACATAATTTAAACATTCACAGTGTAGGTTGGAAAAAGTATAACTTCTAGGCTGACTTCTCCAAAAGCTAATTAGAGTCAGGAGTCAGCTAACTTGAAGTCCAATCAATGAGACGAGATTGGAGATATTGGTTAGAGCTGCCTTGCCCTATATACTGTATATTTAAATATATAAAAGTGCAAAAGAATGTTCCACAGCGCTACTGTCAAAATCTGTGGACAGATGAAACTACAGTTGAGTTGTTTGAAAGGAAAAACAACATTATGTGTGGGGGTGGGGGGGGGGGGGGGGGGGGGAGGCACAGCACACCAACATCAAAACCTCATCCCAACTGTAAAGTATGGTGGAGGGAGCATTATGGTTTGGGGCTGATTTTCTGCCTCATGGCCAGGACAGCTTGCCATCATCAACAGAAAAATGAATTCCCAAGTTTATCAAGACATTTTGCAGGAGAATGTTAGGCTGTCCAAAAATTGAAGCTCAACAGAAGTTGGGTGATGCAACAGGACAACGACCCAAAACACAGAATGGCTTTAACAGCAAAATTGCTTTAACAGAAGAACAAGGCCTTCTAGAGTGGCCCAGTCAATGTCCTGACCTCGACCCAATTAAGATGCTGTGGCATGACCTCAAATGAGCAGTTCACACCAGACATCCCAAGAATATTGTTGAACTGAAACAGTTTGGTAAACAGGAATGTTCAAAATTTCTCTTGACCGTTGTGCAGGTCTGATCCTCAACTACAGAAAACGTTTGGTTGAGGTTATTGCTGCGGTTATTGCTGCCAACCTGTTATTAAATCCAAGGGTTCACATATTTTTTCCACCCTGCACTGTGAATGTTTACACGGTGTGTTCAATAAAGACATGAAAACACATGATTGTTTGTGTGTTATTTAAGCAGACTGTCTATTGTTGTGACCTAGATGAAGATCAGATCAAATTTTAAGACCAATTTATGCAGAAATCCAGGTATTTACAAAGGGTTCACATACTTTTTCTTCCGAGACAGGATTGTGTTGAGGCACAGATCTGGGGAAGGGTTCCAAAAAATGTCTGCAGCATTGAAGGTCCCCAATAACACAGTGTCCTCCATCATTTTTAAATAGAAGACGTTTGGAATCACCAAGACTCTTCCTATAGCTGGCCGCTCTGGCCAAACTGAGCAATCGGGGGAGAAGGGTCTTGGTCAGGGAGGTGCAGTTCATTCTATTGAACTTATCCTCTGCAGCAGAGGTAACTCTGCGTCTTCCTTTCCTGTGGTGGTCCTCATGAAAGCCAGTTTCATCATAGCGCTTGATGGTTGTTGTGACTGCACTTGAAGAAACATTCAAAGTTCTTGAAATTTTCCGGATTGACTGACCTTCATGTCTTAAAGTAATGATGGACTGTTGTTTCTCTTTGCTTATTTGAGCTGTTCTTGTCATAATATGGACTCTGTCTTTTAACAAATAGGGCTATCATCTGTATACCACCCCTACCTTGTCACAACACAACTGATTGGCTCAAACACATTAAGAAGGAAAGAAATTCCAGAAACAATGCACACCTGTTAATTGAAATGCATTCCAGGTGACTACCCCATGAAGCTGGTTGTGAGAATGCCAAGAGTGCGCAAAGCTGTCATCAAGGCAAAGGGTGGCTACTTTGAAGAATCTCAAATATGAAATATATTTTGATTTGTTTAACACTTTGTTACTACATGATTCAATATGTGTTATTTCATAGTTTGTGTCTTCACTATTATTCTACAATGTAGAACATATTTTTTTTTTTTAAAGAAAACCCTTGAATGAGTAGGTGTGTCCAAACATTTGACTAGTACTGTATGTAGTATGTATAAGCTGGAAGTAGGAGCGTAATTGTTGTTGTCCATTAGTTTATTCCAATTAGGTGAGGGGTGGTAGGGTATGGGGAAAGGAAAATATATAATATATATTTTTATACCTCTCTGTTTCTCTCTTTCTTTCTCGTTCTGTCTTGCTCCCTCTCTCACTCACTCTCTCTCCAGATGGACCAATTGAAAATTGGGAGAGGAATTAGCTATGATACTGACATCTAATATTTAAAAATATTATTTTTTGAATTATCCAATAGTAAGCCAAGTGCTCTGTGCCCAGGGTCTAATCTATCCATCAGGCCTTCGTCCAAAGGCCCAAGCTGTTATCCATAATCAACAACTTTACGTGGGTAGAAGAATAAGCAATTTGTTGGTGTGGTGTGTGTGTGTGCGCCTGTCTACACGTGTGTACGTGCATGTGTCAGATTGTAAAATGTCAAGTACACGGCCAAACTTCAATGGTATCTAAAATGTACAATAATGTACCTAAACAAGACCTGAAGCGATACAATTACAACTACCACCATCAGCATAGATGTATCAATGACAGTCGCTTCAAACTCAGCACCACACCACACACCAGAAGATGCAGCCATGTTCCAACTCATCATCACTCAATCCAAAAGCCCCTCAATCTCCCTTGATGAATCATGAAAATGCTAATCATTCTCCCTCTGTACTCCCCATATTAAGGAGTACAAAAGTACTCCCCATTCTGACTCCTCTATTACCGCAGTTAGAGGTGGTTTTATATTCGTGATCATTTTTAATGCCCGCCCGGGGCCACTGGTGGCCTTTTTTCAATGAAACCGGGCCTTCATTGTGTTATACACCGAGGCAATTTAGCATTCTGAATAGGATCCCGTCATATTCAGAGACTGTCGGGGTCTGTGAGTCCATACTAACTGAGGGTGTGTCTCGAATGGCACCCTAGTCCATGTAGAGTGTAATACTTTTGACCAGGGCCCATGTGGCTCAGGTCACAAGTAGTGCACTATGTAGGGAATAGGGTGCCATTCAGGACACAGCCGGAGAGTCAGAGAGACCATGAGTCAATACTCCTAGGGCAGAGTCACTGATAATGTGATATCTGGTGAAAGGGAGGGAGGGAAGACGATAAGCATTGGTACACTGTTAAGAGAGTCCAATTGAAATGGGAGAACGTTGTCGGGTTTTGAAAGGGAATTTTAAGAAATGAATACTGTGACTCGAGTAGAGAAATAGAGGGCTGGCGCCTGAGAGAGTGAGGGGAGGAGAGATTGACGTGGTTGAAAAGGAGGGATGGGGGGAATCTAGAGTGAGTTAAAGAAAAAGACAAGGAGAGCGAGAAAGAGAGAGAGCGAGAGAGCGATATCGAGAGAGAGAGAGAGAGCGGGCGAGAGATATGTGCTAGTTGTTTGGAGGAGACGGAAACCATGATGGATCGGGCTCAAGCTTATAGCTTTTGGATGTGGGACAGAAACAGTGAGAATTCAAATGAGCGATGGCAAGAATTCTAATGACTTTGTCCTTCATTACAGCTTTGCAGTCGACAGACAACCAGCCGAGGCCATGCCGACCCAAAAGCAGCGAGGACAGTTACATTAAGTATTAACACATGCCTGTCGTTGTACGTGAATACTTTTGCCCCGGTCTCCATATCTTAAATGCAAATTCCATTCCAGCGCCACCACCGCTGTGCAAATATGACATATTTGTATGCAAATGGGGTGTTTTGTAAAGGCATAAGTGAATGATGGTCTTTCCGCCCCGCCATGCCTGCATGTGGTGGGTACTGGGTAGGACTGACGTTGATCCAACGGCATTTCAACGTTGTTGTTCAGTTGTTGTTCATCTCTGCATCTTTTCGTCGTTGTTTTGAAAGCTCTGTGCAGTAATTGCTTGTAATTGTATTCTCTCTCTCTCCTCCTCTCTCTCTCTCTCTCTCTCTCTCCAGTCTCTATCGACTGCATACTAACTTACTCCCTCAATGTTACTCAAGCTAAGGTAGAGTTAGAAATGTGTGCTATCCTAAATGGTACCCTATTCCTTACATAGTGCACTACTTTTGACCAGGTCCCCTATAGGGTGCCATTTGGGATTTCTATTGTTTTGTAGGGAACACAGAGTTAATTATTATCTAAGTTGGGTGCACAATAGGGTTAGCCAGTTACTGGCCATGATTCTGTGTTAGATGTTCACGGCCCAGACCCAGACAGCCTTTGTCTTCAGGTTCGCTACCCTGATCAAAGGAGCAGTATTCTATCAGTGTGAGAGGTCATGAGTCAGCCGGGAGATCCAAGGACCCAGTCATCTTTGTAGTCTTCAGTGTTGGGAACTCCTTTGTCTGTGTCTATGGGCTGAGTCCTAATTGTTCATGTGGATCCTTCTTACCTTAAGATACATTCATAGTAATGTTATTGCCAGGCATCAAATGTTTTCTGGAAGTTTTCTGGTAGCTACCAAAAGATCTCAGATTGTGTGGGCAGGGGGGCTTGTAAAAGTTTTCAAACTAGAATACCTCGTTCCTTGTTTCCAGGGAAACAGAAATTATCCTCTGGTGGTGAAATATTACAGACAGGCGTAGGGTTTTCTCTACATCTTTCTCTGTAGGTGGTAAAAAAATAAATACAAATGACACCTCTCCATCTCTTTTTTTTCCCCCTCCCTCGCTCTCTAATTTCCCTCTTAGATGAGCCGCGGCTTTGCAAGCGATCTGGCTAATTACGATAACAAGCCAATTTCTCCTTTGCACCTGAACGGCTTGTTTCAATGGAAGACATTTCATCTCTCTCGCGTATCTAATTAGCCACATTGTGGCTTTGCTCACACCCTGTGTTCTTTTTTTAATTTATTTTGTATTTCTTTACAACTCAAGTAAGCTATCAAAATGAATGGTGGCAGCAACCACTTGTAACCAACACTGGGTAACACTTTATTGTCCAAGTCCACTTTACACACCGTTTTGTAAATGTTTAACTATCAACAAATAGTTCAACTGACGTAATACTACACTATACATTTAGGTTATTTTGCAGATGCTCTTATCCAAAACAATCCGTGCATTCTAACTAAGTAAGGTAAGACGACCACAAATTCCGTCAGAATTAGGGACAACGGCATTCCGTTTCTTTGCACCCTCTCTGCTGAGGAATGCGGTTTGTTTTTCTTGAGTGTGTATGTCTTTTGTTATTTTGTCAATTGTGTGTAATTGTAAAATGCAGGGGGGGTGGGGGGGGTGGTGGCTCAATGGGACTCAATGTTGAAATAAAGGTCAAATATTGGTAAACTTTCATCAATAAAACAGCCATCAGGGGAATCCCTGCTTGTAAGAAAAGACAAGTGAGCGGATTGGTGCACGAAAGACAAGTACAGGACTATCCACTAACCCAGGGGTGGGCAATACATTGTGATTTCACAACTCAGCGAGAGGCCCACACCAATATTTTGGGGACTGATTTGTTTCGTCAAAAGCAATATGCGGGCCATTATAATTCCTACATACTTTGTATATAGTATTAGACGTTCTCGAATGGCCTGGAGTGTATTTATTGTCACTTAAATCTCCCACGGGCCAGATTGAATGGCCGGCCGTATGTTGCCTAGCCCTGCACTAACACTTCCCCAATGTTTTGACAGTGCTTGACAATTTAGAGTAAAATATTTAGAGTTGCTGCTGTTATTCACAGGTCTTAGGTCTTTCTAACTTCAGTCCTATTAACAGAGTATGGAATCATCATTTAGTGCCACTTGCCAACCACTTCAATACATCCTGCTAATGTATGAAGCCATGGTGTCATCAAACACAGAGTAAACAAGAAGATGAAATGGAAAGTTTTCAAAAGGGTAAAGAACATCGCGTCAACAACAGATGTGTGCACACACACACACACACACACACACACACACACACACACACACACACACACACGCACACTCAGGAAGAGCTCTGACTGGATTTCTGATTAGGCATCTCAGACAACAGTCTAGCGCTACCTTTGATCCTACAATGACTGCCGTCTCATCCTCACAACTCAGGAAGAAGAAAGAGAGACTGAAACCGGAGTCTCAATAACGGCAGCTAGCAAAGAAACGAGAATCCATATTACACCACTAGAGATGCAGCTACTGCATTCAATTCTCTCATTTGCAATCTTGGTACGGTAGAGATACTCCCCTTGATCCATAACACCGGTCTGCAATCAAGCTAAAGCTAAAACAACACTTGAGATCAGTGTCGTTTTGAAGTTAGCTGAAGTGTAAATAGACATAGTACAAAGTGGCAATGCCTCATATCTCAGTTTTACAGACAGTATTTAACTGGTGACTGTTAGTGAGAGGCGTCCTCTCTTCCTCCTTCTTCCCTCCTCGTTCTTCATCTACCTTTCTTTTCCTCCCTCCCACAACTCTCTCTTTGTGTACATCTACCCCCACCCCCTATCTCTCCTTGTCTCGCTCATCCTTCCTTCCCTCCCTTCTTCTCTTCCCTCCCAACAATGTCTTTCTGTTGCAAGGCCATTAGACGGTGTCCCGCCTATTTATCTCCCTCCCTACCTCTCGCTCTCCCCCTTCCTCCTTCCCTGAGACTCTTGGTACAGTGACGATCATTGACCTAATTTATCGGATGCTGACCAGCCCTGATCCGGTCCCCGTGGTGTGGACTATGCGGGGCAGAGTGGAGAAGATTGGAAAAGGTAGTGAAATGGCCTGAGATACACTAAACCAAGCAGTGCATTATTAGATGTTGGACCCTTCAGTCAATGGAAGTGACAGAATAACACATAGTTTAATAATTTAATAGGATCTCAATGGGAAGTGATTCCCCGTGACTTCAATATAGAGTGAACAAGCCCGGGATAAACTAAACGACACTACACCCAGCAGTGCATTTACAGTTCAGGAGTGAAGATACTGGATCCCGTCGTGGAAATTCAGTACTGAGAGAGACTTGGTCATTTCTCCAAACAGCCATCTTTATTTAATATCGATTCATGATTGCAATAAATAAACTGTCAGCCCAGCAGTCTCGTTCTGACTGTTAGGCTGAGAGCCTACCCTTCACAGACAATGCACAGTTTATATAGCTAATACCCAGAAAGCTTGGTTCCACCCCTCCCATATAGATTGGGGGGCACTATAAGCCATTTTGGGCTCATCATGTCTTTATCTGACACCTAGGGGTTATCTTACCCCCTCGACCTGACCTAATTTCCCAGGCCAGGATGTCTAAGAACCATTGAGGCTTTTGTTCTACTCCTCTCTATCCCAGTCACAACCACCCCACATCCCGTCACTGGAAGGCCAGCTGTAGGTTATCACCATGAAGCTAGAGGGGACACCATAAAACTCAGCATTAGCAGGACAGAAATATCTCACTGTTCAGGTAAACAATTGTTACATATCCAACAAATAAGGTGAATACCTCATTTTTCTGTCACAATCCCCAGTCAAAAGAAGATTCCCATGATTCCAACGTGGAGTGAACAGGCATGCCTCAATTACATTACACCTAGCCGTGCTTTTTACAGCAATGGGGTGTGGTGTAAACATTGGACCCCTTCTAGTCAATGGAAGCGATCCCTCACGATAGATCAATGGAACTAAGATATGCTACATTGTTGTTTCCAGAAGGTAGACGTTTCCAAAAGTGTGCTATGAAATCTATGTTGACACATGTCAAGATGGCTTATGTAATATTGCTGTTGATGCACTTAAAAAATTCCCTTGTCTTAAAATTACACAAACGCTGCAACAGATAATTTAATCAGTTTTAACTCTCGGATCGACAACAAGGAAAGCCACGTCTAATCCTGACGAACAAGTCAAAATTGATTAGCCCTAACCTGACACAACTGGTTACGGCAGTGTGGACGTTTGTGATCAAAAACGTTTTTATGAAATGTTTTACTCACGTTAAACACCTTTTTGTCTCCTTCCATCATGTGTCTCTGTATGGGTGAAAGAGTATGTACCTGGCCTGTCCCGAACAGTCTTATCAGCCAATAGGGCCACTAGCTAGGGCTCTACTCGGTCGCAAGCTGTCACTTCTCATCACGCTAATTGACTGTCAGTTTGGCGGAGGACCACACACACACACACACACACACACACACACAATAGCATGCATGGGTCTCCCTACCAGAATGCATTAACTCGCTTTCTCAGCGGGAGAAACATAGCAACAACAGGAGAGAAAAATAAAAAGAGAGAGATTTACATTGTTTATTAATGAGAAAAGGCGGGAATGGTATTTATTTTGGTGCTACTCAAGGATAGCTTCAGTTAACTGCTTGACAGCTCTGGTGGGTTGGTGGTTGATATGGGCATGTGTGAGATGGAGGGTAGGAAGATGTTGAGTGGGTGGGTGGGGGGGGGTAGTTCAGATTGAGTTCAGTAACATCTCCCTCTCGCTCTCTCTCCTTTTCTCTCCATCTTCCTCTCTCTCACAGTATCTTTCCATCTCTCGCTCACCCTCTCTCAATTTCCATCGCCTTCTCTCCCTCTCTAAATCTGTCTCTCTATCCCTCTCTATTCGTCTTGCTTTCCAGCAGGCTGGTGTTTCGGCCACGTGGCAGAGGGAGCCCAACTCAATTCATCTGAATCTTTCACACTTGTCATGACTCACATGCACAGTGTGCAGGTGTGGAAGCAAACCACGACAGCCACGGAGGTAGAGAGAGCAGTTGAGAGGAGGGCGAGAAAGATTATAGAGAGGTTATAGAGAGGACAAAGAGAGGAGTAAATGAGGACAGAAAAAAACAAGTGAGCGCGTCATGCATCAAGCTTGCCATGGTACAATTTTAAAGTACAGTATTTAGAAATAAGAACCTCTTTCTGTCTAACCACTACTCTAAGCATCATCCATTAGTCCCATGTTTATTAGGACCTGGAGAAATATGAACACCCACTAAAACTCTCATCAGGGCTTCCCTGTTCACCTCTTATGCAAAGAGACCATTCGTAGAGGTCTACTTCGCTGTGTCATCACACCGCTGATGAGGCACTCTGTGCCTCTGCGCTGTAACATCATACAGGTATCATCCATTGCTCTGTTAGACACACTCATCCACTCTGGCCTTAAAAAGGTTTAGGTTAGCTTAGCTCAGATGTGTTAAAATAGCTTGCGTGGACTTCTCCTCCCATGTCCAGCTACTGTTAGCTGTACAGCAGGGCTATCAACTCAAGACCTGGAGGAGTGCTATACTAATGGCTTTCATTCTCTCCTTCTAATCGAGGAGTGGCCAATCAGTGACTTTAAATCACTATTTAATCACTGGAGATAAGAGCCTTACTGTACTGTAGTAGTCATACAACCTTGTTAAGAACACTGATAACCACTATATAGCTAGATGAAACAACCACAATCTTACATTAAACCAGAAGCTCCCAATCATTTTTTAAATTTGTATTCCTTATTTTACCAGATGGCCGCCAGCCCATGTATAATTCAGTATGCTCAATGGACATATTGAATGACCATTGTAGTAATCGCTGCTGTACTAACTATACTATGCTGAAGTATTATCACCTGCATACAATGCTCTAGGTGACATTGGTCGTATATGGGTGGGAAAACTCTATCCTATCATATCCTGTGAGTGGAGGACACTACTTTAAACCTGGAGTTTATTGTAATGCAATTGTATGCCTGTGTGTGTATGTGTGTGTAGAAATCGCTTTGTTTATGTGTGTTTGCACGCTTGAGAGTCTGTGTGTGTGCATGTTTGTGTCTCTGTGACTGTGCATGTCTAAGAGGGACATTGACAAAAACAGAGCACTTTAGGGTCACAAGAGAGCTGTTTATAAACTGTCCCCTTATCAAAGCCTCTCCCTCGGGGCCCATTCTAATGACTTGGCCACGCACACTATAGAAGCCCACATGCCACACATATTATTCCAACCCCCACCAGAAACAAACACACAGTGTGTAGAATCAGGTTAGAGATAACGAGTGTGTGTGCGTGCATGTTTGAGATTGTGAGATTCTGTGAATGTGACATGAGATGAAACCCAATTTGTTGCATTTGCCCAGAGCTCTGTGTATAATGTTTTATATGTATCAGCCTATTGCTGTAGCAGCAATACAATGAATATGCATCTGGCCCAGATGGCAGGAAGTGGAGCATTACTAAGATATTTAGTTCAATTTAACTATTTGAGGTGGAGTAAAAGTTCCTCTCATATAATGTGTGTGTCAGAGAGAGCGAAAAATAGATATCTTCTCACCCCAACTTCCCACTGATCTCTCTTAGATCCCCATCATTGTCACCGTCAAGTATTAAAGGTGCAATCGGCAGTAGAAACAACTCCCCAGCCCTGGTCGGTAAAATAAATGAGGGGTGGGGCTGGAGAAACATAACCACTCTTGAATTCATAGACAGCACTATGGATGCAAGGAGCGATTTATAATTTTAACCCGTGTGTCGGGGCTATATAGTGTTTGTTTACATTTTCTCCATTTACTAAGGTTGGAGTAAAACAAGTTTATATTTTGGGTTCTGATGGGGTACGTTGAACTAAGCTCACGAGGCATTTCTAAGTTATAATCTTTAAAAACCAATGGGTACATATAAATTAAAGATATGTCCAAAATGGTTGTAGCAACTGCTGATTGCCCCTTGAAAAGGGACTTGTCAGTGACACCCACACCCTTTCCCGTCACACCAGCATAGCTTTACAGTGCAACTTTCACACTGTTACAGTATGTCCATGTGAGTTAACTCTACACAGTCTATCCGATATGAACATTGGACACCTCTGGTTAACAAACATTCAACGACTCTGAATGGACAATAATGTTTGTATTGTATGTGCTATACATCTACTCACGTTGGCTTTAACTGACATAACACATAGGAACATCTTACTGCCACAACCTGATCTGTTTCACCTGTCTTGTGCTGGTCTCCACCCCCCAGCAGGTGTCTCCCATTTGTCCCCATTATCTCCGGGGTATTTATATCTGCGCTTTCTGTTTGTCTATGCCAGTTGGTCTTGTCAGGTCTAACCAACGTGTTTCCCGTTTCTCAAGTTTGTTTTTCTAGTCTTCCCGGATCTGCCTTTCCTGAGCCTAAACCTGCCGTTCTGTCCCTGTTTGACCCTGCCTTGGATTCTGAACCTTTGCCTGCCCTTTGCAAAATAAATATTCTGAGTATCAAAATATCCGCCTCCTGTGTTTGCATCTAGGTCATATCCCGAGTCGTGGTGCATAGTTCACTAGTGAAAAAACCCACTTCAAATAGATCCATCCATTTAATGTATTGTATTTTGGGTACTATACATCTACATCTACATTGTCCCTAACATGACCCACAGTACATATGCATCCATTCAACCCTGCACTGTCAAAACCCTCTATTAACCTGAACACATACATGTGAGAGCAGTTGCTTTCGCACTCTTCCATAGTAGGCTGAATAAAGGCCTGTGGATGGCATACTCAATGAATGACTAGCGGGCAGGAAAGGCCTCCTGTTGGTGCATAAACCAGGTGTGCAGTCCTCACTGTTAGGGCGGTTCCACCTATTAACTCTTCCCCCTCCATCTGTCTTTTGCTGTTTTGCTCGCTCTCTCCATCTCTCCACAGGTGTTGCCTTTCTCTAGTTCTACTTACCTCTTTCCCTCCTTGCCACCCCTCTCTCCCTCCCTCCCTCTTACTCCACAGCTTGTTCCCCCTCTCTCCCTCCCTACCTCTTTCCCCCTCTCTTTAACCATCTCTCCATCCCCCCTCCATCTCTCCTCTCTCCACATGTGCCGTCGCTCAACCCTTGCACATACAGCCAACACCTCCATTGAAGCCAGCTTGAATGGCAGCTCCTTTCATCTTTCCTTCCCTCAAACATCCCGTTCTCCTTAAAGAAGAGAGAAAGAGGAAGAGAGCCGAGCCCTAACTTAAAGCCTCATCTTCCCTCTTGAGCTGGGTGAAAAAGGAAAAAGCCTTGGTTCATAATGCCATCCCACTGGGCACACACACTGGTTGAATCAATATTGTTTTCACGTCATTTCAATGGAAAAAAAAATTGACGTGTGTGCTTAGTGGGCCAGCAACAGCACTAACCCCTGCGGTTGCTAACAAGCGGATGGATATACTGCCGGTTGTGACATTTGAAGTCTCTGCCCCTTGTTTGTGTTATTATTGAGCTGGAGGGAGGAAGAGTGCTTTTATTTCACATGATTACTGGGCTCGTCTTAGCACTCACTACTGTTGGACGTAGGGATGTGACAAATGGACAATTTTTCTTAACGTTTAAATTGCCTTTTTCTGAGGGGGGGGGGGATTATTTGCCCGCTCCTACCACAGTCATATGCCATTGAAAGCGCCTCGGGTTACGGCCTGTTTGTTTATCTGTAAGGGTACACAACGGCTTCTTAACACTAGAACCATCTGGCCTTTCAGTATGTAAGTACCCGCTAAAGAACGTTGAGAACGTTGCCGGGTGTCCTCTTTAGCAAGGATATGTTTTGTATAATTCTACAAAGACCTCGTAACAAACGTAGGTCTACCGTCTATTATCGACGCCACTTCCTGCCAATGATACATCCAAATTCTTGAACCCATACATTTCATTTATGCTATCAGATGAAAAATAATTTGGTTGTGTTTATGAAGGTCTTAGTTAACATAAGAATCCCCCCAAAATGATTTTTTTCAAAGAAGATATCAGTATTTTCATAAGTTTGTTACTATAGGCTAAAATAAAAAAATAAAAAACACTATTTCAAGAGTTAAAATCACAAATATAAATGTATTTTGATAGGCCTAAAAAACATTTTGGAAAAAACAAAAATGTAGTTAAACAAAAAAAAAGAATAGCCTATTTTCTGTTTGTTATTTTAGTAGTCTTTCCTTAGTAGCCAGAGCAATGTTACTGCACAAGTGGTTATGCGCTTAATGCATGGACAGTGTGTATATTCTTGTAAAGGAGATATTTGGAAACAGCACTGCACCTCTTGAATTGAGAGTTTTTTGACAAAGGTAAGTGTCCAAGAAACAGCAGTACACACACACACACACACACACACACACACACACACACACACACACACACACACACACACACACAGGTGAAGTCAGAAGTACACTTAGGTTGGAGTCACTAAAATTCGTTTTTCAATCACTCCACAAATTTATTGTTAACAAACTATAGTTTTGGCAAGTCAGTAAGGACATCTAGTTTTTGCATGACACGTAATTTTCCCAACAATTGTTTCCAGACAGATTATTTCACTTATAATTCACTGTATCACAATTCCAGTGGGTCAGACGTTTACATACACTAAGTTGACTGTCCCTTTAACCAGCTTGGACAATTCCAGAAAATGATGTCATGGCTTTAGAAGCTTCTGATAGGCTAATTGACATCCTTTGAGTCAATTGGAGGTGAACCTGTGGATGTATTTCAAGGTCTACCTTCAAACTCAGTGCCTCTTTGCTTGACATCATGGGAAAATCAAAAGAAATCAGCCAAGACCTCAGAAAATAAATTGTAGACCTCCACAAGTCTGATTCATCCTTGGGAGAAATTTCCAAACACCTGAAGGTACCACGTTCATCTGTACAAACAATAGTACGCAAGTATAAACACCATGGGACCACGCAGCTGTCATACCGCTCAGGAAGGAGATGCGTTCTGTCTCCTAGAGATGAACATACTTTGGTGCAAAAGGTGCTAATCCATTCCAGAATAATAGCAAAGGACCTTGTGAAGATGCTGGAGGAAACAGGTACAAAAGTATCTGTATCCACAGTAAAACAAGTCCTATATCGACATAACCTGAAAGGCCGCTCAGCAAGGAAGAAGGCACTGCTCCAAAACCGCCATAAAAAAAAGAGACAAATGTTTGCAACTGCACATGGGGACATGGGACTTTTTGGAGAAATGTCTTCTGGTCTGATGAAACAAAAATAGAACTGTTTGGCCATAATGAACATCGTTATGTTTGGAGGAAAAAGGGAGAGGCTTGCAAGCTGAAGAACACCATCCCAACCGAAGCACCTGGGTGGCAGCATCATGTTGTCGGGCTGCTTTGCTGCAGGAGGGACGGACTGGTGCACTTCACAAACTAGATGGCATCACGAGGACGGAAAATTCTGTGGATATATTGAAGCAACATCTCAAGGCGTCAGTCAGGAAGTTGAAGCTTGGTCTCAAATGGGTCCTCCAAATGAACAATGACCCCTAGCATACTTCCAAAGTTGTGGCAAAATGGTTTAAGGACAACAAAGTCCTTATATAAAATGTGTGGGCAGAACTGAAAAAGTGTGTGTGAGCAAGGAGGCCTACAAACCTGACTCAGTTCCACCAACTCTATCAGGAGGAATGGGTCAAAATTCACCCAGCTTATTGTGTGAAGCTTGTGGAAGTCTACCCAAAACGTTTGACCCACGTTAAACAATTTAAAGGCAATGCTACCAAACACTAATTTAGTGTATGTAAACTTCTGAGCCACTGGGAATGTGATGAAAGAAATAAAAGCTGAAATAAATTATCTTATTCTGACAATTCACATTCTTAAAATAAAGTGGTGATCCTAACTGACCTAAAACAGGGAATTTTTACTAATATTAAATGTCAGGAATTGTGAAACTGAGTTTAAATGTATTTGGCTAAGGTGTATGTAAACTTCAGACTTCAACTATATATATACACACACACACACACACACACTGCATTCGAGAAGTATTCAGACCCATTCCCTTTTCCACTCAGTAAAAAAGGCACATGACAGCCCTCTTGGAGTTGGCCAAAAGGCACTTAAAGGACTCTCAGACCATAAGAAACAAGATTCTCTGGTCTGATGCCAAAGTGTCATGTTTGGAGGAAACCTGGCACCATCCCTTCCGTGAAGCATGGTGGTGACAGCATCATGTAATGTATATAAGTATGAAAAGAACTGAAGAAAAGGCTCTAAACATATCAAAATTCTGACAAACGAGCAATGTAAAATACAAAACATTCAGGAAAAGTCAGAGAAGGACATAGCTTTTTTGGGGTAGGAATCGTCCGCTAGGAATCGACTCCTAAGATTCAGTATTTTTTGGAACGGAGGAGACTGATTAGTTGCCATACTTCCGAGAACACAAACACTCTGATCTTTCATAGCGAGCTAGGGAGGGACGGAGCAAGTGGGGAGGGGCAAAGTGTAGGCAGGTCATAACTCTACTTTTAGCATATCTATTGGCTGCATCTTGCAATTTCTTGCCTTGCAATGTCTCGCAACTTCAGTAAAGCAGGGCCCATCACCAATGAATAGGCTAGGATATTCTACACGCAACAGACCCAAGACTGCTTTTGATGCGAGTGTGTGTTCAATGAGAAAGAGCAGGCGAGCCAACTGCACTGTGATAAGCATTTTATGGGGAACCCCCTCCCAAAAAACATTGTTTTTCCATTATAGATTTTTCTTAACGTTAAGGATCCCCACATTCACAACCTTAAAATGGTCCATATTGTGAAAATAATGTAGACGCAAAAATACACTCACAAAAGGAGATCCAAGTGGCCTGCAGGGACACCAGTTTAATTTTTCAGGACAACCAATTTACAATTGCGAGAAGTAATACAAAAAACGTAACCAGATACATCTAGGTTCATACATAACAGAAAATATATTTATAGCTTTATACACTGCTCAAAAAAATTAAGGGAACACTAAAATAACACATCCTGTTGCAGGCAGCAGAATGTTCTCCACGGCGTCTCCAGACTCTGTCAGGTCTGTCACATGTGCTCAGTGTGAACCTGCTTTCATCTGTGAAGAGCAGAGGGCGCCAGTGGCGAATTTGCCAATCTTGGTGTTCTCTGGCAAATGCCAAACGTCCTGCACAGTGTTGGGCTGTAAGCACAACCCCCACCTGTGGACGTCGGGCCCTCATACCACCCTCATGGAGTCTGTTTCTGACCGTTTGAGCAGACATATGCAAATTTGTGGCCTGCTGGAGGTCATTTTGCAGGGCTCTGGCAGTGCTCCTCCTGCTCCTCCTTGCACAAAGGCGGAGGTAGCGGTCCTGCTGCTGGGTTGTTGCCCTCCTACGGCCTCCTCCACGTCTCCTGATGTACTGGCCTGTCTCCTGGTAGCGCCTCCATGCTCTGGACACTATGCTGACAGACACAGCAAACCTTCTTGCCACAGCTCGCATTGATGTGCCATCCTGGATGACTCTGTCTTATGCTACCACTAGAGTGAAAGCACCGCCAGCATTCAAAAGTGACCAAAACATCAGCCAGGAAGCATAGGAACTGAGAAGTGGTCTGTGGTTATCACCTGCAGAACCACTCCTTTATTGGGGGTGTCTTGCTAATTGCCTATAATTTCCACCTGTTGTCTATTCCATTTGCACAACAGCATGTGAAATGTATTGTCAATCAGTGTTGCTTCCTAGGTAGACAGTTTGATTTCACAGAAGTGTGATTGACTTGGAGTTACATTGTGTTGTTTAAGTGTTCCCTTTATTTTTTTGAGCAGTGTACTACATACAACTGCATTTATCACATATTTCACTTGGGTAAAGCAACAATTACAGAGAGCTCCAGGGTCACCATGCAATCCCTTAAGTCAAAGGCAGATTTCTGAAGTGAACATGCAGCCAGATACATATTTATGGGTACATGTAAGTTAATTTATATTCTTGAACTTGGAAGCTATGCGCATATGCTAATGAGGTTTCTGAAAGCGCCCAGATTCCCGGTTTCCCTGGCGACCACATGCAGGTGTTTAAATTCCGCTGAATGTGAATGAGTGCCCTTGAACAGGCCAAGGTTGGCAGTGTGTTTAACATCCACAGCAGTGCTCCATTCACACACACACACACACACACACACACACACACACACACACACACACACACACACACACACACGCTTGAAGAAAAAAACACATGGGCATGCAGATACGGACACACCACACAGACAGAGGATGCCAACATTAGCGCAGAGCAGAAGCTTCTACTTAAATGAAGACCTGCTTAGCTACAGCAGGTCCTACAATCAGCAAGTCACTGATTGGATGACAGCTGATCAGCTATTCAAATTAACTCTGTCTGTATCCAATCAGTGCCATGCCAGGGTGACAAAGAGGGGCAAGAGATTGGGAGAACAGGGCGGTCTCATTTTCAAAGGATCAGTTGTCACTCACTGGAGTCCAAGGCAAAAGGAAAGACAGAACCTTATGTTTTGTTTTGTGTCTTCTATTTAAAATCTCAGAAAGTAGGCCTATATTCAGACATCATGGAGTTCCAAACCAATGGTCTATTATCTTTCTTTTAAAACAATTGTACTACGGAAAGGAATAGACTGGAAGATGGACCGTACCACGTATAATACAATAAAGAAAATGATTTAGATATACACGGAGTATGGCAAACATTATGAACACCTTCCTTGTATTGAGTTGCGATGACTTCCTTACGGTTTCAGGATTCTGGAATAGAGTGCCAACACATCACAAGTCTGTCCAGCAAAAAGGGGCATCAATATTTTTGTGTTACTTTGTCCACTGATTTCCTCGCTGTCTCAACGTTCTTTGTCTGACCATCACCAGCGACTGAGCACGCAGACACCAATTGAGTTGCTTTGTAATTTGTTCGTTTTCCAAAAGTACTTTTGAGAAGATAATCAACAGGGGGAAAACAGAGTGTTTGCTGTGTTGAAGTAGTTAATTGCGATTGTCATGCCGTCACCATTTGTAAATCACAAAATGTCACTAAACCTAGTTAAAGGTCAGATAGCAATTAACAACAAAATTAGGGATGCATATAAAATAGAGAGAAATACTGAAAATGCAAACAAACAATAACAAATCAACAATGCGTGGTTGGAATTGTGACTTTGTAGTGTTATTATAAAGCCTCCTAGTCCCCTCAAAAGTCCAAAAAGGTTTGAAATGTTTGTCGGGATAACAACGGGAGAGTGATCAATTCCCAGTTTGTTGTTTTGATCACGATTACGCTGAAGATGATAACGAGGTGGACGAGGAGGACCTATTCAATATGAGTGGCCACTCCTGTGGTTTTGCTGTTGTTGTTTATGCATGCATACTTCCTATGACTTTTAAGGGACACTTTTTTTAGTGTTCATCGTCACTGGCCAGGTGGGAGGGAGGAAGAGGGAAACCACACACACCCAAAATGAACAACGGGAGATCGTTCTATTCCTTTACCATATGACGAGATGAAATAAAACCTATAAAATAAAATGATTAAAGTTGGCGTGTTATAGTCGAGACACCCAGAGTCATTGCCGGCGGTAGTGACGTGTATTACATCTGTTTAAAGTGGCATTCGATAAAATAAAACAGCTTTTTTGCATTGTGCTGACGTGTGCGTCAGAGGAACAGAGCCAGATGAACATTGTGAAAGTTAAGAGCTCGGGGAATCACTGAGGCTTATAATTAAACGTTCAAACAGGATCTTTAATATTAATGAACTCTCAACTCCTGCCATCCTTCTCTCTGTTCTCCCTCTCCATCATCTACCCTCCTCTCTTCATCTCCCTCTCGCTCGCATTCCTCACCCCCTCCTCTCCTGCCCTTAATTTCTGGCTCTACCCCCCCCCCTCCCCTCCCCCCCTCCCTCTCTCGATCAAAGTCTCCACATCAGCTATTTCTTCCCTATATCTCTTTCCCCTACTGGTTTGTTCTCCTTACCTCTTCATTGAACACAACGTGAGGAAAACATTAGCCCACTAGAGGCAATGTGGGTGATCTTTATTTAACCAGGTAGGCAAGTTGAGAACAAGTTCTCATTTACAATTGTGACCTGGCCAAGATAAAGCAAAGCAGTTCGACACATACAACGACACAGCGTTACACATGGAGTAAAACAAACATACAGTCAATAATACAGTAGAAACAAGTCTATATACGATGTGAGCAAATGAGGTGAGATAAGGGAGGTAAAGGCAAAAAAAATGGCCATGGTGGCGAAGTAAATACAATATAGCAAGTAAAACACTGGAATGGTAGATTTGCAGTGGAAGAAAGTACAAAGTAGAAATAAAAATAATGTCATGACCACAAACTGTGTATAGCCAACCTCTCTCAAAGATACTTAATGACTATTGGAAGAGGTAAGGTGTGTGTGTTCTTATGTGAACGCTTACATTCTGTGAGTTTGTGTAACACACAGGCGTGTGCATGTAATGTAAGTGCACACTCGTGCGTGTTACACCAACTCATGAAGTTGCACAAACTCATGGAAGTTACACAGATCCGCAACAACAATGACTAATGGGTTACTTCCCGCTGAGTCCCGAATAGCTTCTCAAATGGCACCCTATACATTTCTTTCTGTGCACTACTTTTGACCAGGGTCATTATGGCTCTGGGCAAAAGTAAGTGCCCTTTATAGGCAATAGAGTGGTATTTAAGACACAGATACAGTGTGTAGGAAGAAGCAGCTTTAACTGGTTTAAAAACAGCCTAATCTCAGCTCCACTTGATCTTGATTAAGCGTCTTATCAGATTAGTGCCGTTAAATGCTGCTCGGTGGTACATCTTCTAGAGACATTATGTCTCGTGAAAACTCCAATGCCACACTGTAATCGGCATCAAATAGAGCAAGACGATTGTTTGACTCCGACATTCCTTGAAGACTAGCATAGCACATATTCTAATTGGTGGTTCAGGACCTGTATTCGTAAAGAGTGCTAGGATCTAGGATCAGGTCCACCCTCTGCATTCGTTAGAATTTAAAATGCAAAACGGATCTTAGATCAGCACTCTACTCGGAGATGCTTTACGAATACGGGCAACAGAACAAAGTCAAACCCTTTAAGACCCAATATATGCCATTTACTGCTGTTTTGATCATTTAAACGAACCATATATACACTGGTGATTGATAAAAACCCAGCTGCTGTTGTGTTCTTTTTCCATATAATGTACTCAAAATGGCTCTAGTTCCGATTCTAGCATAGAATCAGAAAACTTCTCTATGGACTTTATTACATCATAGTGTTTACATCTCTGTGGAGATAGACAATATATCATTGCTGTATTTCCCACAGTGGGGAGATGATGTTGCCGTATGAGCCTATTGAGACCCGAGGCACCCCTGCTGTGTGGAGCACATCTTTGAACCACAAAAACACACACACACACACACACACACACACACACACACACACACACACACACACACACACACACATTTGAGACTCAGACACAGAGTTCACTTCATTTTACATTCTCACAACACTGATTCCCCTCCCTACCATCTTTATGTTTTCTCTCTATAGTCTAGATAAATCCTTTTGAGAGTGCAATCCCAAGAGATGAGCTTCTGGTCCTCTTCGCGTGAGAGATGGGATTACGGAATGCTTAAAGGCCCAGTGCAGTCAAAAACATGATATTCATGTGTTTTACATATTTTTCCACAAAATGGGGTTGGAATAATACTGTGAAAATTATTATAATGCCGTTTTAGCTTAAGAGCTGTTTGAAAAGACCGCCTGAAATTTCAGCCTGTTTTTGGTGGGATGCAGTAAATTAGTTAGACCAATAAGAAAGTTCCACACCTCATTGCTAATAACATCTAGATTTAATTTTTCCATTCCCCACTCATGCCACTACAAAACAATCACAGTAAGGTACTTACAGTAATTGTTAACCAGAAACAATTTGATATTGAGATAAAAAAAATAAAAAAACAGCTGCATTGGTCCTTTAAGTGACACATACTGTACGTACTTATACACTCCCTGAAGGAGTTTGTTGTTGCAGAGCCTGGCTTGTATTTTCCTCTTTCACTCTCGTTCATGCTCTCTCTGAAGCTCTATCGCTTGCTTCCTGTCTCCCTGTCACTCTTGCTCTCATTCCCACACACCCTCTTATTCTCTAGATCTCTCTCCTTCTGTCTAAAAATGACGACCTGAAAATATGTCACTACTAAAATCACATCAACATCCCTATCAAAATGTGAACGTCCCCACCTACTTACAATGGGAGAAACAGGACCCATTGCTAAAAGAGCCAGCAGCACAGATTAAGCTAGTTATCATTGCTAACTATATTCAGCACCATGGACAGCACTAGAGTAGCACTAGAGTGGAGCTCCTTAGAGCCACAATTCAGCCCTGGCAGCTGGACAGCTCCCTCCTAGCTCCCTCAGAGTGGTGAGGGGTAGCTGGGGAAGCGTATCAACTGTAATCACACACCAGGGGCAGGGCTAGGACTGGAGGCTCATGAGACAGGACCCAGCCAGATAGAGTAAGACAGAAAGTGAGAAAGTGAATGCAGTGACAGAAAGCCAGAGGCAAAAGTACACACAGAGAGAGAGAGAGAAAGGAGGGATAAAGACTAGGGGACGTTATTATGGAGACGCCTGTGAGGAATGACTTGGGAGTGTGTGTGCTGGCCTGGTGACTGCATTATGGTAGCCATTTGATAGCCCTGTAATAGTCCAGTGGTTGGAAAACAACTGCAGTTTGACAGCTTTATGAGAGCATGATGACTTCCTACCTTAACTTTACACTGATCTCTGTCATACACACATGCAACGCCCCCAGCAAAACTCACACATAGGTTCACAAAGATGCACACACACAAAGTGTGCGTTATCGCGTGCGTAACGCGCTACAAGTAATGCATTACATGTCACGATGCAACCCTTTTTGGGTGTATATTTCGTGGCTCCACCCCTCGCTCACTCGCTCTCCCACATCAGGTTTTACAATGGTCATAAATACCTGGTAGAAACTGCCATGCAGTATTGAGGGAGAGAATCTATGAAGAACAAAGAGCTTCTCTTGCCAAAACTCATAATCCCCAAAATGGGAGAATTAAAAACTATTTATATTTTTGAGAATGTGGGAATGGTCCGTGGACACTTAAGGAACAGTCATGTTGAGTGTGTTTCATTTGGTGATCTCATGAAGGACAGGAAACACACAACTACATCTCTTAATGTGTACATTTCCCAGCTGTCAGGTTTACATCTGAACGTTTTATAAGATGAATGAATAAGGAATACTTTTGAAAAGATAGCAATGTGATTTAGTCTTCTGAATGAGAATTGGTTGTTTTGTTGTAACTTATGCACAGTCAGTAGCCACGCCCAGGTGGGCACAAACATGATGAGACGCCCTTTTCTACCCAAGTATAAAAGCCCATGTGACGCAATTCACACCAGACCACACAAACCACGGTGTAAGCTAAGGTTACAAATAGTTACATTTCTAAGACCAGAAAATGGTTGGCACTACAACTCTACCAAAGAACAAGACCATACAGCGTGGAGCATTGTCTACATGATTGGAAATGGTTAAAAACTCTTACAGAAGAAAGAAATCCTAGGTCGTCGAACTACCAGTCTGCAGACGGAAAGCCCAGGACAAGACTATCGACAACTGCCGAAACATCTATTCTATGCGAAAACCTTTGGTACGCCTGACGTATCCATTATGAACACAACCGGAGGAGACATTCTGTCGACTGACTCTCTCCAGCAGATGGACCGGCGACCACAGAGAGAGACATGACATTCACTCGTAAATATGTCAATTGCAATTTATTTTCGAATGAGCGGTTGTTCATATTCAAAGTATTAGCAATTTCTATGAGTGTAGTTATCCGCTATGAGTCTCCTGCTCTTAAACGGTCCCCACCCCTTTTCCTTTGTCAACCAAGCCGTCATATCATTTATCTGCTAGTGTCACGACTTCCGCCGAAGTTGGCTCCCCTGCCTGTTCGGGCGGTGCTCGGCGGTCGTCGTCACTATCCTACTAGCCGCTACCGATCCCTTTTTCGTTTGTCTGTTGGTTTTGTCTTATTAGTTTCACCTGTGTGTATTTTGGTTTAATTAGCTTCCCTATATGTAGTAGTTTGACCCGCCCTTGTTTTGTGCGGGATTATCTTTTGTTACGTGTGTAGATATTAGGTCGTGGTGTATTTTATTTTCTATACTGGACACCCTGTGGTTTTGGGTAGTCTGGTATAGTGTTGGGCTTATCAGGTTGGTGTGCAATAGTAAAGCACTTTACTCCGTTACTCTCTCTCTGTGTCGGATTCCTGCACACACACCTAGTCCCGCGTGACAGCTAGGCACTTTTTCTTTGTATCATGCAATACCAAATGTATGAACTAATTGTGTGTGTGTGAAAGTAATTCTGTGATTAAGTTAGTAAATATATAATTATTCCAATTTGTATATTGCCGATTCATGATTCTATGCCACGATTCGTGTAGATATCCAAGGGTTTGCGGACTGATGAGGTAGAATTCATTAATAAGCGACTCTTTTGATTTGAACATTTATGTTCGGGAAATTTACACTTTATAAACAACATTTTTCTGTGGTGCCCCGACTTCCTAATTAATTAAAGTTACATGACTAGTTTAATCGCGTAATTAAATTATACTGAGAACTGACTTGATAATATACAATCTTCATATTTAATGATAGTCAAGTTAATGATAGACAATGAATTTAACTAAATTTGGGGACAAAGTAGTACTTTTCTCATACTCTGTGGGCTGTACTTGTACTATTTCTGAAGGAAGTAACTTTAGTTGCATAGATTTATATGATGTATATCGAAGCTGTCGGATGAAAACCTTGTTACTCCAAATTTTATATATTTTTTCATGAATCGATACTATTGGTTCCCCCTTACGTCTGTAAAATGTTTCACGACCCATTGACTAATGAAATGTATTATAAATATGGTCATCAAAACTCATTGCCTCGAGTCTTCTTGGGTATGACGCTACAAGCTTGGCACACCTGTATTTGGGGAGTTTCTCCCATTCTTCTCTGCAGAGCCTCTCATGCTCTGTTGGGTAGGATGGGGAGCATTGCTGCACAGCTATTTCCAGGTCTCTCCAGAGATGTTTGATCGGGTTCAAGTCCGGGCTCTGGCTGGGCCACTCAAGGACATTCAGAGACTTGTCCCTAAACCACTCCTGCATTGTCATGGCTTGTGCTTCGAGTCAGTGTCCTGTTGGAAGGTAAACCGTCACCCCAGTCTGATGTCCTGAGCGCTCTGGAGCAGTAGATGGTGCCAGGTTTCCTCCAAATGTGACGCTTGGCATTCAGACGAAAGCATTCAATCTTGCTTTCATCAGACCAGAGAATCTTGTTTCTCATCGTCCTTTAGGTGCCTTTTGGCAAACTCCAAGTGCCTTTTACTGAGTAGTGGCTTCCGTCTGGTCACTCTACCATAAAGGCCTGATTGGTGGAGTGCTACAGAGATGGTTGTCCTTCTGGAAGGTTCTCCCATCTCCACAGACAAACTCTGGAGCTCTGTCAGAGTGGCCATCGGGCCCTTCTCCCACGATTGCTCAGTTTGGCCAGACGGCCAGCTCTAGGAAGAGTCTTGGTGGATCCAAGCCTCTTCCATTTAAGAATGATGAGGCAACTGTGTTCTTGGGGACCTTCAATGCTGCAGAGTTTGTTTGGTACCCATTCCCAGATCTGTGTGCCTCGACACAATCCTGTCTTTGAGCTCTACGGACAATTCCTTTGATAATCAAATGTGTGTGGCAATAGCCAACTAGATGTCACACCCTGACCATAGTTTGCTTTGTATGTTCTATGTTTTGTTTGGTCAGGGTGTGATCTGAGTGGGCATTCTATGTTGGATGTCTTGTTTGTCTGTTTCTGTGTTTGGGCCTGATATGGTTCTCAATCAGAGGCAGGTGTTAGTCATTGTCTCTGATTGGGAGCCATATTTAGGTAGCCTGTTTTGTGTTGGGTTTTGTGGGTGATTGTTCCTGTCTTTGTGTTTGTTACACCAGATAGGGCTGTTTTCGGTTTTTCACGGTTCTTGTTTTTGTATATTGTTCTATTTTCATCTTTATTAAAGATGAAATAACCACGCTGTGTTTTGGTCCGTCTCTCCTTCCCAGGAAGAATCCAGTTACACTAGAGATAAAATGAATTGTCATTTTTGCTAATTAATGCTATTGAAATTATTCCAATGTCTGGATGGAATTGAGCACATTAGCTAGGTTTCAATCAAATTTGTGAAAGATTTTCATGCTAATATTCTAAAATCTGCATAAAGAAAGTAGGTGCACTTTCCCACCAGTGGTGTCTTTCCACCAAACTGACTTGTTGCAGGTTAAATTCAGAGCGTGATGACGTAGTGCAGGCTTTTCCGCTCCCACGAACTGAATACAAATCTGTGTTTAAAATCGCATTTACTCCGGTCTTGGCACTTGCACTTCAGTCAACAGCTGGCAGATACAGTGTGGGTAGGCTCTGCGGGGATGCTAGTCTACATGATGAGATTATAGATAAGAGCGAGAATGTTTTTGTCAAAACGGCAGTCACGCATCCGTCATCATGTCAGCGGAATAAGGCCCTTGACATTTTTTGGAAAGAGGCATCAATCTTAATCCCACAGTGTGGTGAAAGTGTAACTTATTTAATCTGTAACCTAATAAACTGCATGGTTCCCCAAGTCATAGTGGAAAGACCACACACACCATGTCATCAAAGGACAAGTTTATTTTGATATGGTTATTAAATCAATATATGCACATAAAAAGGCATTTCCACCACCATCTCTCAGCGGAGAAATATGGAATGACTATACATCACATGAAAACTGTGGATGGAAACGTGGTTTCTGATAGATATTAAGTCAACTTTGACTGTAAATGAAACTGTAAAGCCTACAGACTTTGATGTCAGTCTTCATTGGAGACTACCAGTGTTGGAGGACATCTGCAAGATGGTGCTGGCAGGCTTAACAAATAAATGAATGTCAAATCAATTGTACTAAGTTGTTATTTTTGTTTGCGTTCAGTTTACAATTAGGTGTAAAAAAAACATCCAAACTAAATTTGTAACTAGTACTGTCTGACCGGATACTTTATATTTGACTTTAGTTCCTTAAGAGGGCTATGTACTTTAGCAAATTACAATCTAAGTAACAGCACTTTGACTTAAGTACAGCTTTTCAGTACTCTACCCACCTCTGCACACACACACACACATAAAACAGACATGCACATACGCACACAACAAACAAAAGCTAAAAAAAAGAAGGCGTATTAAACCAAAGTCACAGAATGGCACTTGATCCAGACAGACAAACTCAGCTACTCCGCTGTTCAATTGTTGCGCATCTTTTGAATTGAACATCTTTAATCGTGAAAATGTTGATGGCATTTATTTCTGAGACAGCAATATATGCATTAATGAATCAATTATACCATGTGTCAAACTCATTCAATCCGTTGCACTGGATTGATGAATTAAGGTCACTGGTTAGTAAGGAACTCCACTCATCTGGTTGTCTATGTCTCAATCATACAATCAATTTGACTTCGTTTTTAGCAACCTGATTAAAAATATAAAACGCAACAATTCCAACAATTTTACTGAGTTACAGTTCATATATGGACATAAATCAGTTGAAATATATTCATTAGGCCCTAATGTATGGATTTCACATGACTGGGCAGGGTTGCTGCCATTGCTGGGCCTGGCTTTATTACAGACAGAAATACTTGTCAGTTTCATTAGCTGTCCGGGTGGCTGGTCTCAGACGATCCCACAAGTGAAGAAGCCGGATGTGGAGATCCTGGGCTGGCGTGGTTAAATGTGGTCTACGGATAGAGGCCAGTTGTACATTTTGCCAATTTCTCTAAAACAACGTTATGGTAGAGAAATTAACATTCAATTATCTGGCAACAGCTCTGGTGGACATACCTGCAGTCAGTGTGCCAATTGCAAGCTCCCTCAAAACTTGGGACATCTGTGGCATTGTGTTGTGTGACAAAACTGCACATTTTAGAGTGGCCTTTTATTGTGTTATGATCATTCTGTTTAATCAGCTTCTTGATATACCACCCTGTCAGGTGTATGTGTTATCTTGGCAAAGGGGAAATGCTCACTGGAAAGGATGTAAACATTTGTTTACAAAATTTGAGAGAAATACGCTTTTAGTGCATATGGAATATTTCATTTTAGCTCATGAAACATGGGACCAACACTTTACATGTTGCGTATATATTTTTGTTCAGTATACACTACCATTAAAATAACAGCAAATTGATCAGAAATATAGTGTAGACATTGTTAATGTTGTAAATGACAATTGTAGCTGGAAATGGCTGATTTTAGGTGTACAGAGGCCCATTGTCAGCAACCATACCTCCTGTTTCCAATGGCGCGTTGTGTTAGCTAATCCAAGATTATAATTTTAAAAGGCTAATTGATCATTAGAAAACCCTTTTGAAATAATGTTAGCACAGATGAAAACTGCTGTTCTGATAAAAGAAGAAAGAAAACTTATTTCGACTAGTTGAGTATCTGGAGCATCAGCATTTGTGGGTTTGATTACAGGCTCACAGAGGCCAGAAAGGACTTTCTTCTGAAACTCGTCAGTCTATTCTTGTTCTAAGAAATGAAGGCTATTCCATGCGTACATTTTCCAAGAAATGGAAGATCTCATCGTGTACTACTCCCTTCACAGAACAGCGCAAACTGGCCCTAACCAGAATAGAAAGAGTGGGAGGCCCCGGTGCACAACTGAGCAAGAGGTAAAGTACATTAGAGTGTCTAGTTTGAGAAACAGATGCCTCACAAGTCCTCAACTGGCAGCTTGTTAAAGACTGTTAAAGACTGTTAAACACCAGTCTCAACATCAACAGTGAATAGGTGACTCCGGGATGCTGGCCTTCTAGGCAGAGTTGCAAAGAAAAAGCCATATCTCAGACTGGCCAATAAAAAGAAAATATTAAGATGTGCAAAAGAACAGACACTGGACAGAGGAACCAGCAGGCCAGCATCTCGGAGTTGCCTCGTCACTGTTGACGTTGAGACTGGTGTTTTGCGGGTACTATTTAAATTAGCCTTTCAAAATGATGAACTTGGATTAGCTAATACAACGTGCCATTGGAACACAGGAGTGATGGTTGCTGATAATGGGCCTCTGTACGCCTATGTAGATATTCCATAAAAAATCTGCCCTTTCCAGCTACAATTGTCATTTACAACATTAACAATGTCTACACTGTATTTCTGATCGATTATATGTTATTTTAAAAACAAGGACACAAGTGACCCCAAACTTTTGAACGGTAGTGTACATAACGCTAATCACTTATTTGAATATCAATAAACTGGGTAAATCAAAATGTACTGTAGCTTAGGCCTATTCACAATACAGGTGAATACATATTATTTCAATAGGATTGTGTGCATGCAAGTTATTTCAGTGGAGTCTATGGGGCTACAGTTGACAAACAGTTTCCCTTCCATTTGGGACATATTGTACTGATCAACAACATTTGCATAGAAGTAGCACTCTCTTATGTTATGAAAGCACTCGCTGTCTATTTAAGACCCAGTCATTCACAAGGCACACGCACACAGTCAGTTCATGTGATAAAGAGACGTAAGGGAGAGACCAAGCCCGTTTTGACACTCTAGGCTAGACAAAACAAAATGGCCACCCTCCCGTCCCTGCAAAATTAGTGTAGGCCTACAATGCAATGTTATGAATGGCCATCCATGTGGTAGGCCTACTATTTGTAAAATAAAAACAGGCAGTTGCATTGGCTATATTAGTCCTGATTCCTGACAAAGGCTTGACGCTAACCATTTGGATGATTTAAGATCTGAATATCAGCTGCAGAGTTGTCGTGAGCCTATTTGCAATGAGAATCAACATAGCGGGAAATGCTGAATTATTTTCATCTTTGCTATGATCAGCTCTTCGAAAGTGGACAAATACAAACTTAGCCCCACAGAGTGAAACTCCCCGAAGGCAGTCGTGAGTGGCAATTTCATTCCATATTGTCCATTTTATTACTTTGACCTGTCCTGTTTTTAGGACATGGTGTCTTATTTTTTTTACAAGACACCATCGACAAACTTTGTCATGTGGAGTTGCAATTTATGCTACCATTTCTACCGATCAAGAGGCATGGAGAGGCCGCTTTTTTATTACTATGCCCCCTGCCTCTGGAATAGCCTGCCAGAGATCTCAAAACTGAACTCAAAACTGTGGCCATGTGTGCCTTGCTTTTCCTTATGGGGCTTTTTTAGTCTTTCAGTTTTAAATTGATACTTCATTTTTTTTTTATCCTCTTATGTTTGTGTAGTAAATATTTTAATTGTTTATTTGTTTTTTCCTGTGAAGTGCACTGTGTTGCATTCATGTCTGAAATCTATTATATAAAAAAAATAAAGCTTGATTTGATACCGGCCGTGTTGCGTTACTCAAGTGTGTTAACGTCCGTGCAGCATGAGTGGGGAGCTAACATGATGCAGCCCAGACTCCCAGGTTCCTCAGGACGGACTAGCTAGCAATGAGGAAGTGGAGCGGGCAAGAAGCATTGCACGGTGTGCTCACACTGTCAATGGGACAATGGCTGCACTGATAGACTTGATCTTCTCCATCAGTGTACGTCGTGAGACACATTTGACAGAAGAACGGTATACTGTGCACACACTTCCACTGAGATCAAAACAGAGATGTCGAAAAAAAAACACACCCCTATGAAGAATAAAGTGGTTTCAAGAGATGCTCTTTCCGTGACAGACTGACCAGGTCAATCCAGGTGAAAGTTATGATACCTTATTGATGTCACTAACAATTCAAATCAGAGTTAATGAACAGTAGGAGAAAGGTTAAAGAATAATTTTAAAGCTTTGAGACAGATTATGTATGTGTTCCATTCTGAGGGTGAATGGGCAAGATAAAATATAAGTGCCTTTGAACAGGTTATGGTAGTAGGTGCCAAGCGCACCGATTTGTGTCAATAACTGTTTTTCAATCTCAACAGCTTCATGTGTGTATCAAGAATGGTCCACCACCCAAAGGACATCCAGCCAACTTGACACAACTGTGTGAAGCATTGCCGTCAACATGGGCCAGCATCCCTGTGGAACGCTTTCGACACCTTGTAGAGTCCATGGCCTGACACATTTAGGCTGTTCTGAGGGCAAAAGGGGGGTGGGTGCAACTCAAAATTAGGAAGGCGTCCTAATGTTTGGCATACCCCGTGTACAGAGCCATGACAAACTCCTAAAGTAACAACGACAAATTGCATTGAATGAAAGAGGACAGCGAGATGGAGAGTTCAGAGAGGGGAGAGAGAAAATAAAGAGAGAAAAATAACAAAAGAAAGAGAGAGGGATAGCGAGAGAGAGAGAGAGAATCTTGAAGAGACGCTGACGCATAATCATCAAAGGCATGCAGACGGAGGCAGTCCTTGCATGTTTTGATGTGATCAGACAGGTCGTTCTCACAGACATTCAGATGCATTAGGATCAGGAATCTGCCACCACCTGTTTCCTCTGTCTAAGCTCACAACTACACTGACTCCAGGGCTCTACACACACACACACACACACAAGAGAACTAAGCCTCTATCTCATATACTGAACACAAATATAAAACGCAACATGCAACAATATAAAAGACTTTGCTGGGTTACAGTTTATATAAAAGGAAATCTGTCAATTGAAATAAATGAGTCCCTTATCTATGAATTTCACAACTAGGCAGGAGCCCACCCACTTGGGAGCCAGGCCCAGCCAATCAGAATGAGTTTCCCAACAATAAGGTCCTTATTACAGACAGAAACACTCCGGCGAGCGCTGAAGCGCGAAGCGTGTAAAAATGGTCTGTCCTCGGTTGCAACACTCAGTTCCAAACTGCCTCTGGAAGCAACGTCAGCACAAGAACTGTTTGTCGGGAGCTTAATGAAATTGGTTTCCATGGCCGAGCAGTCGCTCACAAGCCTAAGATCACCTTGCGCAATGCCAAGAGTTGGCTGGATTGGTGTAAATCACGCCGCCATTGGACTCTGGAGCAGTGGAAACGTGTTCTCTGGAGTGATGAATCACGCTTCGCCAGCTGGCAGTCCGATGGACGAACCTGGGTTTGGCGGATGCCAGGAAAACACTACCTGCCCGAATGCATAGTGCCCACTGTAAAGTTTGGTGGGGGAATAATGGGGTTGTTTTTCATGGTTCGGGCTAGGATGAATTGGAATGCCAACTGCAAGCCAGGCCTTAATCGCCCAACATCAGTAGCCAATCTAACCAATGCTCTTGTGGCTGAATGTAAACAAGTCCCCGCAGCTCTGTTCCAACATCTAGTTGAAAGCCTTCCCAGAAGACTGGAGGCTGTTATAGCAGCAAAGTGGGGACAAACTCCATATTAATGCCCATGATTTTGGAAGGAGATGTTTGACATGTATGTGTCCATACAATTTTGGCCACGTAGTATATGCCAAGTCTAATGGTCAATTATCTGATGAACAGACAGATCATTTAAGTTTGAGCTTGTTTTGAAAGGTGTTCATTTGCTGCCGTTAACGTGCTCCAGCACCACAAGCTTCCGTTAATTCAAATTGGAAATCACTTTCTCCCACCACGAGCCTGGCAGTTTGTCTGATGTAATGCCAACGATAGAGAACGAGGGAGTGAATAGGAGAGACAGAGAGAGAGGAGCAGATGGGTAAATAAAGGCTAGAATGGTGTGAGAAAAAAACAAGTAGATTTGTTTTTGTCAAAGCTGACAGCGAGAGGAGAACCATGTATGGTAGCTAACTTCATTAGCAGGAGGCAGTCCTCCTCCTTCCCACCATGCATTTCACAGCGCACTCGCTGACATCCCGTTGGCTTCCTGTCATGGACAGGCGCACGCACGCACACATCCTCAGTGTCTAAACGCTATCGAGTGGCCGCGGTGCACGAAGCAGAAAATACAGGCGGTATTGGATTCTAACGCTTTAGATTAAACTGATCAATAAGGCCCATTTGAGTTCTGGTGAAGAGAGAGAGAAAGAGGAGGAAGGGGGAGGAGGTGGGAGGATGGTAGTGTGAAAGATAAGCACTAGGGGATAGAGCATGAGAGAGAGAGACAGAGAGAGCTGTGTGTGCAGGTAGATTGCTGTGCAGCTGCAGGGGTTGTGGGAGGGAACAGGTGGTAGGCAAGGGAGTGTGTGTTTGCTTCCTAGTACAGTTGTGGCAAAAAGTTTGGAAAATGACACAAATATTAATTTCCACAAAAAGTTTGCTGCTTCAGTGTCTTTAGATATTTTTGTCAGATGTTACTATGGAATACTGAAGTATAATTACAAGCATTTCAAGTATAATTACAAGCATATAATTACAAGCGTCAAAGGCATTTATTGACAATTACATGAAGTTGATGCAAAGAGTCATTATTTGCAGTGTTGACCCTTCTTTTTCAAGACCTCTGCAATCCACCCTGGCATGCTGTCAATTAACTTCTGGACCACATCCTGACTGGTGGCAGACCATTCTTGCATAATCAATGCTTGGAGTTTGTCAGAATTTGTGGGATTTTGTTTGTCCACCCGCCTCTTGAGGATTGACCACAAGTTCTCAATGTGATTAAGGTCTGGGGGGTTTCCTGGCCATGGACCCAAAATATCGATGTTTTGTTCCAAGCCACTTAGTTATCACTTTTGCCTTATGGCAAGGTGCTCCATCATGCTGGAAAAGGCATTGTTCGTCACCAAACTGTTCATGGATGGTTGGGAGAAGTTGCTCTCGGAGGATGTGTTGGTACCATTCTTTATTCATGGCTGTGTTCTTAGGCAAAATTGTGAGTGAGCCCACTCCCTTGGCTGAGATGCAACCCCACACATGAATGGATGCTTTACTGTTGGCATGACACAGGACTGATGGTAGCGCTCACCTTGTCTTCTCCGGACAAGCTTTTTTACGGATGCCCCAAACAATCAGAAAAGGGCTTCAGAGAAAATGACTTTACCCCAGTCCTCAGCAGTCCAATCCCTGTACATTTTGCAGAATATCAGACTGACCCTGATGTTTTTCCTCGATAGAAGTGGATTCTTTGCTGCCCTTCTTGACACTAGGTCATCCTCCAAAAGTCTTTGCTTCACTGTGCGTGCAGATGCACTCACACCTGCCTACTGCTATTCCTGAGCAAGCTCTGTACTGGTGGTGCCCCGATTACGCAGCTGAATCAACTTTAGGAGACGATCCTGGCGCTTGCTGGACTTTCTTGGGCACCCTGAAGCCTTCTTCACAACAATTGAAATGCTCTCCTTGAAGTTCTTGATGATCCGAAAAATGGTTGATTTAGGTGCAAACTTACTGGCAGCAATATCCTTGCCTGTGAAGCCCTTTTTGTGCATGGCAATGATGACGGCACGTGTTTCCTTGCAGGTAACCATGGTTGACAGAGGAAGACAATGATTCCAAGCACCACCCTCCTTTTGAAGCTTCCAGTCTGTTATTCAAACTCAACCAGCATGACAGAGTGATCTCCAGCTTTGTCCTCATCAACACTCACACCTGTGTTAACGAGAGAATCACTGACATGATGTCAGCTGGTCCTTTTGTGGCAGGGCTGAAATGCAGTGGAAATGTTTTTGGGGGATTCAGTTCATCTGATCACGCTTCATAACATTCTGGATTATATGCAAATTGACATCATACAAACTGAGGCAGCAGACTTTGTGAAAATGTATATTTGGGTCATTTTCAAAACTTTTGGCCACAACTGTACAGTGTGAACATCAGAGAGATATCGAGCACGAGAGATCGAGAGCGCAATCGAGAGAGCAATCGAGAGAGCACGTTCGAGAGAGAGGGATCGAGAGAGAGAGAGGGATTGAGAGAGAGGGAGAGCGATCGAGAGAGAGGGAGAGCGATCGAGAGGGAGGGAGAGCGATCGAGAGGGAGGGAGAGCTGCAGCAGGGTCTAGAACAGCAGTCGTGGGGAAAGAAAATCTCATCCAGACTCTGATTTAACCAGAGAGAAGGGAGAGAGAGGGGGGAGGAGCGGTAGTGGCTATCAGTAGAGAGATACAACTAGTCTTATCTTCACCACTCCAATCCTGTTGCTAACCTTACTGCATCTCTTTCTACAAGTCTCCACTCAATCGCTTCTATCTAATGTGTCCCTATGAGGTTAGTTTTTAAACCTTGGCTATTACAGCTATGAAATAATGATCAGGAAATGTCTGTTCCACATCTCTAAAGGAACAAACCCAGTTAATAATGTAAATATGAGAGGGAGATTAAGCCTGGGGCCTTATACCTTGTGACCAGAGTTTAACAGGCACAGTAAAATTAGACCAAGGGAATCAATGTAAGCTGTGTGTGTGTGTGTGTGTGTGTGTGTGTGTGTGTGTGTGTGTGTGTGTGTGTGTGTGTGTGTGTGTGTGTGTGTGTGTGTGTGTGTCCGTCCTGCTGTATCCCAAACGATTACATATCTCATTACCCAAAATCTACAAAACACTGGGTCAAAGCCAGGAGAGCAAACACAAAACCAGACAGAGTGTGCAGATAAGCAAACACCCTCCAATCCCCACCTAGAACCCTAGAACACACACAAGCAATACATACACAAATGCACGCTAGCATACACAAGAAGCTACACATTAGAAGGTAAGCGCACACACACACACACACACACACACACAGCCCAGCAGCAGTGCAGGCTGATAGCATTAGTGCCTTATCTCTTTAAATAAATTATGCTCTGCGCACATGATGAACAGCTGCAAATGAAATTAGCCTGTGTTCCTCCACTGTGCTTCTGCTTCATCTCTCCCTCCCTCCTTCTCTCCCCCTCCCAGATGGAGGAGAGGAGCAACTGAACCCTAGAGCGTTAAAAGGCTTACAGGCGCACGGTCACTCACTCGTGATGTGTCACGGTACCAGCAGCAGGGTCGATGAGTGGCTAACATACAGTGGCTAACATGCACATATACCACATGAGTGGCTAACATACACATATACTGTGTCCAGTATATGCACGCATGCACACACTGTAAAACAGCTGTAAACAACTGCGTAAACATGCACACACTGTAAAACAGCTGTAAACAACAGTGTAAACATGCTCACACTGTAAAACAGCCTAAATGGTGCCCCAGAATAGAAAAAGCCAAACTTTCACAAGTTTGAATGTAAAACTGACAACCATTTTTACTGTACAACGCACTGCTTTTCATAGCCCTACTATTTGGAGGTTCACAATCTAGACAGAAATTGAATGCTATTCACCATTTACATATTATCAGAATTATATCCCAGCTACAGGCACACAAGCAGACTAGAGTCCAGTGCAGACTTAAGTCCACACTATTCATGGGTTGCACATTCTGTCACTATTGTTTTGAACATTAGTTTTAGGACTGATGCCCGACTGAGCATTCTGAGCATTGTCAATGAGCGCTGAGGAAGATTATCAAAAGTGCATTACAGTGGCTTGGAAATACAATTACAGTTTTCAAAAGGGGGCAAATATTAGTAGGAATACCTTTTGTTGTAATTTTGATGTTGCACATTTACTTTTTATGTCGTAAATCGTAGGGGAGACCACCGGATTTTAGCTAGCTGACGATAGCACTGCTAGCTATTTTGGACTAAATTAGCTAGCTAATGAAAGCATTGCCATCTGTCTAAAGTACATTTTATGACATGATAACGAGAGCAAAGTTGTCTCCTACTAAATATTTGCCTAATTTAGCAATGTCATAGTTTTTCCAGGCGACTAGTGTAATTTTGACGAAACAGTCATTAGCCTCAATTCAAATTGTCCCAGCTTATCACAAATTTTGGGCAGCACTATGGCGGAAGACAACTTGAGAACGTTCATAACAGTGACGAAGGTGCAACCTACGTTTTACAGTGCATTTGTGAAGTCTCGCCATCACATGGATCAAATAGGGACAGTTGCCCCAGCAAACATCCCATTCTCGCAGGTAATGTTGTATCACTCCTGCATGGCGGAATCCATGTAACACTGTCACAGTACACACACTGACAAGTTCACAATCTCACAAGTTCACAAACACTGCTGGGCTAGGGGACAACCAACCCTGGTGGTTTTCACACTGTTAAGATACAGTTGTTGGGTGCTGTGAGACTTCAAAATACAAGACGATAGAAGGTCTCTGGTACGTCAAGATCTGTCGTGGTGACACACACACACACACACACACTTCACGACATTAGAGAATAGATGGTCCCTGGTACACCAGGCTTCTGTGGTGACACACACACACACACACTTCACGACATTAGAGAATAGATGGTCCCTGGTACACCAGGCTTCTGTGGTGACACACACCGCTCTCTAAAAGCACAGTGGTGGCCTGGGGGCTGGCACAGATGGCATTTAACAGGAAACTTTACAATCATCCCTGCCATGTGCCACCCTCTGGGAGACACAGACAACATTAACGAGGCAGTGAAAGTCTGTTGTGCTGGGGTGTGAGTGAGTGAGTGAGTGAGTGAGTGAGTGAGTGAGTGAGTGAGTGAGTGAGTGAGTGAGTGAGTGAGTGAGAAAAGGGAGGGAGAGAGAAAGAGCCTGAGAGAAGAGCAAAAGTAATTGCCTGCGGATGAGGTGTGTTTTGCATGCAACTACAACCTTCTTCCCCTTTGGTTTGTAATCTCTCTCCCTTTCCCCCTCTCCTTCTGTCTCCCTACACATTTCCCCTCTCATCCATTGATCCATTGATCCAGGATGAATCTATTCTCCCTCTGATAGACACCATCTGCATCCCGTTACAGTACCTTCAAATCGTGTTAGAAGAATAAAACAAGCTCACCCCTTGAGCAGGATCAGTGTGCTCAGCACTGCTCACTGATAAAACAAGTGTGGATCAGACCAACACTGCATGCAAAATAGGGCTGGGAATTGCGATACTTTGACGCCGATATACAGTTCTTCAGATAGTATTCATACCCCTGAACTTATTCCACATTTTGTTGTGTTACAGCCGGAATTAAAAATGTATGAATAATGTTCTCACACATCTACACACAATATCCCATAATGATAACGTGAAAACATGTTTTTAGAAATGTTAGCAAATTTATTGAAAACGAAATACAGAAATATCTCATTGACATAAGTATACACACCGCTTTGTAGAGGCACCGTTTGACAGTGATTACAGCTGTGAGTTGTTTCTGGGTAAGTCTCTGAGAACTTTCCACACCTGGATTGTTCAACATTTGCCCATTATTATTGTCAGAACTCTTCAAAGTCTATCAAATCAGTTGTTGACCATTGCTAGACAGCTGTTTTCAGATCTTGCCATAGATTTAAATAGATTTCATAAAAATGTTTTACCCCTTTTTCATGGTATCCAATTGGTAGTTACAGTCTTGTCTCATCGCTGCAACTCCCGTACGAACTCAGGAGAGGCGAAGGTCGAGGGCCGTGCGTCCTCCGAAACACAACTCAACCTAGCCGCACTGTTTGTTGACACAATGCCCACTTAACCCGGAAGCCAGCCGGATCCAATGTGTCGGAGGAAACACTTGTCGTGTCTTTACTATCATTAAATTGAAGACTTCCTTTTTATCAAAGATTCTCTGTAATTAGTATTACGCGATCAAACTGATTAACTGTCGTGGTTCGAGGGGATAGTTCAGAGCGACATTCATTCATGTTGTTGTAGGATGGATGGTTCGATGATACCGAATTCCTAGCTGCAGACTAGTAATTAATATCAAAGACTTGTTCTTATTCTGTCAGTATCGATAGTCTAAGAGTTTAACTACGTGGGATGGTTAAAAGATTCAGAAAAGATCCCCTCATAATGGAGAAAAACATGGTCTGGTGATAGTTTCTTAAAGTTGGGGTTTTATTCAGGAGTTGCAGAAAAGGGTCTGTCCCAGGATGCCCAACCCTAACTGGGCTCATGGGCGGTCCTCTGATTTAGTTAAACTCAAAAGGGAATTGGAGTTTCCTTCATTAAACAGTCCAAAATCACATTACACCATTTTACAAACAGTATCATTCTCACTCATTCATCTTATACAACAATTAGATGTAAACCTCATATCTGTGGCCGCACCGTCTCATGAGCCTCACCAAAATGTAACAAAAGGACCAGTTCGTAGCTGGATTCTTCACCGATCTTTTATACTTTCTCCTGAACATAAATCTTGTTCGGACCTCAAGTTCTTTGAGGTGGAAGAAATTCCTTTGTTCTCTATGAAAATTAACTCGGTCTCTATACTGTGGCCATGAGGAGATAATCTCTTCGAGGAATTTACGACCTCTGACCACAGCAGCATAGTTGTGGAAGGCAGGGAGTATGGGGCTTGCTGTAAGAGGGCAACGTCATGACGCACTGTACACCTGGCAACCGTATCAGCATGCACTGCGCCCGGCCTGCCACAGGAGTCGCTAATGCACAATGGGACAAGGACATCCCTGCCGGCCAAACCCTCCCCTAACCCAGACTACGCTGGGCCAATTGTGCGCTGCCCCATCGGTCTCCCAGTCGCAGATGGCTGCGACAGAGCCTGGACTCGAACCCATAATCTCTCCACTAGACCACTGCGCCATTCGGGTAGCCCAGGATTAAGTAGATTTAAGTAAAAACTAACTCGGCCACTCAGGAAACTCACTCTCTTGGTAAGCAACTCCAGTGTTTAAGGTTATTGTGCTGCTGAAAGCTGAATTCATCTCGCAGTGTCTGGTGGAAAGCAGACTGAATCAGGTTTTCCTTTAGGATTTTGCCTGGATGTAGCGCCATTTTTTTTTTTTTGTTTATCCTGAAAAGCTCCCCATTCTTTAAAGATTACAAGCATAGCAATAACATGATGCAGTCACCACTATGCTTGAAAATATGGAGAGTGGTATTTGTATTCAGGACAAAAAGTTAATTACTTTGCCAAATGTTTTGCAGTATTACTTTAGTGCCTTGTCGCAAACAGGTATCGTTCATTTCACTGTCAATTAGGTTAGTATTGTGGAGTAACTACAATGTTGTTGATCCATCCTCAGTTTACTTCTATCACAGCCATTAAACTCTGGAACTGTTTTAAAGTCACCATTGGCCTTATGCTGAAATCCCTGAGCGATTTCCTTCCTCGCCAGCACGGAGTTAGGAAAGACGCCTGTAGTGACTGATACACCATCCAAAGTGTAATTAAAAACTTCACCATGCTCAAAGGGATATAAAATGTAGGTTTTTAAAAAGAAAAATATACACCAATAGGGGCCCTTTTCTTTGGGAGGCATTGGAAAACTTCTCTGTTCTTGGTGGTTGAATCTGTGTTTGTAATTCACTGCTCAACAGAGGGACCTTAAAGATTGTACGTACAGTGGCTTGCGAAACTATTCACCCCCTTGGCATTTTTCCTATTTTGTTTCCTTACAACCTGGAATTAACATATATTTTTTGGGGGGGGGTTGTATCATTTGATTTACTCAACATGCCTACCACTTTGAAGATGCAAAATATTTTTGGGTGTGAAACTGAAAAATAAGACAAAAAACAAAAACTTGAGCGTGCATAACTATTCACCCTCCAAAGTCAATACTTTGTAGAGCCACCTTTTGCAGCAGTTACAGCTGCAAGTCTCTTGGGGTATGTCTCTATAAGCTTGGCACATCTAGCCACTGGGATTTTCGCCCATTCTTCAAGGCAAAACCGCTTCAGCTCCTTCAAATTGGATGGGTTTCGCTGGTGTACAGCAATCTTTGTCATACCACAGATTCTTAATTGGATTAAGGTCTGGGCTTTGACTAGGCCATTCCAAGACATTCAATGTTTCCCCTTAAACCCCTCGAGTGTTACTTTAGCAGTATGCTTAGGGTCATTGTCCAGCTGGAAGGTGAACCTCCCTCCCAGTCTCAAATCTCTGGAAGACTGAAATATTTTTTGTGGACGGCCCTCTATTGGCAGGTATGTTGTGGTGCCATATTCTTCAATTCTTTAGAAATAGATTTAATGCCGCTCCGTCGGATGTTCAAAGTTTTGGATATTTTTTTTATACCCCAACCCTGATCTGTACTTCTCCACAACTTTGTCCCTGATCTGTTTGGAGAGCTCCTTGGTCTTCATGGTGCCGCTTGCTTGGTGGTGTTGCAGACTCTGGGGCCTTTCAGAACAGGTGTATATATACACCGAGATCATATGACAGATCATGTGATACTTAAACAAAGTCCACTTGTTTGCAAACTAACTAATTATGTGACTTCTGAAGGTAATTGGTTGCACCAGATCTTATTTAGGGGCTTCATAGCAAAGGGGGTGAATACATATGCACGCACCACTTTTCCGTTTTTTGAAACAAGTTATTTTTTAAAATTTCACTTCACCAATTTGGACTCTTTTGAATTACAGGTTGTAATGCAACAAAATAGGAAAAATGCCAAGGGGGGTGAATACTTTTGCAAGGCACTGTATGGGGTACAGTGATGAGGTCATTCATTCAAAAATCATGTTAAACACTATTATCGCACACAGTGAGTCCATGCAAATTATGTGACTTGTTAAGCACTTTTTTTTACTCCTGAACTTATTTAGGCTTGCCATAAAAAAAAAGGGATTGAATACTTATTGACTTTAGATATTTCAGCTTGTCATTTTTCGGAAAAAAATTATTCCACTTTGAAATTATGGGGTATTGTGTGTAGGCCAGGGACAATCTCAATTTAATCAATCTTTTATTCAGGCTGTAACACAACAAAATGTGGAAAAAGTCAAAGGGTGTGAATACTTTAAGGCACTATGTGTTTCCTATTTCTTCTTATGATTCTCACAATTCTATATGCATTGCGATTCGATACTGTGATTTTATGGTGATTCGATGTTCCAAAACATATGTCGGCTCCCTATTTAAAAAGAAGGCGGAACACAAGCTAATGTATGAAGGAAAAATAATGGAGTATTGGAACAGTTACAGCCAAATAGCTCAGAAAATAAATATTGTGATATTGTCAAAACGATACAATATACAGTCAAAAATAAAATCCCAATATTTAACTTTCGATTCACCCCCGCATCACTAATGTTAACATGGCACTTAGGCAATCGATGTGCTTACTGATCCACATGTATTGATCTGCACCAGGTAGCCTAGCGGCTAAGAGCCTTGGACCACTAACCATGAGGTTGCTGGTTCAAATCCCCCAGCCAACAAAGTGAAAAATCTGTCACTGTGCCCTTAAGTGAGGCACTTGACACTAATTGCTCTGGTAAGTCACTCTGAATAAGAGTATCTGCTAAATTAATTAAGTGTCTAATAAAATTGGATAGATGTCAATTTGAAACCAATTCCTTACAGCTGAAACAGTGATTACAATTGAGTCAAATTACAGTAAACCACTTATTTTGTTCAAACTGTCTTGGATGTTTAGGCAGGCAACTGCTTTTTGTAACGGCGACTAACATACTGGCACTGTGTTCCACTTGACTAGGACAGAGACAGAGACACATACACACACTGGTTGGTGTAAGCACAATGCATATACTCGGTTTGCCACCAGAAAAGCTTGCGGCTGGCTGATGCTCAATTATGCTGTGCTGTGACAGCCAGAATTGAGAAATGTCACATGCTGAAGCAGGAACACAAACACAGGGAAGACAACAGCCAGATATGCACGATCCATTTACAGTCAAACAAACCAAGAAATACACACAAAACAAACATATACTCCCCCGCACACACACACAAGCAAACAATTAGGTACACCCCCCCCCCAAACACACACACTAGAGCGACAGGTAAATCAAAACAGTGAGGTGTTAGTTAGTAATTAATGGTCTTCTCCTGGACTGTCAACAACATTAGGAGATTGGAGACTGCAGTGTGTGCGTGCGTTGTTCTCTCCGGTCATTCTGAACGCTCCCAGGCGAGGCCAGTGGCAGCAGCACTGACATCAGAGAGCTGAGCACAAGCCAGAAGCTAATCTCCACCACCACCACCACGACGACAGCTCAGCAAACTGCTCTAAGGTGCAATGCCAGGGCATGGGTGCCCACTCCTATATACCATCTGCATATCCCCTAGACACCCACAAAGCAGAATCTATCAAGACTCACTTTCTTCCCTCTCTGTCATGCTCCAATACCACTCTTTTTTTTGTTTAACTAGTCAAGTCAGTTAAGGACAAATTCTTATTTACAACACTGGGCCAATTGTGCGCTGCCCTAGAGGACTACCAATCAGGGCCGGATGTGGATTCGAACCAGGTTGTCGCACAGTTTCATGCACTGACATGCAGTAGCTTAGACCGCTGAGCCACTCGGGAGTCGCCTTGGTGTCTTACCTCCATGTGCTACCCCCTTCCTCCATCAATCCCTACCTCTGCAGATTCCATTCACCAATACAACACTTTCACAGCTCCTACCCTCCCCATCCCTCCCCCTCCTCCCTCCCTCCCTCCCTCCCAGTGGCTCACTGGGTGATCTCCAGGACTGACTACCAATGGCTATCCCAGAGTGCCATTGTGCGGGCAGTTTCATTTCCTTCTGCCTTACTCAGTCCCCCCCCCCCTCAGTCCCTGTCGACTGCTCTCCTAACACACAAATAGACACATCAGCAACAGCCAAATAACTACACACACTACTGTTTCAAGATTCTAAGGGACACACACACTGCTTAAAGGGGCTAGGTATCCATACACACCTCGGCATTCGTATGCCACTCGACAGAGATTAAGAGGGACCCACTCCAGTAAGGGTAGCAGTACGTTAGTTGAATTTTACTTTTATTTTAATATCCTACATGAAACTTGAATGTGCTGTGTGTGTGTGTACGTGTGTCTAGAGCCCGTACTCTATGGGGTGGAAAGACTTCATCTCCTCTTAGGTTGACAGGCCACTGCTCTTTGCATATCTGTGGTAAAACTCACTTGTGTGGATAACTGGAAATCAATAGGTGGGAGCATGTATTTGCACATGCAACACACACACACACACACACACACACACACACACACACACACACACACACACAGAGACAGACACACACAGCCGTACAAAAACATGTATCTGCGCCCTCACTTGTCCTCTATAATTTCTGCAGTGCCTGGGGACGCAGGGGCAACTATAGGTCATCACTGAGATAGTGATCTTACTGGGGCCAGGGCACATAAACACATGCACAGTGACACACACACACAGACTGGGAGTGCTACACACACCCACTCACACAGACCCAGAGATCCAGAGCAGTGGACCCCCTCTCTCCACCCCAGTGGCTCCCTGTAGAGGGAGATGAAGTGGAGCCGACTCATCTATTAGCTCACAGCACAATCCCACTACCGGCAGATTAGCCGCGATAGCATCACTGGCCCAGCAGCACAAACAAAAGCTCCCCTCTCTCTGCATGACTCACATACAGTTGAGGTCGGAAGTTTACATACACCAAGTTGACTGTGCCTTTAAACAGCTTGGAAAAATTCAGAAAATGTTGTCATGGCTTTAGAAGCTTATGAGAGGATAATTGACATCATTTGAGTCAATTTGGAGGTGTACCTGTGGATGTATTTCAAGGCCTCCCTTCAAACTCAGTGCCTCTTTGCTTGACATCATGGGAAAATCAAAAGAAAATCAGCCAAGACCTCAGAAAATAAATTGTAGACCTCCACAAGTCTGGTTCATCCTTGGGAGCAATTTCCAAACGCCTGAAGGTACCACGTTCATCTGTACAAACAATAGTACGCATGTATAAACACCGTGGGACCACATAGCCATCATACCGCTCAGGAAGGAGACGTGTTTTGTCTCCTAGAGATTAACGTACTTTGGTGCAAAAAGTGCAAATCAATCCCAGAACAACAGCAAAGGACCTTGTGAAGATCTATATCCACAGTAAAACGAGTTCTATATCGACAACTTGAAAGGCCGCTCAGCAAGGAAAAAGCCACTGTTTCTTGTGGGGATGCTTCACTGCAGGAGGGACTGGTGCACTTCACAAAATAGATGGCATCATGAGGACAGAAAATGATGTGGATATATTGAAGCAACATCTCAAGACATCAGTCGTACAGTTAAAGCTTGGTTGCAAATGGGTCTTCCAAATGTACAATTACCCCAAGCATACTTCCATAGTTGTGGCAAAATGGCTTAAAGACAACAAAGTCAAGGTATTGGAGTGGCCACAAAGCCCTGACCTCAATCCTACAGAAAATCTGTGGGCAGAACTGAAAAAGTGTGCGCGAGCAAGGAGGCCTACAAACCTGACTCAGTTACACCAGCTCTGTCAGGAGGAATGGGCCAAAATTCAAAAATTCAAAATTATTGTGGGAAGCTTGTGGTAGTCTACCCGAAATGTTTGACCCAAGTTAATCAATTATAAAGGCAATGCTACCAAATACTAATTGAGTGCATGTATGTAAACTTCTGACCCACTGGGAATGTGATATAAGAAATGAAAGCTGAAATAAATCCCTCTACTATTATTCTGACATTTCACATTCTTAAACTAAAGTGGTGACCTAAAACAGGGTATTTTTGGTTGGATTAAATGTCAGGAATTGTGAAAAACTGAGTTGAAATGTATTTGGCTAAGGTGTATGTAAACTTCCGACTTCAACTGAACACTCGGGCACACATGTACGCTCACACACACACACACACACACATGTAAATACACACATGCTTGCAGACAAGATCCATTCAATCTGTAAATCAGTGAATGTGTTAATGGTGTGTAGAAGTTAGCGGTGGTAGAAATCAATCTCATCGAAGACAATTATCTACACAGACACCATTATTTACTTCACAGTAGGGCTCTTTAGAATGCATTTACTCAGTTTGGCACTGTTCACATTATTAAAACGTTCACAAGACCTTGAAGCTTGGGCCTTCCCCAACATGGGTTGTATACCAGGTCATATTCTGGATCCAAACTGGTTCTTAGTTGTAGAGATGAACAAATCTGCTCAATTAGGTTGTATTTATACATCTCCCATTGGCACCGATGCATGTTTAGCGCAAAAGTCTGAGTTGCATAAATCAAGTTAGGATGTAGCCCTCTGATCATACAGTACATGGCCAAAAGTATGTGGACGTTATTTCAGCCACACCCGATGCTGACAGGTGTATAAAATCCAGCACACAGCCATGCAATCTCCATAAACAAACACTGGCATTAGAATGGCCAGTACTGAAGAGCTCAGTGACTTTAAACATGGCACCGTAATAGGATGTTATTGTGAAGTGGAAATGTCTAGGAGCAACAACGGCTAAGCTGCAAAGTGGTAGGCCACACAAGCTCACAGAACGGGGCCGACAAGTGCTGGAGGGTGTAGAATATAAAAATCGTCTGTCTTTGGTTGCAGCACTCACTACCGAGTTTCAAACTGCCTTTGCAAGCAACGACAGCACAATAACTGTTCGTTGGGAGCTTCATGAGCTCACCATGCACAATGCCAAGCGTCGGCTGGAGTGGTGTAAAGCTCGTCGCCATTGGACTATGGAGCAGTGGAAACGCATTGTCTGGAGTGATGAATCACACTTCACCATCTGGAAGTCCAGTCCGATGTCCGAATCTGGGTTTGGCGGATGCCAGGAGAACGCTACCTGCCCCAATGCATAGTGCCAACTGTAAAGTTTGGTGGATGAGGAATAATGGTCTGGGGATGTTTTACATGGTTTGGGCCTAGGCCCCTTAGTTCTATTGAAGGGAAAATCTTGATGCAACAGCATACCATGACATTCAACGATTCTGTGCTTCCAACTTTGTGGTAACAGTTTGGGAAAGGCCCTTACCTGTTTCAGCATGAAAATGGCCCTGTGCACAAAGCGAGGTCCATACAGAAATGGTTTGTGGAGATCGGTGTGGAAGAACTTGACTGGCCTGCATAGAGCCCTGACTTCAAATCCATTGAACACCTTTGGGATGATTTGAAACGCTGACTGCGAGCCAGGCCTAATCACCCAACATCAGTGCCCGCCCTCGCTAATGCTCTTGTGGCTTAGTAAAAGCAAGTCCCTGCAGCAATGTTCCAACATCTATTAGAAAGCCTTCCCAGAAGAGTGGAGGCTGTTATAGCAGCAAAGGGGGGCCCAACTCCATATTAATGCCCATGATTTTGGAATGAGATGTTCAACAAGCTGGTGTCCACATGCCTTTGGCCATGTAGTGTATATATTACACTATACTTGTGTGTACTGGTATGTCTGCTGATACTAAGGCTATATGTTAGTGTGTGGTGGTATATCTAGCTGAACAACACATTTAGCCAACAAAGGGGTGATAGATTGATGACATCTGGAGGAGAGCAGTACAGCTAATGACTAATGACGGTGTGGGATCCAGGAAACAGATAATGTCAGCGTGTGGACTGTTTTGCATGCCATTTTGCTGATGCCGTAAGATGTGAGAGGAGCATCGTGAGTCAATACTCAGGGACACCAGCCATAGAGGAGCAATTTGACACATTGAGAACACGAGAGTAAGCAAAATTCCCAGATAAAAATACACATTTAACACATCTCGAACACGCGCACACAAATACAGCGGTACGTACACACACAGCTTGGTTTTCACCCTAACACTAATATCATGTTCCACCTTGTGGATGAGATTTGGATATCCATCACATTTGATTTACACAGAAGCGATGTCAAACTTCACAGAATGAATGGCCAAAGCGGCGTGTACAGTATAACCAAAACGCTAAACCTGCTTAGCGTAGGTAGGCCCATCTGTGCATCTCAGCGCTCAGGGGGACGTATATATCAGACATCTCAAAATAAGAGTGCCGATCTAGGATCCATGTAATCGCATTCATTGGGATCTACAAGACAAAACCGATCGTAAATAAGCACTCTTACTCTCAGATGCTTGATACATTGGGCCCCAGGTGCTACAGTACAGTAGGAGAGTCTGAACTGTTCCCAATCCATTACAGGTAAACTGGTCCCTTCAGCAGCAGGGAGACGGAGCATCCACCAACGCCACGGTGATGCCTCACCCGGCTTAACACGGCACACTTCATCACGGCATACATTTCTGGTCTCACCACTCATCTTACAGGACACTTGCACCACCAAACAAATGGACCTCTCAAGCGGCGCAATGCACACTGTCAGTGACAAGAGGGAGGATCGCTTGTCTTTCTCGAAAAGTGTTTCCTTGTAAAGTGTTGCGTAATCAGCAGGGCGGTAGAACTAGGGCGAAGTTAGGTAAGCTAGGTAGACCCGCCTATAAAAGATAAGAGGGGGAAATTCTAGACTCTGGAGGAAGATTCTCGAAAGCACGTCATCAGCGGCGCGCTGTTAGGTAAGAGTGTATAAATAAGAATAATAAGCATCCTCTATCCACCAACATATTGCAGACTGTAATGCACACAGAAGCAGCAGCCAATGGGGATCCTAATAAATACAAAATATATTAAAGAAGTGTTATGATGTCTGCTAAAAGATATTGTGATGACAGTAAAAAATATGCTACTGTAAATGCATGATGCCAAACAATTTTTTTAAAAAGGTTGAAAAAACCATTATCCTCAAAAAATGTTTGATTCAATTTTTGTATTTTTAAACATAATGACGATCATTCAGCATTAAATTCCAACGTGTGGAACTGTAGTCCTGCCAATAGAATTCTCCATTGAACTATGACTATTATTTCTGCTAAAAGACCAGGCAGACAGGCAGAGGTCATGCGTGTCCAGAAGCCGACAAAAGAAACCATTCATGTCTTATAAGTGGTGCCAGGTGCCGAGCTCAGAAATGGCTATAGGAAAGCATAGGTATTCACTCTGCTGTCCATGTTCACTCAAATAGCACAAAGAAGTAGGTTGTGATTGGCCCTTTGCATGAGGGAGAGGTGTGGTACTGTAGCACTTGAAGCAGATGCTGTACTTTCTGTACAGTTTTATGAGTAGTCATTCTGTTAATCCTTCCTTCCCACAAGTGTGAGAGAGAGAGAGAGAGAGAGAGAGACACACAGACAAAGAAAGAATGAGCAAGAGAGGAGAGCGAGAGATAACAAGAAAGAATAAATCTAATATGCATGTAGTCTGGTGAGCGTTAATGACAGCGTGGAGAATAGCACACACTATCAGCCCTACCAGTCTTCATAGTAACCCCAGGAGGTGCAGTAGGAGAGTGAAAATGTAGAGAGAATAGGAGAAAGAGTGTGAGAAATAGAGATAGAATCCCATCTCCCAAAAAAGGCAGGGAAATGAGGTCTGAATTCCAGGGTGAGGTGGTGCCTCTGTGTAGCTGTATCTTTGTCCTCTTATGATTAAGTCAGACCGGGCATCATACCCCTCAGGGGAGAGGGACAAAGGAGAATGGGTGGGTGGGTGGCCGTGAGTGCGCGCACACACACACACACACACAATCCCAGTATCACCCAGGTAATTCCATTCCAGGACTGCCAGTGAAGTCCAAGGCCTACTGAGAGTCTAACCATTTCTACTTGGGCTTTATGTTGCGTGACTGTTTCAAATGAAACTGCCCTATCATCTGAGAAACTCTATTAAATGTGGCTCTGACCACCACCACCTCTTAGGGTGTGTCCAAACTTGCACCCTATTCCCTATCTAGTGCACCACTTTAGAGCAGAGCCCTGTGTGTCCTTATCAAAAGTAGTACACTATAAAGGGAATAGGGTGCCATTTGAGAACCAGCCCCGAGGGCGCTCTAGCTGGCTACATCCTCCCCTTGGCAGTCTGGCTGTATGTTGATATTGTTCTTATTGACTCCAGAGTGGCGCTGCAGAGCATTTCTTTTGTCCATTTGTTGCGCCAATTTCCGCCCGGAGTCCAGAAATGATGTCTCATTCCCCATGTTGCTTACCACTGCCATGTGGATAAGGAGCAGGAAGCTTAAAATACATATTTCCTAAAAGCCACAGAAATGATGGACCGCTGTCTAAACGCTAGTGCTGATCTAGGATCAGGTTCCCTCTCATTGTGATTTAAAGGGCAAAACTGATTATTGATCAGCACTCCGACACCTACTGAGACCCAGATGGTTACAGTGCTCTATCCATATCACTTTGTTGGTGAACTGCCCCTCACAAGTACCAATTGGATTGATCCTGTTATTCTGTCCAAATCAAGTTAGAACTGCCATTCGACAGATCCTCCATTTTGGCTTTGTGTGTGTTTGCTGTGGTTGCTCAGTTGCTAAGCTGGCCCAGGTCCCTGTGGGGTTCTTTATACCAGTGCGTCAATACAACAGCCATCAACAAGGGGTTTATGTACAGGAGAGGGATGTGGGCATGCACGGCATCCAAGACCCTTCGAAAGGCTTGCATCGCTCTCTCCCTTCCTCCATCATTTGAAAGTCAAATCATTTCAAACCTACTTTAGTGGTTTGCGCATACACTTTATTGGCAGGAGCATAAATATAAAAGTATCAGACAAATGAATATCAACTGGATACAGAAATAATTCATTGGACATGATTCCAATCTCTTCTCTCTACCTTCTAGTTCTTACCTCCAGAGAATAGTCCTCAGATGAACGTGTACACAGTGTCTGAGCATTGGAGGGCTTACCAACATTAAAATATACTTATTTTCATAAAAAATATGATTTTGATTAATTTATTCATACTATTTCATTCTTCCACAAGATATAGTCCCGACACAAATTTAAGGTTGCTACCTAAGCCGGCTAGTCGTTCGTTCTATTGGTTCGGTTGCCAGAGATGTAATTTGTTCTAAATGTCCCATTGTCATACTGGCTGGCAATGTTCTTATACCTTGCTTGCTAGCTAGCCATCAACGGCTAACTTAGTCACGTCAATAACAGCAAAGTAGCTGCATTTGCGTTTGTTTAAGCTGTTTTCTAGTTACATTTATTTGGATACAACCATAGTAATGAGCTAATGATGCACAATTTTGCCTGACATAGAAAATGTGCTTTCTCATCAGGACACTGTTGTTCAGAGGAACTAGCCAACAACACAACTAACACAATCACTTCAAACTGAAGCTGGAAAGGCAGCAAACTAGCTGCACATGAGGATCCATGATTTTGACTAGCTGAGAAAAGCTGCCTGCCTGTCTGATCCCGACACAAAATGTTAGTCTAAACGAAATATGAGATAATATCTAGATGCTTTTATAGTGGAGATCAAGTTTATAAATTGCCTGGCTGGGCTGACAAGACAGTGGATTGCGCAGTCAGATGGAACAGAGTAAATAGGCATTTTAATGTCAGAGATTTAGCCGGTGGTAATCAGCATTAGACCCTTCCGTTGTATAAACACATTCTCATGAATTCATTTTTTTTCCCTTGCAAGAATAGCTTGCAGAACTAGCACCTGAGGGAGAGGGGGAAGTCAGGTATATCTACAAAGCTAATCTGTCAGGTGTCCCAGTGGCATGCTATGGCCCAGGTGCACTCTACCAGGAAAAGAGAGAGAGAGAGAGTTAGATCGACACCTGGGGAGAAGCTGTTATTCCATCTGGAGCAGCAATATGCCCATAAACAGGACTCTCTCACACACACCACACACACCACACACACAACACACACCACACACACACAGCTAAGTAAATACTGGATGAGAAGGAATGAATTGTATTCTCACAGAAGAGGTGCATGCATCATCGTCCATGGTTACGCATCCACGCGTTGTTGGCGGAAAGAGAAACTCGATCCCAGTGGTGCCCCCCGCAACGGGAGCAGGGGAAAATATGTATTCTGGGGAATAACGGAGGAGAGGAAGAAAAATAAGAGATGCATTTCAAAGATAAGGTGAAATTTAAAAAAATAAAATAACGCCCACTTGTTTCCCGACACACCTGGCGAGGCCGCCCCGTTGGATTGTAGAAAGACTAACGAGAGAAGTCGAGTAGACACTAAACAGTGAGAGAACGTTGCCCCCGGCTTCACCTGGAAGACGTGGGTGTGATCCCAGAGGCATTGTGGGAAAATAGAGAAAATGTAAAAAGTTAAACTAAATCCTTATCTACGGTATTAATATGTGTAATGAGTCTCAGCAATAACAAACATCATTAACTTCCTCTGTGAAGACAAACAGACTCTGCTTTAGAAACCGTTCACGTAGGGAGAATTGAGATATCTCCTCTCTGCGGACCTCAAGAACTGAGACGAGAGTAGCAGGACCATGAAGAGTACGAGAGAGAACCTCAGTGGAATGGCCAGTCGTGTTACACAGCCTTACCCACACGTACAGGGGGATTTTTTTTAAAGCCCCTGCACAGTGGCAGAAGGTACTGGACTTCTGATAAGTTTCTCTGAAGCAGGGCATGGCATGTATCAAGTGTCCTCCCTCCCTCCATCTTCTCTCCCCTCATAAAGCACTGCCCATAAACAAGACGCTTGGCACTGGGCATGAAATTTGAGAATCTGCAAATATGACCAGACTCCATCTCTAGTCTTTCTTCAGCTCTATTTCAGCAGGAAGTGAGGGGACAACAGGCCAAACACAAGAAATCAAACAGACACGAGGATTGTTCCATAACAAGGGGACACCCGGCACTATTATATAGCACCAGGTCAGGATAGGGTTCATTAGGCACCAAGCAGAAGAAAACAGACTGAAACAGGGATGGACTACCTGGAATTGTCCAATGAGAAACACTAGCTTTCAATTTCTGTTGCAAAACTGTTTTAAATGATCGTCTGTTGAGTGCCCTAATGAACACAACCCAGGTGTTAGGCTCTATGCAATGAGAAACACTTACTTTCCATTGCAAAACGTTTTAAATAATCATATTTTGCATGCCATAATGAACACAAACCAGATGTAGACAGCCTATGTCTCTGTTGGGACATGCCAAAGTGAGGCGGTGGTGGGCTATGTTTACGCCCCATTAGTAATGCTGAGCTGTGATTGGCGGACTGGGGCTGTGTTCCCGGGCAGGTCAATGGCAGGCGGCCCGCGGCACTCGCTGGAGAGCCCATCAATCACAGTTTGGGTTAATTACCCAGCAGGAGACGAGCCAGGAGCTCCTTGTTCTGTTCCCCCACTCCAAGGGAGGGAGGGAGGTAAAGAGGAGGGAAGAGAGATTAGGTTGGGATAGGCAAGAGATAGGGAGACTGAAGAGACATAAAAGGGAAAGAGAGAGGGAGAGAGACCGACAGAGAAAGAGTGCGCACATTAACCCCATACTCATAGCCGAGGCCAAACATCCCTTCGAGAGAGTTACTTATCCGGAAGACATAGAGAAAGCATTTTCACATCAACCTGCAACCAAGAGAGTTGAAAACAATATTCTACCCAGTGATTATCAACCAATACAAAGAACATGAATCCTAACAGAAAAACTGATTACCTTAATGATTGGGAGAGAAGCCACATTGTGCTATGTTGGCAGGCCAACATGTGGCTTCCTGCCACAAGCTAAGGGACAGTGACCGGAACAATAGGTATAAATAAATGTATGCCGTTATTTCTGTTTTGTTATTGCTCTCATTACTGTGAAGTTAATTAGGATAATTGTTATTTGTAGTACAGCAGGATTATATTTTATCCCTGTTGCCATTGATTTAAAATGTTCCTGTGTAAATTACTGCGTTATCATGCCACTAAAGCAAATTTAATTGAAACAGTCAAGAAGGGGAGAGCGCAAGAGACAACAGGAGAAAGCGATACATGTTTTGAATGTATGTATCTATCTACAACTGTGGATGTGTGCAATACCTGCATGTGTGTGTGTGTGTGTGTGTGTGTGTGTGTGTGTGTGTGTGTGTCTGCATGCATGTGCATTTTATAGATTATGCACGTGCAACAACGACACTTCCCTTCTTTCCTCTCGCCTCTTCATTATGATGGGTGTGTGTAGTGAGGCTGTCTGGGTCTGGGTGACTGAGTAAGGGGGAAATCAATGCGGAATCTTGCACCAGCTCTTTAGTGTCTGCTAGCCCAACACTGCCATCATTAGCATTAGTCCCATCCTCCATCTCCCTGATTGACCGTCCAATAACAAAGCGCTTTATTTGCTTACGCCACACTTCTACTGGATAAGGTCTGGCATCAGCTCTAAAAGGCGGGATGGTATGGTTTCTCTTTGCCAGTCGATATACACTTCCCAATGATCTTACAGTACTGTAGCCTATAAGCTCTCTGCCATTGTCTCAATCTATCTGCCCTGGCAGGTTGTCAGTGTCTGAGGTTGTCAGTCTCTTTGGCTTTCCATCTGTCAATTGGTTTTACCAATCCGCTGTCGATACGGTTGCGTTTGGTTTGGGACCAATCTATTTTACAACCTGCAGGACTTCAGTGTGCCGCTTTTTTCTCGTCAAGATAGACTTGTTTTTGAAATGAGCCGACAACGCTTGTTTTATGCTTGTCTGTCTCCAGTGTCTGTCCACACTCCCTGTCTTTCCACCTCTCTGGGAAAGTTATATTTCTTTGCAGAGCTTTAGGCGTGTTCATTGCCAGTGTCCAAAAAACTTTAAAAACGTTTTAAAAATATAGTGTACAATAACCTTTAGCTTGTATATTTTTTATAATCCAAATGGAAAGAGGGCACATGCCCCGTCAGGGTCAATGTGCATGACCCCTCTGCTCTGACAATGGTCCAGTGTGGCTCCTCCAATCACAGTTATAAAGTTATTAATACTATCTAACTGGGTCATCCCTACACAGTCCTATTGTGAAGCTGCACTGCCATCCTTACCGCCATCAATGCTTCATTTAATCATGCCCGCCAGTGCCATGCCCCGGCCTACAACACAGTGGACCCCAAGAGTGGGACAAGAAAGATGTAGGCCTAAAGGCTTTGGATTGATGGCCGGTGTGTTGGTGTGTGTGTGTGTGTGTGTGTGTGTGTGTGGTGTGCCCAAGTCTGTCAGTTAGTACATCCCATCTTCCTCTGTGCCCCTGTCAGGGGGACCAGACCCTGCCTCCCCCCCAGTCTATAATAAGGAGCCCTGGGCATAACCCTGCCGCCTCTGCAGTGTCCATTAGACTGCCTGACTATAAGACAAAGCCAGACCCAAGAACCCCTGTTGAGGACAGAAGAAACCACGGGAACACGTTAGAACGTAACATGCCTCTTCCAATCACGTCAGTCTGTCCAAATACAATTCTGTCCCGGCAGGATTCAATTACTTCTGATTAATTTTGGCACAGCCAGACTCCATTCTGCCGAATGCAATTTGACTAGATGCAATGGGATTCACTTCGATTGAATGAATCTAAACTTAATATCTCTTCTATCCCTCACTCTTAGCCTCCCTCTTGCTTTTTTTTACCCCTGCTTTCCCGTTCCCATTTCTCTCTCTCAAACACACACACACACACACACACACACACACTTTGTTACTGAACTCACATGCAGTTTACATACACCTTAGCCAAATACATTTAAACTCAGTTTGACATTTAATCCTAGTAAAAATTCCCTGTCTTTGGTCAGTTATGATCACCACTTTATTTTAAGAATGTGAAATGTCAGAATAATAGTAGAGAGAATGATTTATACAGCTTTTATTGCTTTCACCACATTCCCAGTGGGCCAGAAGTTTACATACACTCAATTAGTATTTGGTAGCATTTCCTTAAATTGTTTAATTTGGGTCAAACGTTTCTGGTAGCCTTCCACAATAAGTTGAGTGAATGTTGTCTCATTCCTCCTGACAGAGCATGTGTAACTGAGTCAGGTTTGTAGGCCTCCTTGCTCGCACACGCTTTTTCAGTTCTGCCCAGAAACATTTTATAGGCTTGAGGTCAGGGCTTTTTTACCTTTATTTAACTTGGCAAGTTAGTTAAGAACAAAACCTTATTTTCAATGACGGCCTAGGAACAGTATGACAGATTTTGACCTTGTCAGCTCTGGGATTCGATCTTGCAACCTTTCAGTTACTAGTACAACACTCTAACCACTAGGCTACCCTGCCACCCAGCTTTGTGATGTCCACTCCAATACCTTGACTTTGTTGTCCTTAAGCCATTATGACACAACTTTGGAAGTATGCTTAGGGTCATTGTCCATTTGGAAGACCCATTTGCGACCAAGCTTTAACTTCCTGACTGATGTCTTGAGACGTTGCGTTAATATATCCACATAATTTTCCTACATCATCATGCCATCTATTTTGTGAAGTCCACCAGTCCCTCCTGCAGCAAAGCAACCCCACATGATGCTGCCACCACCGTGCTTCACAGTTGGGAGGGCGTTCTTCGGCTTGCAAGCCTCCCCCTTTCTCCTCCAAACATAACGATGGTCATTATGGCCAAACAGTTCTATTTTTTGCTTCATCAGACCAGAGAACATTTCTCCAGAAAGTACGATCTTTGTCCCCATGTGAAGTTGCAAACCGTAGTCTGGCTTTTTTATGACAGTTTTGGAGCAGTGGCTTCTACCTTGCTGAACGGCCTTTCAGGTTATATAGATATAGGACTCGTTTTACTGTGCCTATAGATACTTTTGTACCCGTTTCCTCCAGCATCTTCACAAGGTCCTTTGCTGTTGTTCTGGGATTGATTTGCACTTTTTGCACCAAAGCACGTTCATCTCTTGGAGACAGAATGCGTCTCCTTCCTGAGCGGTATGACGGCTGCGTGGTCCCATAGTGTTTATACTTGCGTACTATTGTTTGTACAGATGAACGTGGTACCTTCAGGCATTTGGAAATTGCTCCTAAGGATAAACCAGACTTGTGGAGGTCTACAATTTATTTTCTGAGGTCTTGGCTAATTTCTTTTGATTTTCCCATGATGTCAAGCAAAGAGACACTGGGTTTGAAAGTAGGCCTTGAAATTATCCACAGGTACACCTCAAATTGACTCAATCAAATTATGTCAATTAGCCTATCAGAAGCTTCTAAAGCCATGACGACATTTTCTGGAATTTTCCAAGGTGTTTAAAGGCACAGTCAACTTAGTGTATGTAAATGTCTGACCCACTGGAATTTTGATACAGTGAAATAATCTGTTTGTAAACAATTGTTGGAAAAATTACTTGTGTCATGCACAAAGTAGATGTCCTAACCGACTTGACAAAACTATAGTTTGTCAAACAAGAAATCTGTGGAGTGGTTGAAAAACGAGTTTTAGTGACTCCAACCTAAGTGTATGTAAACTTCCAACTTCAACTGTATGTATAAGCAGGGGGAAGAAAGCTGGAGAGAAAGAGTTTTACCTGTAACTCATAAAAGCAAACAATCTGCAACATCCCAATGCAATGTTCAAACACACAGCGAATATACACTACATGACCAAATGTATGTGGACACCTACACCTCAAACATCTCATTCCAAAATCATGAGTATTAATAAGGATTTGGTCACCCCCTTTGCTGCTATACCAGCCTTCACTCGTCTGGGAAGGCTTTCCACTAGACGTTGGAACATTGCTGCAGGGACTTGTTTCCATTCAGCCACAAGCACATTAGTGAGGTTGGGCCCTCACTGATGTTGGGCAATTAGGCCTGGCTCTCAATCGGCGTTCCAACTCATCCCAAAGGTGTTCAATGGGGTTGAAGTCAGGGCTCTGTGCAAGCCAGTCAAGTTCTTCCACACCAATCTCAACAAACCTTTCCTGTATGGACCTCGCTTTGTGCACAGGGCCATTTTCATGCTGAAACAGGAAAGGGCCTTCCCCAAACTGTTACCACAAGGCTGGCAAGACAGAGTCCTCTAGAATGTTATTGTATTCTGAATTGACTTTTTCGAAAGGTGACATCCTATGGACAGTGCCACGTTGAAAGTCACTGAGCTCTTCAGCACGGGCCATTCTACTGACAATGTTTTCCTATGGAGATTACATGGCGGTGTGCTCGATTTAATACACCTGTCAGCAACGGGTGTGGCTGAAATAGCCAAATCCCCTAATTTGAAGGGGTGTCCACATACTTTGGTATATAGAGTGTATATGTTAGATCTGTGTGTCAATGTATTGAACCCCGATAGAATGACTCAGTCGTTGCATAGCATGTGGCTCAAAGAGACAGATTCACTAATCATTAACAGAAGTACAACGTTTGACGCTGTCCATTATCAATGTCGAATCCAACAAACTGATTCTCAAACATTTCTGGCAGCTCTATGTTCTCCCTTTATGCTACATTGACACTTACTCCCTACAGGTGCAAACTGCACTATAGTGCTAATACCTTATAGATCTTCCACATGTGTACCCACACACACTGTGTCTCAAGAGTGCCGATGAACTGCGTGCAGTCTTTTTTTTCCTTCTCATCTATGCAAATTCCGCCCCCGTTTCTAAAACATTACGGGATTGACTGCTAAAGGGCACGTGAAAAATCAAAAAGGAGCTAAGAAAGGGTGAAATAAATAGCATATCCCATAACATTGAGATTGGCCTTTGTACGGTTTTGGAAGCCCTGCTGACTCCAGTCGTTCTTTAAATTGATTTTTCATATGCGATTCCCCTCCGGGGGCCATTCCATTTTCATATGCGTGTCTGTATATGTGTTCCCCCCCTTCCCACTCTATTAATCAAATAATGCAATCAATTCCTGTGCGCGCCAAGCGAAGACACGGGCCATTCCTTATGTGAACAGCTTTTGCACGTCTTTAATGGGACTTTCTGAGTGGTGTTACATAATGTAAAAGGATTGTGTGTGCTCAACTATTCCCGGAGAATGTTAGCCTAATACGTTCATGCAGAAATTAATATGGTGTGATTTTTGCTATGAAAGCATTGGAAAAGGTGTTGGTTCAGCTTGAGGCTCTGACGACAAGACTGTGCGTGTGTGTGTGTGTGTGTGTGTGTGTGTGTGTGTGTGTGTGTGTGTGTGTGTGTGTGTGTCTGTATATACACACAGAGTTTACAAAACATTAGGAACATCTTCCTAACATTGGGTTGCACCCCCTTTTGCCCTCAGAACAGCCGTCGGGCATGGACTCTATAAGGTGTCAAAAGCGTTCCACAGGGATGCTGGCCCATGTTGACTCCAATGCTTCCCACAATGTCAAGTTGGCTGGATGTCCTTTGGGTGGTGGACCATTCCTAATACACACGAGAAACTGTTGAGCACTAAAACACAAGCAACGTTGCAGTTCTTGATACAAACAGGTTCACCTATATGTGCATGTAATATAACACACACAACCGAGAGGGCAGCACACACACAGATACAGGAGCATGTATATACACTGAGTGTACAAAACATTAGGAACACCAAGACAGACTGACCAGGTGAATCCAGGTATAAGCTATGACGCATTGTTGATGTCACTTGCTAAATCCACTTCAATCAGTGTAGATGAAGACATACATTCATACATACCTACGTCTGTGCACGTATGTCTCCACAGTGCAAAGAGTGCACAGGGGCATAAATCTTTTAAATCCTCTGCCGCTGACATGTCTCCTAGTGAAGCAAAGAAATATCTTAATTATGCCACTTAACATCTCACTGGATGGTCTCTGGGCGAGCACGGAGGAGCATATAATTCATTTCACTGAGCACCGGAAAAACTCAAAATACATAAACCTTCAAGGATGCATAACCGATGACCTGCCGAGAGGAAGCCTCGCTGGGATTTCTAATGCTAATGTTGCTCTAACAGAGAGAACACTGCCCGGGCAAAAAAAAAAAAAAACATCTGTCAAATGGCATAGCGAACAAATAGCTAACTTCATTCCTGAAAAGGTTGTAAGAGCCGAAAGTGCATCGTAAGGTGGGTTGGATAGAACTAGAGGGAACAGGGGGGGGGGGATCTCTGTTGAGACATTGTGACAATGTGAGGTTTTGTCAAAGTCAGAGGTGCCAGGGAACGGGAGTTTTATTTGTCAACTGTAAAATGTGTTTAAAGCACACAAAGGCAACTATGATATACCATTTAGTTCAGAGTCAGAAGAAAGTCAACTGATACAGTGGGGCACTTGCACAATTGGTGGCTGACTAAATACTTTTTTGCCCCACTGTATAATGAAGTCTGTACAGCAGGGATCATCAACTAGATTCAGCCACGGGCTGATATTTTCTTGAGCAGGTGGTCGGGGTTCGGAACAGAATTACAAATTTTTTGTAGACTGCAAATTGACCGCAATAAACCCAAACAGATAATATTGAATTAAAACATAATTTCGAACCTTGCTTACAATTGTATGCGATCAGGTGTCAATTATACGTCGGAATACTTGGGAACAGATTTCCAAAATTTGAAATAATTTGAAGCTGATTTCTTGGTGTTTTTAAAATATAATTTTTTTAATTTCCATGTCTTCTGATGTTGTGGCTATTGCAAATTGGCTCTAAAGAATACAAGTGGCCTCAGACATCAAAAAAATAAATATATATATTATTATTTTTTTTGGGGGGGGGGGGGGGGGGGGGGGGTCCAGGGTTCCTTGACGGAGTATGTATTTGTATGTAAGCTTCTACTCATGCAATTTAGTCAGGGGGCCACCACAGATTATCTTAGGGGCCACCCTGGATTTAGCCTCAAATCCAATATGGCGTCCATAATCCAACATGGCTAGCTAGCATAATACCAATCATGCCCGTAAAGAATAGTTTACACAAAAAAATTTTTATTCCGAATCAAATAAGGCCAACAATTACACTCAGACACCATTGCCTGGATGTAAATTGCCCTGGTTTATTTTGTATTGTGTTATTCTGTCTTTATTAAAAGGGTTTCATACGACTCTTGACATAACCTTGACTATGAGAGGCACTGCCATGCCTCGTGTTTGAATAGTTGAAGCCAACTTGCTGTACAATATATGTTCATTATTTGTTTTTGTTTTTTATTACAACACAAGCATATACAGTAGTAGTGTAACCAAGTTACAAGAAAGCAAACTGTAATACAATTCAGCCACTCCAGTAGCGTATATGTACTGTACAACTCTAAAATATCCCCTCTTTTCACGACTGAAACTAAGTGTGCAAGGTTGATTCAAAGTATTTGAGGTGACAGGACATGAGTGTGTCCTAACAGGGTGAGGATACAAAGTAGAGGTCAACCTATTATGATTTTTCTACGCCGATAATCATTATTGAAGGACCAAAAAAAGCTAATTCCGATTTTATTTTTTATTTTTTTATCAAATTTTTACAGGTATATATTTGTTATAATGACAATTACAACAATACTGAATTAACACTATTATTTTAACTTAATATAATACTTATATAAAATCTATTTAGTCTAAAATAAATAATCAAACATGTTCAATTTGGTTTAAATAATGCAAAAACACAGTGTTGGAGAAGAAAGTAAAAGTGCAATATGTGCCATGTAAAAAAGCTAACGTTTAATTAAGTTCCTTGCTCAGAACATGAGAACATATTCCCAGTTCTTCAATATTCCCAGTTCTTTAATATTCCCAGTAAGAAGTTTTAGGTTGTAGTTATTATAGGAATTATGACGCGTCAACTATTTCTCTCTAAACCATTTGTATTTCATTTTCCTTTGACTATTGGATGTTTTTATAGGCACTATAGTATTGCCAGCCTAATCTCTGGAGTTGGTAGGCTTGAAGTCACAAACAGTGCTGTGCTTCAAGCATTGCTAAGAGCTGCTGGCAAACGCAGTACAGTGCTGTTTGAATTCATGCTTACGAGCTTGCTGCTGCCTACCACCGCTCAGTCAGACTGCTCTATCAAATCGTAGACTTAATTATAATATAATAATCAGAAATACGTGCCTTTGGTCATTAATATGGTCAAATCCGGAAACTCTCATTTCAAAAACAAAACGTTTATTCTTTCAGTGAAATATGGAACCATTCCGTATTTTATCGAACGGGTGGCAACCCTAAGTCTAAATATTGCTGTTACATTACACAACCTTCAAGGTTGTCATAATTATGTAAAATTCTGGCAAATTAGTTCACAGTTAACATGAATTTCTTAACAAAATATGCAGGTTTAAAAAATATATACTTCTGTGTATTGATTTTAAGAAAGGCATTGATGTTTATGGTTAGGTACATTTTTCATGAATGCGCTTTTGTTAAATCGTAACCCGTTTGGCGAAGTTGAAGTGATTCGATGAGAAATTAACAGGCACCGCATTGACTATATGCAAAAAGTTAACCTAGTAATATCATCAACCATGTGTAGTTAACTAGTGATTATGTGAAGGTTGATTGTTTTTTTTTTTACAAGATAAGTTTAATGCTAGCTAGCATCTTAACTTGCCTCTTTGCAGCCACAAGGTCCTTATGACACTGGACTCACGTAACAGGTGGTCAGCCTGCCACGCAGTTTCCTCGTGGATTGCAATGTAATTGGCCATAATCAGCGTCCAAAAAGTCTGATTACCGATTTGTTATGAAAACTTGAAATCGGCCATGACGATTAATCGGTCGACCTCTCATACAAAGCAGCCAATAGTGGTTGTAGTTATGGGGCCTGACCAGGTTGCACAGCTAACTGCTCTTTCTGGGTAAACTGCAGCGACAAGGGCAGTATCCTTCCTGTATGACTGGCAGGGTATGCAGGGCTGGGTGGTGATCAGTTTCCATTTTTACAACAGTTAGGTACAGGCACTCAGCAGATGCAGCTTGCATGCCAACAAGACCCTTTGACTAACTGGAATGTTATCTCAGCCTGAATAATGCTGGGGACTCTCCAGTAGTGGAATGGTTGGTTGTCTGGTTGTGAAGGAGAGTCTGTGAAGGGGCTGTCACAAACAGACCTGCCCTTAGATCTTTCCAACTCCTGGCAAAAAGTCTTGCAGGTCACGTCCTACATATTCCTTTAGAAGTCGGGTAGGATGAATATTTGGTGGATATTTACTGTGGATAGTTGGCTGTGATTACGGTCTGGACCCAACAGGAGATGAGGAGAGTGACAGAACCTGTGAGGGTGACTTCAGGTTAATTAGAGTGTAGGTCATAGACTACGACTATGAAGCATTGGTTATGAGCGACATAGCCCAGCTCCACACACATACATTCGAAGATGATCCATCGGCATTGATGGAAAGTAAAGGGGTTGCAGAGGAGGTGGAACTGATAAAGTCAATCCCCAACCACCATGCACAATTGCAGTCAATCGCCAATCAACGTACACAATCAGGTACAGCATTTTTGTTTAAGTTTGACCATCCTAAAGGGACCTCTAGTTTGCCATAGATGGCATTATGTCCTTATGGGGATGACTGAACAGTTTCAGACCAATGCTCATTCTTCACATGCAAATCCAGTTCAGGTGTCACATGGGCTGGCGAGCCGCGGGTGGTAGCAAAAATAGGTGCATATGAGGGCAATGCACGGCAGCACTTTCCAGATGGCATTTCGGCTGTTGAACGGCATACTGACTGTATGTGGCAGTCCAGTTCCATGGTGTCTGTCTTTATTAACTGCCAGAGGGGGAACTGATGGTGGAGTGGGCCTATCGAGGACAGTTCTGGGAGATTCAGGGTGGCATTGACATTGGAACAGTGTGTTGGTTCAATGTGGTGAAAACCTGCCTTATGAGCTTGCCACCCTATGTGATTGCATCCTCCCCATACACGATGGTTACACACATTGAAATGCTAGTTGGCTTCAGCTTTTCAAACACGAGGCATGGCAGTGCCACGCATAGTCCTAGTTAAACCAAGAGCCGTATGAAACCATTTTTAATTAAGACAGAATAACACAATACAAAATAAACTAGGGCAATTTACATCCAGGCAACAGTGTCTGAGTGTAATTATGTTGGCCATATTCAGTTCATGGAAAAAAAACGATTTAAACAAAAACATGGTAGCTATATTGGATTTTGGACACCATATTGGATTTGAGGCTAAATCCAGGGTGGCCCCAAAGATAATCTGTGGTGGCCCCCTGACTAAATTGCACGAGTAGAGGTTAAAGATACATAACCTGTCAAGGAACCTTGGACCCCCCAAAAAAATGTAATTGATGTCTGAGCCCACTTGTTTTCTTTAGAGCTGATTACAATAGCCACAACATCAAAACACATGGAACTGTAGGTCTATGTATTTTTGCCAGGCAGGACCATGCAGCACTGAAAGGGAGCACATTTGACGTGGAAAGTTGTCCAGTAATCAGCTACCACAAAGTAAACCTCACCATCATCATATTCATAGTTAATATTTCTGCCTATTGTATCTATGTTTACAGGTCTATGTTCCTATATGCATTAAGATATCCTGATGTTTTTTTGTTTGTGTATGTAAGGCGTACAACTGACTACTTGTATCCCACATTTTGTAGAATATCAGAGCTTGCAATATTGGGCTACATGAGTTTGTGGCCAATCCCCCCTCCAGCCAGGCATTATTCTGCACATTTTGAGTTTAGGGGGAGTGTCACAATATCTATAAATATAACCACTTTTGCAAGTAAAATATTTTTTTTCTCACAACCATACATTTCATAAATGGGAGACATTAGAGATATGAAAAAAAACATAGCATCTCAAAAACGAATGCCCTTCTTTTAAGATTGGCCACTAGCCTAATTTTACAATCATATATTGCCTATCCTCTGACTGAATATTAATTTGCAGCGCTCTACCCCCACCTGCCGTTCCAGTAAGAAAACGAATGTGGCCAAACGTAATGCTTGACTGCCGCAATTGAATGCTAACTTCAGAGATACCTTTGGACACTAAAAAGTCAAGCATGGTAATGTAACCGAGTTTAATATGTGTCCCTTGATGTGCCAGTGACATGCAATCACTCTCATGGGTGAGCAATCCTTCTCGCCATTCATATATGTCCACGCGCCCAATTCTGGGATGACATTTTCACCCCAAACTAACCCATCTACAGTTTTAGTCTATACCTACTCAGTTATTGTTAAATCATCGATACTCTTGTCACTGTGAAGAATACAATTCTGCGCCAAGTCTCATTCACCCATTCGAAAGCTTAGGATATAAATGAATGCATTTTAAATGCTAAACACTTGAGGGTAATGATGCCTTTGAATTGTTCCACAAAAGCTTAGTTATTTATCAATCAAAGAATAAACAGTTTGAATTTAAATAACTGTCCCGGAGGTTGTTGTGTTATGATGTGCTGTGTGTTAACAAATATAGCCAAATAATCAGCGCATTGCCAACTGCATGCCACGGACGCCTTCTGTTATCCCTAGACAATCACCCATATCATACCACTGCTTTTTGCGATTTGTTATTCTCCTTGAACAAAAAAACGAAACATAGCACATCCTATTGATGTCGTTCCACAGCCACATGCATATATCCACAAATCTTTCTCTCCGATTGATTAATATATATATTATTATTTTTTTACCAGATATAGACCAGATATAGCTACTCTACCAATTGATGGATGTCACATTCAATGTCTGAATAAAAATACCAGAACAGTTCAGTGAAGTCAAAGGGGTCTTCATAATCCCCTTCTCAAAAAGCAAGCATTCCAATCTTTGGAAGACGTGCTGAAACTACAAAACACCAGCGGTCAAACAATCCGCCCCTCTCTCTCTCTTGCTCGCTCTCTGCGGTCCTTCTCCCACATCTCCCTAATATAACTGTCCCCGCAGATAGGGATATGGACAAGTGTGGGCGAATACAGCAACTTATCCACGAAGTCCACAACGCCAAGAAACAATTTCTCCCTACCTTGACTGCCGCAGACAAGAAACCATAGGAGTTGGAGAATCATTTTGAGCAGGTCTGGCTGACGGACTGCTTCCAGCCTTCGCTGTTAGTGGAGGTTTTGAGTAGCTCTTATTATAGCAGGGACCGTGACACTCCGTTCGCCCTCCGTCTTGAGGTCCGCTGGCGTTCTCTCGCTCCCTCTATGACGCGCGCGCTCGCTCGCTCGCTCGCTCGCTCCCTAGCTCGCGCTTACTTTTTACTCCTTCGTTGCCTGACTCAACTGTCCGCATTTATACAGCACCACTCACTATACCCCTCGAGAAAAAAAAGGAAGTAACTTTCGGTCCAGATGACTCCAATAATGGTTTCACTGTGGTTTATAAAAAAAATATATTGTTTCAATTATTGTTCAATCATTTGTTAGGGAGCTATGTTTTAAAAGTCAAACTAACGGATGATGGATGATGGACAGTGTCACATGTTATTGAATAAATCCGTGTGACATGAACCGTTTCATTTTTTGACGGGTTGTGGAAAGCACTGTCCCGACTGCAGCTCTCTTCTCCCTATCCTCTCTCTCTCTGTCTATCAGGCACGCGCGCACACACACGAGAACAGCGAATGGCTGGCTGTATGTTTGTACGAATGATATGCACATTCAGCTTGAAAAAAAGCTTTTTCTTTTTTTTTGCATTTTGTTTCTTGGCACACACCTAGTAACTAACTCACTTGCGGTATCTCATTCCAAAAGAATGAGCATTAATATAGAGTTGGTCCCCCTTTGCTGTTATAACAGCCTCCACTCTTTTTACAAGGCTTTCCTACATGTTGGAACATGTTGGAACATTGCTGCAGGCACATTCAGCCACAAGAGCATTAGTGAGGTTGGGCACTGTTGTTGGGTGATTAGGCCTGGCTCGCAATCGGCGTCCAATTCATCACAAAGGTGTTGAATGGGGTTGAGGTCAGGGCTCTGCACAGGCCAGTCAAGTTCTTCCACACCAATCTTGACAAACCATTTCTGTATGGACCTCATTTTGTGCATGGGGTATTGTCATGCTGAAACAGGAAAGGGCCTTCCCCAAACTGTTGCCACAAAGTTGGAAGCACAGAATAATCTAAAATGTCATTGTATGCTGTAGCGTTAAGGTTTCCCTTCTTTCGAACCAAGGGACCTAGCCCGAACCATGAAAAACAGCCCCAGACCATTATTCCTCTTCCATAATCTTCACAGTTGCCACTAAATTTGACGAATTAACTGTGTATGTGGTTATGATTGACATTGGAGTCTGAAATTCATAGGATAGTGACCCCACATGGCTCATGCCCCCTCCTACACTCTCTCTCCCACACACACAGGTAGTCATGAATAATTCATTTATGTATTCTACACCAGTCTATTGTAGTTCTTTCATCTGGCAGTGCATGCTAACAACCCAAGACACATCCAACGGTAATATGAACACAAATGTAGCTGAGGAAAGGTGTGAAAGTGACATCATGTAAGTCAGTAGATTCCTCAGCATATTTAGGCGGCATCAAGATGCTCTTTGAGATGTGTGACAATAACAATACCAAAGCATTTGACACACTTCGCCATTCTCCTCAGAACAAGTGGTTGAGGTTTCTGCTTCAAAAATGAGAGGCATATGCGACTTAACTGCTGCCACTGCCACTGTCATGGTGTCTAAGGCTAAATCACTCTTTAAAAGGTTGGTAATTGTGTTGCTCCTTTTGCCCACTGAGCTCTTAAAGTTCAAAGCCATTCAGCCCAGAAGAATATAAAACATATCTCTGCCCTCTAACAATAGAAGCTAGAAAAGAGACACAAAACGCAGGCATTCAGCTTCTTGTCTCAAAGGAATAGCCGTGACGTCCATTAACTCCATTGACATTTATGCACCAGGATCGCACTGTGAAAACATTTTATTGTCTTTGTACCGTGGGAAAGAGGCCATTTTTATGTTTATGTTGTCTCTCTAAATGCCTGGGTTGGAAAATGCTTTCAAGGAAATGTAGCAGAAGTTGAGCAGGAATAGAAACATTGTCATGCTAGCTTTATGTTGTGCCTGTGCCATTTTCTTTTAGAAGTACTTCATCATACTGTAATAGAATATGGAGAACTGGGGCCTGTCTGGTGGTGGGGGTGGTGAGGCGGGGTGGTTATATAAAAACGGGCTCCTCTAACACCTTGTGCCACTATCAGGGACATGGGTGTGACTGAAGAGCATCCATTTCAGCACCATAGACAGCTCCACTCACTACAGTATGGCTGGCCTATGACACTGCAGTAGCACCGCTCATTCAACATCACACCCTTGCAGCATCACTAGTCAAAACACCTAAGCCATTCTGGTTTATGTCTAATCAATCCAGTAGCTTAAGAGAACAACCCGATGGTCCCAACACACTGCCAGAGCAAAGTCATTCAAATGGCACACACTGGCACAAACATGTTGTGTCAGCCAAAGGCTGCATATGCAAAAAGTAGATCTGATCACTACTCTTCATGCAAGCAGATGGCTTAGTGATGATTGGATCAAATATATCCATAAGTTAAGCTGTGCAATGACATTATCACCCTTGTTTCAGTCTATGCGATGACGACAGAGGAGATGTCAATCAGACAGTAACCATGTGCCCTACAAAATACCCAGAATGTGGCCAAGAAAACCACCCAGAACAGAGTTCGCTGGAGATGCACCATTGAGGCCCTTTGCTTCACTGGGAGCTGAAGGGAACAAGCAAAATCAAGTCTAAAATTCAGTATTCCTGACACATCCTCAAAGATATAATCCACCAGGGCTTCAAGCTTTAGGAAAATAAATCTCTCCTACATTTACCTGACTTCTAGTTCTTTAAGCCCACACTACCGTTGGAATGCCCCTCCTGTTTGTTTCCAATTAGATGCCGCTCAATGGGTGTGTCCTAAATGGCACCATTTTCCCTATTTAGTGCACTACTTTCGACCAGGGCCCTATGGTCTCTGGTCAAAAGTAGTGCACTATAAAGGGTGCCATTTGGGAAACCAGACAATGTGTTCTGGTGACCAAACACACACGCTGGGTTGTTTCCCCTCATGGGGATCTGCCTTGGAAGAAGTCGAAGCAGTGCCTTGATGTTTTCTAGAGAGACTGGAAGCCGATAGTATGGTAAACAGATCTCCACAGCCACAATCATCACAAGGGATCTGTTTACTGGCTCATCAACAGTGTCCCCCCAGAAACTTGGTTGTTGCCCCGGCAACCCATTTTGTGATAGTCTGTAATCAATAGCATTGTGTGTACGTCAGAGAGTGTGTGTGTGCGTGTGTGTGTGTGTGCACATGTGTGGTACTCCCTTCCTTTCTACACTTTCTTGTTCACTAGCTCCATCTCTTTATTCCCCTGGCCAGCGGTTATTGACTGGAATTTGTCGGCTACAGTGTGTGTGTGTGTGTTTGTGTGTGTGTCTGCACGTGTTTGTGTGTGTGTGTGTGTGTGTGTGTGTGTAAATGGAGGCTTGTGTAGGGTGAAACTGTGTTTTACACATGTGTGTGTGCATATTTGTGTTTGTGTGTGTTCATTTGCATGCATGTGTGTGTGGTGCCAGAAAATGTACGACACACTGGTATAACACCCTGTCGCGAAACGTGAATAACAAAAGAACATTTGGTGATGATGATATACTGTATAGTGGCACCGGTCAACTGCACAAGCGATACATGAAGACCCTATTGTTACAATGTCCGCCCGGAGTCAGAGACCAGCTCCTCTGTGGTAACACATCACAACAGCTGTTCCCTATTTCTCTCTGTGTCATTTGGCCCACTTCAGCAGTGCCATTGAGTTTATAACTTTCAGGTGTGGCCTAAATGAAAAGAGCAGTGTACACACTGTGTCATGAACTGCAAGAGTAAAGAACAGTATTTACAAAGATGGTTTAGTATGAAAATATGTTGAAACTACTCCCTCTAATATAAATCCCTGATCATGCATGTACGCAATATCATACTGACGTTGGCTAGCTGAGCTCAGGTGTAGAAACACGTCATTGGGTCAAACGGCCGTCTCACACCGAACTGCACATGTGCAGGCCGTCAAATCAAAGGAGCTCTTTCGATA